>NC_035442.2:77275774-77614023 GCF_002127325.2 Helianthus annuus
TTTAGCGACACAATTTATTCTGCAAAGTGTCAGGAATATTTCCCCATGTTTGGCACTTTATTAATTAGCTAGAAGCTAGTGTGTTGATAAAAGTGCTGTGTTTTTGTGCTTAGAGTACGTTTTAGGCACATCCAATCTCTGTATCTTATTCCTAGAGACGCAATTATACAACCTTGTATCCCTACACACACTATGGGTGTAGTAAAACAATTCCGGCTCATTCAGGCCTTTAGAGGCAGTGTCTGCCTGATGCTGGCTATATCAGCATGTCAAATAGGTTATCCGTTCAAGTGCTACTGTGCTTTTGTGCATCATGTTTGTCACTAAAGTTCAGTAAGTAAATAATGTAGTGACGGAAATCAAAGTATGATGCAGATATGTACAAGTATCAACAGTCAAGTAGCAGTTCATCAGTAATCTCAGTCAAGCACAGTAATTAAGCAATAATTAATAGTTAATTTAAGTCGTACGGATACCTGGTTTAGTGAGGGTTGTCACATTCTCCCCCGTTAAAGAAATTTCGTCCCGAAATTTAAGTTCTGCTTGTAGAAGCAGGGTTCTTACGAAATAAGTGGGGGTATTTCTCTTTCATTCGGTCCTCACGCCCCCAGGTGAAATCAGGACCATGTCTGGCATTCCAACGAACCTTGACGAGTTTGACACTGCTCCGGCAGGTCTTATTCTCTTTACAATCCGTGACCTCAACAGGTTCTTCAACGAAGTGGAGCGTGTCGTCAACATGAATTTCGTCAGTAGGAATGACAATGGTATCTTGAGTTAGACTTTTCTTCAGATTGGATACATGAAATGTTTCGTGAACCAAATAGAGTTCAGCAGGTAAGTCCAGCTTGCATGCTACGGTCCCAATTCTTTCCAAAACTCTGAAAGGACCATTATACCGCGGATTCAACTTCCCACGCTTCCCAAAGCGTGCCACACCCTTCCAGGGTGATACCTTCAACAGAACTATATCTCCTACCTCAAACTCCAGAGGTTTCCTGCTTCGATCCGCGTAGGCTTTCTGACGGTCACGAGCCGCTCTGATGCGATCTCGGATCTGTGCAATCTTCTCTGTGGTTTCCTAGGTTACATCAGGACCAACCAACTGTCTATCACCGGCGTCAGACCAACAGAGCGGTGATCTGCATTTGCGCCCATATAAGCTTCGAAAGGCGCGGCACCAATACTGGTGTGGTAGCTGTTGTTGTTTGAAAACTCAACCAGAGGCAAATGCTTATCCCAGCTACCGCCCAAATCCATAACCCATGCTCCCAGCATGTCCTCTAACGTCTGAATCGTCCGCTTGCTTTGACCGTCGGTCTGCGGGTGAAAAGCGGGGCTCATATTCATCTTTGAGCCAAAGGCTTCTTGGAAGGATTGCCATATCCTTGATACGAATCTCCCATCTCTATCGGAGATAATCGAGAGAGGTACTCCATAGCGTGTAACCATCTCTCGCACGTATAATTCGGCCAATTTGCTCGTATTATGCTTTTCTCGGATAGGTAAGAAGTGTGCTGACTTCGTTAATCGGTCCACTACCACCCAGATAGTGTCATGGCCTCTAGGCGTTCTTGGCAACTTTGTAATAAAATCCATGGAGATTTGTTCCCACTTCCACTTGGGAACCTCTGGTTGTTGCAGAAGTCCTGAAGGCTTCTGGTATTCCGCTTTAACCTTAGCGCAAGTTAAACATTTGCTCATATAAACAGCCACATCGCCTTTCATCCTAGGCCACCAATAATAACCTTTAAGATCTTGGTACATCTTATCCGCTCCAGGGTGGATAGAGTACCGCGACCTGTGAGCTTCATCGAAAATAACCTTCCTTAAACCACCCAAACAGAGGAACCCAAATCCTTAAAACACATCATTCCTTCCCTGTTTGGTTCTAATAACTTCTCCATCCCCCGGAGATACTCTTCTTCAAGGTTTCTTTCTTTGAGAGCTTCCTTCTGCGTGGCACGAATGCACAGAGGCAAGTCGGTTCGAATAACCATCTCCAAAGCCCTAACCCTTATGGGCTTGATCCTCTCTTTTCGACTTAGGGCATCGGCGACCACATTCGCCTTCCCTGGATGATCATTAATCTCGCAGTCATAATCGTTCAACAACTCGACCCATCGCCTTTGCCTCATATTCAACTCCTTCTGGTTGAATATATGCTAGAGGCTCTTGTGATCTGTGAAGATCGTATACTTTGTACCGTAAAGGTAGTGTCTCCAGATCTTTAAGGTAAAAAAAAAAAAACCACTACGCCTAGCTCCAAATCATGCGTGGTATAGTTCTTTTCGTGCACCTTCAGTTGGCGTGATGCGTAAGCGATAACTTTTTGGCGTTGCATCAACACACAACCCAATCCTTGACGCGATGCGTCGCAGTATACCACAAAATCATCTATACCTTCCGGTAGAGCTAAGATTGGCGAGTTGCAAAGCTTATCCTTCAGCACTTGAAATGCTTCATCCTGTTTGATTCCCCAATCAAACTTCTTATCCTTCTGCGTGAGGAGCGTTAATGGTTGGGCGATCTTTGAAAAGTTCTCAATGAACCTTCGATAATAGCCAGCCAAACCCAGGAATTGCCGAATCTCGGTTGGCGTTTTTGGCGTTTCCCAATCCTTGATCGCCTCGATCTTGGTTGGATCCATGTGGATTCGATCTCCATTTACCACGTGCCCAAGGAATTGGACTTCGTGTAGCCAAAACTCGCACTTAGAGGATTTGGCATACAGCTGCTCTTTCTTTAGCAGTTCCAAAATAGCTCTTAGATGCTGTTCGTGCTCAGCCTTTGTTCTTGAATAAATCAAGATGTCGTTGATAACACAATCATGAACTTGTCCGAGTACGGCTTGCAACTCTGTTTATCAAGTCCATAAACACTGCAGGTGCGTTGTCAAACCAAACGGCGTAACAAGGAACTCGTAGTGTCCATAACGAGTTCTGAAGGCTGTCTTCGGGATACTTTCCTCTTGTATCCTTAACTGATGGCATCTAGATCGCAAGTCGATCTTTGAGTAAAAGCTTGAACCTTGCAGTTGATCAAACAGATCATCAATTCTTGGCAGAGGGTATCTATTCTTGATCGCCGACTTGTTCAGCTCCCGGTAGATGATGTTTATCTGAAAACCATCATCCCTCTTTTTGACGAGTGGTAATGGGGTTACCCAAAAGGAAATTTTGGTCTGTTATCTTACTTCTCTACCCATTGCTAAAACTTCTCTGCCATTCCTTGCATCTCCGAAAACGTAAGTTGCTACGATGCATTGACTATGGGTGCAGTGCTTGGAATTTATTGTGGAGGGGACGATTCCGGCAAATCTTCGAGGAAGACTTCGGGGTATTCTCCAACCACAGGGATGTCTTCGGGTTTTGGTTCTTCGGCTTCTCTTTCCACGACATGAGCCAAGAATGCAACACATCCTTTGCGCGAAAATTTTCCTGTCTTCTCTGCCTGATAATCCGTAGGAGCGTATCCTGCTCCATGAATCACAATCATTTCTCCGTTCGTCGTCGGGGTGCGGGTGACACTTTCCGCCGGGTTGTTTGACAACCAGTCCATCCCAATTATCACGTCGAAGCTTCCGATAGACTTGTTCTATCGAGAACTGGGTATCTAGGTTAATTACTACTAAAACAACTATATTTTCTGAAGCTAAAATTTTACAATACTGTCGAATAGAGCGTAACTTTGACTATTATGAGACGTACCGATATCCACGCTTGGATTCTATCCCTGCTGTTGAGCTTTCATCCACGTGCCTGAGTGTTCTTAGGGCAATACTTCCTGAAATGCCCCACATCACCGCAATTAAAACATGCTTGGCCACAGCCTTGATCGTTACCATCCCTGCCTTGATAGTTGTCGTCGTTGTTATTTCCTCCGCGATTTCCGTTACCATCTTGACCTTTATTTCCATGTTCAGTTCCTTGCCGACATGTTTCCTTGACATGTCCCACCTTACCACAGTTACCACACTTTCCATATCTACACCGCCCGTTATGGGGACGTCGACAGTTGTCGCACTTTGGTAGGATACCCGTGTACTCTTTTCTCTTTTTGGCCTTGTCGTCGCTACTCGACTGGGTACCCTGTTTGAAATTCGCCAACTTCCTCTTGTTGTCCCCAGATGACTCTACATGAGTCTCCTTTCTCTCCTCAGAGGCTGAAAATTTGTTCATCCTGATTGCTTCTTCTGTCAGGGCTACACTTAGGTTGATGGCCTCAGAGATTGTTGCAGGCTTTGATGCTGTTACCATGCTCATGATTTGGGGTGCCAATCCCCAAATGAAACGCTCAATCCTTTTAAACTCTGGATCTACCATGTAGGGAACGATACGCGATAGAAGTTGGAACTTCTCCACATACTCAGCTATTTTTGGACCATCCATCTTCAAATTCCAGAACTCAGTTTCTACCTTCTGGCTTTCTGTTCTTGAACAGTACTTTTTATGCATTAGCTCTTTCAGCTCGTCCCACGATAGAGCATACGCAGCAGCCTCGCCCATTGTCTGAACCTGAAGCTTCCACCATGACAGAGCCTCATCTCGGAACAGCCCGGTAATGTACGTGACCTGGTCTCTTGGGGCGCATTTGCTTGCACGCAAAACAGTGTCCGTCTTCTCAATCCAGCGGACGAAGGCTACGGCACCCCCAGTGCCGTCGAAATGTAGAGGCTGGCAGCCTAAGAACTGCTTGTAGGTGCAGCCGTTGGGTGGGTTATTTCTTGAGGTACCTCCGTTGCGCTCGGAGTGATGGGCCTCGTATTGTGCGATGACTGCAGCAATGATTCCCTGGAGTTCCGCCTCATTGGTGGGTATGCGTACATCCTGTCTTGGAGGCATCTTCCTATGATGATTGTACGGGTCAGGTCATAGTAAGTAAAATGTGCGTAGGTATACAGCAATATCAACACATAACATCTCATGTTATCAATAAATCAATAACATCTCATGTTATAGAACATAAACAATAGATCACTTTGATTGCATTGCCACAACTTGAGACCAGAATGTAAGGTTTACAGGTATCCAATTGTATCATACAACATCAATGACTTAGTAGGTGACGACCCTAGGCAAGTCGTGCGATCGCTGGACATGTTTAGAAATCTCTGGTTCGTCCATTCAAATTCCAGAACTTCACCTTAAGCTTCTGGATTCCAGTCCTAGAACAACATTTCTTCTCAATCATTTCCTTGAGCTCGTCCCAGCTCGTGCATAGGCAGCATTTGTACCAAGGGTCTGAATATGATGGTCCCACCATGAGAGTGTGCCGTCTAGTAATGACCTTGAGGTAAAGGTATCACTCCATTTGGGGCGAATAGTTTGTCTTTCTTAGAATGGAGTCAATCTTTTCAGACCAACGAACAAAAGCAATGGCGCCTCCTGTTCCATCGCAGTTCAAGGCCTGCAGTTCAGGAGTTGCTCATAGGTGCAGTTAATTGGAAGGTTACTTCCACTAGTGCCATTGCTGTGCTAAAAGCGAAGGGCTTTATGTCGTGCAATTGCCTGGGAGATGCGTTTTTGCAGCTCGGCTTCCATCCTTTGCAACGTACTGGTGTTTGTGTCACGCCTGGGTGGCATCCTCTTTTGCCGAAGTGGTATGAAGTGGGTTAGACAAATTTCCAATTGTCTTATAAGATACATAGCATCGTAAGCCATCATGTACTCACCCAATTTTACACATAAATATACTCAATGTATGGGTGGGGAAATAAATTACTGAGCCTTCACATAGGCTTGCCAATTTGGCTTGTTGCTTGAAATAGGATGAACTCAAGGCTTCATCGCCTTGGTCATTCGTGTTCGAGTTATTTCCTGCCACATTAGTTTTCATTAGCTTGACCCGCAGAGTCCACCAGGATTTCTGTGCACTACAAGTCGTTATTACGTGGGCCCCCGTAATAATAAATTGTCTTGCACAGTTACCCCAAATTTTCTCTCGTCCAAGCAGATGATCAATCAAGGAGCAACAGCAGGTGCATTGGCATGAACAGGGTCATGCTCTAATGCGGTGTTAGGAGCGATGCCTGGCTCAGGGGCCATGGCTGGCTCCGGATCAACAAACCCCATCTCAAAATTAGCTGGATCAACCATCACAGGGGGTTACAGGATCCTCCAAGGGCTGGCCTAAGCGTATGAACTCAAGGTCATGGTCTGGATCAAAACCAGATAGAAGAACAGGATCACCCTCAATACTGTGATCAAACTCAAAGCTGTGTGCGGGAAACGGTGCAGCTGATGATGCCGTATCAGGGTCGGCGTCGTGTGAATGGTGCTGCACTCCCTGTATATGCGAAAATGCGGATGTCAGGAACTCAAATGGGTCCGGAACAGGGAAATGGGCATAAGTCTCCCCTGCAGGAGCGTCCGCAAGCAGTAGGTTGATACCAGCAGCAATAGGGCCTCGCCCTTGAATGGGTCCTCCACTAGTAGCTCGTTATCGTCATCAGAGGCCACGTCGGGGGGCATATCAACAACAGAATAAGCGGCAAGGGGCACAGGAGTAGGGATCACCGCGAGTGGCAAATTCCCAACAAGATGGCCATCAGTAGGCTCTGCTACGACTTCAGACAGCGCAAAAGGGCTGATAGTCGTCATCGTCTGTGCCGGTAGTATCGGAGATGTACCCTTCGTGCTCCGATGAAACTATGTCGTCTGATACTATGGCCATGGGATTCGTAATGTCCATCTTTCTAGTACATGATGAAGGCATGACGTTTGTACCACAAACACACATACGTATAATAATCAATCATATATTCATATAAACATGTAAGTCAACAATAAGCAATCAAATAATTCTCCTAGTCCCACTAGCCTCCCAGCCTCCCAGACTGATATTCCTAGTCCCACTAGCCAAATTCCTCCCAGTCTCTAAGACTGTTCTATCATCCACCTCGACCTCCTAGATCGAGCCTCGGCCTCCATGACCGAGCCTCAGCCTTCATGACTGAGCCTACTCTTCCTAGTCTCACTAGCCATCTACCTCGATCTCTAAGATCGAGCCTCGGCCTCCAAGACCGAGCCTCAGTCTCCAAGACTGAGCCTAATAATAAATAAATAAAATGTGCTCAACATGTGTTTATAAAAAGGTTTTGGATCTGGACTTAAGTGGTATGCAGTAAAAATGTTTTCGTGAGAGCCCTAGTGATCATAGTCTAGACTCGAGAAAGAATCCTAGTTCGCTATGATCAGAGCTCTGATACCAAGCTGTCACACCCTGGCTTTGCGGAAGCGTGGTTAATTTGGTGTGACTTCTTAATACCGTAGCTTAATCATAACAAAGCTATATGAATTAAAAACATGCAGGATCATCCATTAAGTTTTGAAAACCAAATACAATACCATTGTTTTAACGGGAATACACCCTACAACCATAATCTTGTTCAACAACCAAACAAACATAAACACAGTTTAAGGACTGTGACTTGTCCAGGAAAGAGTCACATTCCCTAAACCCCGGATGACCTCGGAAACTAGTGCAGCGGGAAAACGTGCCATACCGTGCCAGATCCTTTAATTCCCTGAAATACATGTAAGTTGAAAAATCAACAATAATGTTGAGCGAGTTCATGCGTTTAGTATGTGCGCGCGAATAAACCTTTACAATCATTGTAAGTGTGAATATTTTTGAAGACTCTGGTATGAAAGCAAATGAGGAAGCCTATCAGTTAATGTGTACCACATGGTCCAACCTGCGGGCGCATGGGTGGGGATAGGACATAGTCACCACATGGTCCAACCTGCGGGCGCATGGGTGGTATTACGACAAGGTCACCACATGGTCCAACCTGCGGGCGCATGGGTGGTGTTACGATAAGGTCACCACATGGTCCAACCTGCGGGCGCATGGGTGGTGTTAAGACAAGGTCACCACATGGTCCAATCTGCGGGCGCATGGGCGAGGTTTGTTATGCTCAAATAGGCCTATCACTTCTATCCCTCGATCGTACTACGAGGACTAATGATCTTTAAGATTTCGCCTACCCAATCACATAACCTAACAGTTCCTTCCGTAGCTGACCATACCATGTAAGAAATATTCGTAAACATAGTAACATGTATTTCACCCCCGCAGTTAATAAAACTGAAAACAGTTAAGAGAAAAGGGGGACATGAACTCACAGTGAGTGCGTCACAATATCAAGTAATCCAAATGTCCGAAAGCTGCGCAACGACCTACATGTGCTAATTCTATTAGACGGATGGCCGTGCTTTAGCTTCTTAGTTTATATTTTTGGGAAACGGTTAGACAACCGCTCCGTGTGTCTACTTGATAACGTGTTCTCCTTCCCAAGGATGGGGGAATTAATACATGTGTAATTATATCATTTTATTAAGTCCCACTTAATATATTTTATTCCTAATTCCAAAATATATTTATTTTTCTCAAAAACAATATATTTCCTTTTCCATATAATACTTTCCCAAATTAATATTTTGACAACACATGCACTTATGAATATTTCCGAATAAAGCGTACGTTACGTTTTGGCGATTAAGTGGTAATGATAATTACCGTTGTAACTTATATATTCGTCGTGTAAGCGTTTGTATTATTTTGGGTTCATCAACGTTTGTAAATATTATTTTTACTCTAAAAATAATATTTATATATTTTCACAAAATAATCATAAACAGTGTGGTGAATGATATATTTATCGAATAAATATTTATCACGTTTAGCTTTGTGAAAATCCCACCTCCGATTATTTATAAATAAAGTTGTGGCGAAATATATTTGAAAACATGTCAAAGTAGTCTAACACTTGTATATAATTCTAAGTGTTAGATTTTAGGAAAATTTCGCCAGAGTTTCCCCTGTAACTGGAGGTGGCCACGCTTTCAAGCGTATCATTTTCTTTTACAAAATCATTTCAATACTTCCTTTAAATCAACCAATCAATTTCCAATACAATCAACAGGTTTCAACACTTCAAATTTGTAGATTAAAATGTGAAATCGCATTATCACACGAACTTGTAATTTTTCCGAAAGTCGTTTTGTAGATCACTTTATATTTAGTGGATCTATACATAAAATAACTTAGTTTTGCAAAAACCCCGTTTTTGGAACAAATCACTTCTTACAACTTCCCGACAATTTTTGTAAAAATGGTTATTTTGCCGGATCTTTCATTTTATAAGTGTTTCTACACTTGTAGACTTTGAAAATCATATTTGTTAACATGTTAACCAACTTTTATAAAACATGATTTTCTCAATACCCGGTCCTACGAATATACCACTTGTACATACGTAGATCGGCTCGTTTTAAATACTATTTTTCATGTTAGAACACTTTTACACAAGTTCATGTTTCCCGTGTGGTGGAGTTTCACCTTTTAACCCTTGTACTGTTAGAAACAAGTGTATGTCAAGATTCGGGATCTTAACAAAGTCGGGTTAAACGATGATGAGAGCCACCACATCATAGATCGGGCCATATTAATCAACATATTCAAATACTACGACATTTACACGCGTTATGAGCTTTTATCCAACGATATACGCATTTTAGTAGACTTTAAAGTTTCATTAAGCGGGTTACCGACATTCAACCGACAAAAATCCTTTTAACCACTTTAGACATGACTAAAAACGAGTTTTAAACATTATACCTCTAGCTCGGGGCTAGGGAAGATTCTAGTTGAAAACTGCGTGGATAAAAGCTAACGGTAGAGGTCCTTCAACTTCCGTTTGTTCCGAGCTTCGTTGTATGCGATCACCGACACTTGTACAAGCTTGGAATGGCAAGACTTGAACCGAAAAATGGATGGATGGGGGGTGCTATGTTCGGCCGTGAGGGAGGAGCAAGGGAGAGAGAGAGATTTTCTTGTGTGTGTGTGTCATGTGTGAGAGAGAGTGGAGGGTATTTATAGAGAAATGTGCCTCGTTCCTCGCGTAATCTAATATAAAATAATAAAGATTGTACCCTCATGTACTCTCTAGTTGGCCGAATAGTTAGGGTGGTGGGGCCACCCGGTTCGTTTTCAACCGTTCCGTTACGGTTCAGTTAAGTTAAGTTGGTTACTTTAGGGTCTAACCTCGTTAGTTGTTTATTGCGTTATAAGGTGGGTGTTAGGGTAATCAGGGACCCTAACTGGCTCAGAAAAATACCAATAATATTTCTGGCAATATTTTTATGTTCCGGGTATAGTCCGGTTGTTCGGTCGGATGGTAATCCGTTAAAGTGCTTAAGTAATCCTTTAAGCGTCGTAATTAATATTTTTAGCGACACAATTTATTCTGCAAAGTGTCAGGAATATTTCCCCATGTTTTGGCACTTTATTAATTAGCTAGAAGCTAGTGTGTTGATAAAAGTGCTGTGTTTTGTGCTTAGAGTACGTTTTAGGCACATCCAATCTCTGTATCTTATTCCTAGAGACGCAATTATACAACCCTTGTATCCCTACACACACTATGGGTGTAGTAAAACAATTCCGGCTCATTCAGGCCTTTAGAGGCAGTGTCTGCCTGATGCTGGCTATATCAGCATGTCAAATAGGTTATCCGTTCAAGTGCTACTGTGCTTTTGTGCATCATGTTTGTCACTAAAGTTCAGTAAGTAAATAATGTAGTGACGGAAATCAAAGTATGATGCAGATATGTACAAGTATCAACAGTCAAGTAGCAGTTCATCAGTAATCTCAGTCAAGCACAGTAATTAAGCAATAATTAATAGTTAATTAAGTCGTACGGATACCTGGTTTAGTGAGGGTTGTCACACAAACGTGATCATTTTGTCAGTTGTGAGGGTAGTCATCCTGACAGGTTTGTCTCCCCTCTCAGCCTTAGCTTCTTTTGCATGTCTTTTCACCGCCGAATACGAAGTTCCACAAATGTCGGATCCTCCCGAAATGAAGTTGATTATCTTGGCATCCGCGGGAGGTGAGGCTGCTCGTTCAGGATCCTTCTCAGTATCCTGAACCTTATTCTTCTTTCTTCCCAAGAGATCTTTTAGATATCCCTTGCTCAGAAGATAGCTTATTTCCTTCCTCAAGGCAATGCAATCCTCAGTCACATGTCCAAAATCTTCGTGGAAGGCACACCATTTTGACTTATCTTTCCAATCAGCTTTTTGTTGATTCTTTCGAGGCCACCTAGCCTTGTCTCCTAAACCCTGCATGGCATACATCAATTCAGGAATGTTAACAGAAAAGCAATATTCAGATAATTCAGGATATTCTTCAGGATCCTCGTCTTCAACAGCATTCACTCTCTTGTTATCATTTCTACCATACGGCTTAGAACGGTATGGCTTGTACGAGGTTTTTGACTTCCTGTTAGTTGATTCATATGTTGAGGATGCATTCATCCTCTCTTGCATCTTTTTGTCGTCCTCCAATCGAATATATCTTAGGGCCCTGTTTCGAGCTTCGTCCAAGTTCCTGCATGGGTTCATTACAAGGTCTTGGTAAAATTGAGAATCTTTTTGCAGCCCCATCTTGAAAGCTTGCACAGCTGTTGCAACATCAAGATGCGGAATGTCTAAAGATTCCCGACTAAACTTGTTCACAAAGTCCCTTAGGGACTCTTGAGGCCCCTGTGTTATCCTGTAAAGGTCACTTGTTAGTTTTTCAAAGCTTCTACTACAAGAAAACTAACTGTTAAATAAATTAACTAGGTGAGCAAATGATGTAATCGAATGTGGAGGAACATTTAACAGCCATTTTAAGGCTGATCCTGTCAGAGTAGAGCCGAAACCCTTGCACAGGCAAGCTTCCTTGAGCTCCGGAGGGATAGGGTTGATCTCCATCCTCTCCCTATACTGGGCAATATGCTCTTCAGGATCCGTAGTTCCATCATAAAGCTTCATGTTTGGAGTCTGGAATCTTTTTGGGATTTCAGCATCACAAATGGGACGTACGAACCAAGATATCCTGTGGCTATCCTGGGATACTTCAGGAATTGGCTGAACCACCCCAGGCACACTGGATATCATATCCTTTAGCTTCTGAAGCTCCCTGGATAATGCTGACGTTACAGCTGTATCCTGCAAAGATCCAACACTGTTAGCGGCAAAAGTATTATCATTATTAGGTACGTTACCAGTCGGAGGATTCTGCCCATATCCTGAAGCATATCCTGAGCTCCTCACGGTTGACATCCTAACCGAGGAGGGTATTTCAGGAGCATGATTCTGAGGAAGGCTGGGCACAATATTCCCCCTGTTATCTTCAGTATACACAACTGAACTAAAGTTCAAGGCTCTGGGTTGTAGAGGAGTAACGATATCTTCAGTGGATCTGCTTGAACCAGCTTTTAAGAGTTGTATCTCTCTTAGCAGCATTTGGTTTGTTTCCTGTTGTTGCCTCATTTGTTCCTGCACACTTCCAAACAAGGTTAGAATTTCATCATTTGAAGCTAAAATCGGGGCAGATCCCTGAACATTTCGGGTAGGGATAATATCCTGAGGTTGTGAAGAAGATTGCATCCTTGGAGGAGGTGGTGGAAGCACCGGACCAGTAGTAGCAGAAGTCATAGCAGACACAGAAGAAGAGCTCATGCTTGATCTTGAGGCCATTGCGAATAATGTGGCAAAAAGTTTTGAAAACAGAAAACCAATTAATGATTTCACAAAGATTTTTAGTAAAGATAGCACCACTTGCCCCACGGTGGGCGCCAAATTGTTTTGGTCAAAAATTACCGAAGCAATTTAGTGATCAAATTAGTTAAGTGAGGTAGTGTGCTGAAAAGTGTGTTGAAAATATGCTGTTTATGTTGTTTGGAAAAACAGTGTTCAGGATACGGCTCAGGATATTGAGTTGTATCTATGATCAAACGATGAGCAAAAAGTAAAGGGGTTGACAGGAGATGTACGAGGAAAGCCCTTGATCAATCTAGATCGCCGGCACAAAACCTCGGGAGCTGACAATCTCAGCTGCCTAGTTCTTCTTATTACTTCAAACTTCAGGATACAGTGCAGGATATTGACCAGATCGCTAGGTGTTACAATGAATTGTGTGAGAGTACAGGTTGCGAGAGAACAAGTGTGTAAGTGTAGTTGTGATGTCCTATTTGATCCGGTATACCCACCTATTTATAGTAACCAAATACAAACTGAAATTCCTACAAATATGGGATGCTCCCGAATATTCCATTGTTAACGTTGTAGTCCGGGTAATGCGGCTTCAACGTCTTCATTTGAACGACTTGGACCGAGTCTCTTGGAGAAAGAGTCTTTGTGAACGTTGGGCACCTGCACACGTACTCCTGTACTCAACACGTTAGTAATCCTGAGGATACTATTCAGGATATTATAGACATCCTGAATGAGCATCTCGGATATAAGCAGATATCATTTTATCAAGATATAACTCAAGATATTTCCCAGGATATGAGGAGCTCAGAATTTTACCCATAACACTTGGGGTAGGCAATTTTGACAACCTTTCAGGGGTTAATGTTTTAATAGATAAAACTCTAATCTTTTGGCTATCTGATGTTGTCCATTGTGTGTATATTTACTTTTCCATATTTATGCCACCTTTTCTTTGAATTCACAAGTTAAGAATGAGAATATATTAGATTATGTCAAAAAGTTTAGGATATGATCAAGGATCAAATATCCTATAATCGAAGGTTTAAAAAATGGCATAAATTAAGGATCATGTATCCTGTTGTCAAAGAATAAGGGTAACAAAAATAAATCAAGAATAAAATGAAGGTAAATAAGGATAATACCTGAGAATCCAAGTTAGGATCCTAAGTCTTTAACACTTATAATCGAGATAACCAACAAACAAACCTTAGTAAAAAGTTAGGATCCAGGATCCTTAACTGTTTAGCTTTGTAAAACTTGAAACATATCATAACTTGGGACTAAGCCAATATAAAAGAAGGATTAGTAACTGGGGACAAGCCCAACAATTCTGGGGACAAGCCCAAAAAACTGGGGACAAGCCCAAAGGATCTTGTGTAAACTGGAGTATGGCCCTCACTAGCGACTATCCAAACTTAGTGACATGAAAATGTCAAAACCTTAGCTAACGTGAAAACGTTAGAAACCTTAGGAACGAATGTATGGTACGTCTACCATTATACATAGGATCCTGAATATAGCCAGTACAATGAAATTATCAGCCCCTAAAGTGGGTACTGGTCCCATTGCCTTGAACTGCATCAGGATCATCGTGCGCTATTGGCGAAACTGGGGACAGGCCCAGAAAACTGGGGACTAGCCCAAAAGACTGGGGACAAGCCCATATACTGGGGACAAGCCCAAAAAACTGGGGACTAGCCCAAAAAACTTGGGAGACTTCTGTGGATACTTGATCCTTTGTCAAGGATATACCAACCTTCTGCAAAACTCAGAACTACGTGAAATAAGGATAAAGGATCCAGGATCCTACTCCTTGTAAACAGGTTAATCAAAGAATTAAATAAATTGAGATTAGATCATTACCAGAGCGAGGACCATCTATCCTCTAAGGATCCTTCATGGGCATCGAATACGAAAATAGCTAACGATCCTGGATCCTTATTACATGAAGTATCTCTTCAAGTGGACAGCATTCCAAGCTCTTGGCAACAGATCGCCTTCCATTGTTAATAATCGATATGCCCTCTTTCCTGCCTCAGCTTCAATAAGATAGGGACCTTCCCACTTTGGTGCTAATTTCCATCAGCAGGATTGGTGATATTTTGGAATGCTTTCCTCAACGCCATATCACCAACTTGATGTCACACCCTGACTTTTGCGGAAACGTATGATGTGTGACTAGTTTAATATCATTACATTCAATCGTAATAAACAACTACCTGATCAAAACGATGTTCATCCATTCATAAAATTTGAGTATTACAAACACTGATTATTCAAGTTTTTAAAACACAACCTTCGACTAGGTTACAAACCAACAAAAGAGGATGACATCTAAACTTGAAGTCTACTTCTAGTTACGACACCCATGCCCAAGACCCATCCTGTTACCTGAAATACATGTAATTTTGGAAAACATCAACAAAAGTTGAGCGAGTTCATGCGTCTTGTTTGTGTACTGTAATTCTTGTAAATCTTTGAGAGACTCCTTTGTAAACAGATATGAAAAGCGTGTATGAACATAATTGTTTTACAAGGACTTTAAGGCATGTGAGGACATAGGGAGCACTCGTAATGGCTTATACCCTTGTCGATTTTCCTCGACTGTGTCGATTAACCTCGACTGTGTCAATTTACCTTGACTGTGTCAATTAACCTTGACTGTATCGGTTACCCTCGACTGTGTCGATTAACCTCAACTGTGTCGATTAACCTCATCTGGGACTCCGAAGCACTACTTGGTACTAGTTGTGACCGTGAGTGGGGTTCGGCCGTACCCGTTAGATCTAACCCTCGTCCCTAATTAAGTATTAATGGCATTTCAATATTAAGTCTATGCTCACATGATCTAGTATTTCATAGGCATTTCATACCGTTTAAGTATTCGTAACATGTATTCCACCCCCGAGCGTTATAGAAACAAAAACAGTTAAAGAAAAGGGGGAGCATGAACTCACTGTTTTGCGTCTTCAGTACTCGTAACTCAAATCTCATCAGCAAACACGACTACCTACAAAGTGCTAGGGTCTATTAGACGAGCGGGCCATGCCTTGCCTTAGTATTCATGTTTTGAGTTATGTTTCCTTTATGTCTTTAACATTATCCAAAGTTATAATACTTCTCGAGTATTTATTTTCGTATTTCCTTCCCAAGGATGGGAGTATTTCATATGTGTATTTGTATTCTCGTATTTGTAGTTTTCAAAATAATATATTTTCAAGTCTTACTTCAGAAAATATATTTAATCTTGTTTTGTCCCAAAAATAATGTATTTCAAGAAAATATATATATTTAACTTCCAAAAATAATATATTTTCTACTTGTCGAAAAAATGATACACTTTGTAATAAAAATCATACTTTCATTTCTTTTGTATCCACAACACTGTTTACCAAAAATATATTTGTAACGGTATTTTCCAGAATATTTTATAAGTTACGTTCTTGTTCAGTTTGCAAATATTTAAGTGTAACTTATGTACTTTATTCCTTGTAATTTTTGGTATTATTTTGGATTGTAAGTTCTTGGTATTTTGTTAAGTTATATTATTTTATCCTAAAATAATATAGCTAGTCCACAAAGTATAAAAATATTCACACAAGTGTCTTAATATAAAATATATATTCTAAATATATATTTACCCATTTTTATTTACAAAAACCAACCTCCAATACTTGTATTTTTGTTACAAAAATTATGGCAAAGTTTATATTGAAAATCTATGATCAAAATACACTTGTATATACTTGTTAGAAAATATTTTTCTAAGTGTTGAATTTTTAGAAAATTTCGCCATAGTTTCCTTTGAAAATGGAGGTGTCCATGCTATTTAGCATATCATTTTCTTTTCAAAATCAACTCAACAATTAATCCCTAAACAATATTATGCTTACCAAGTGCAAAATCTATACACTTTTCATAACAACATGAACTTGATATTTCACAAAAATGTGTAGTAACTTGGTAAAGTGTTTAGTGGGATTAGTTATCCTCCAAAATATATTAACTTCTTGTTAAACCTCATTCTTGGAAGTTTTAGATGTTTACAACTTATAAACATGTTTTACAAAAATGTTTATTTATAACCTCTTCTTGTTTCTCTAGCATTTCTACACTTGTTTTTCCACTAAATATAGTGTAGGTTTAACTAAAAGCTATGATCTTTCAAAAATGACCTTTTAAACTTGGTTTTCTTGGAAAATCATTCATACATCTTAGATTTATAAGTTCACTAGCTTACTTTGTTTATTGTTTTTCAAGAAATCATTTTCTTTTATCAAGTTCATGTGTTTACTAGAAGATGATCATCCTATGTTATTACATGATCATCCTCCCACTTGCTAGATTATGTGTTTAATCACCATCTAGCAAGCTCCATGTGATGATTAACATCATCATCTCAAGAAATCAACAAACAAACATCATTCATGCACTAAACAGCATCATATCATCCATTTTTCATCATATGTAAGCTTTATGTTCAAGATTCAAGCTCAAGTCTTTTAGTGTTCTTGTGTTAATCAACATAATATAACTTTTAACCACTAAAAATGGAAGTGAACAAGAGTTAAAAAGAATCTTACTACTAGCTTTAAGCTAGGGAAGAATCAAGATGAAAATGGAGTGGATAAAAGCAAGCTAAAGAGGTCCTTCAAGTTTCGTTGCTTCCCACCTTCCTAGTTAGGCTTGAATCACCTTAGGTTATGCTTAGAATGTGTTGGAATGGATTGAAAATGAAAGTTGTGTGAGATGGATGGGCCGTAGGTATGGGAGAGGAGGTGGAGAAGTTGTGGTGAATGCTAAGTGTTAGAATGTTTAAGGTTATGATCTTGTGGATTTTTATAAAGGCTTCCAACATAAGAATAGAATATAGCATCTTTGTATGGAATATTCCCAACACAAGATCAAAATAAATCAAATAAAATCAACAAAAATCGATGTGCTAATCTTTTAAGATTTTGTAGGATCTTCATAATCTTTATAGGATCTTCAAAATCTTTATGGGATCTTCATAATCTTTATAGGATCTTCATAATCTTTATAGGATCTTCATCAAATCTAAGGAGAATCATGGAGGATTTGCAAGATCAATAGAAGATTATGGTGGGGCCATGTGACCGTCCACTCATATATGGGGAGGGGGTCTAATTGTAACTTTAGATGGTAAGTAGGTTAATTAGTTGGAGGTTAAGTGTAAAGTCTAGTGTTTTAAGTGTATGATACATTATATAGTGTGTTAGGGTGTTCGGGGATCATAACTAGCTCAAAAATAATAAAACAATGCTTCTAGCAATATTTTGGTGTTTTGGGTAATGTCCGGTTGTTCGGTTAGGTACCGGTTCGTTAAAGTGTCAAGTTATTCCGTTTAGTGATTTTTAAGTACCCTTTTGTGACACTTTTAATTCCCGACACTTAGGAAAGCATACAGGACCATTTTGCCATATTTTTGCGCATTACTAGTTTATTAAAATGCTGAATTTTGCTGAAATATGCAGAATTCTGCACTTTGGGTGAGTTTTAGGCACTTCCCGGCACTTAAACTATCACCTAGAAAAGCAGTTTTGTGGTCCTTACTTCCCTACACAGTATACTAGTGTAATACGTCGTCTCTGGCTCATTCTGGGCCTCAAAATATTGTCTGTCTATGTACTGAACATCGTCAGCATTTTTAGTTTGTCTGGTAATGGTGCCAATTCTGTTCTGTGTATCATTAGAACTATCTCGTGTTGTATGTAGCAACGATAAAAGTCTTGCAACATGAAATGCCATTGTATGTATATAACAATAATAAAAAATTCATTTGTCTTGTAAACTAGATCATGCACAGTTATTAAAGCACAGATTACTATTTAATTAATGTACGGAATGTACGGAAAAGTGACGGTTGTCACACTTGAAACTTCCCGATCCTGACATTCTTGTTGTAAACTCCAGCTATCCTTTGTTGATAACTAGCTATTCTTATCCTTGCCAAATCCCTGAGTTCTTCTATGGTATCTGTTTTAAACTAAAAGAAACAAAAGAGAGTGCCAATTCCTTGACTATCTCTGAATATTTGATTAGTCTTTCACCTTTAATAGCATAGGATCCATTAAAGTGATTGGTAATTAGCAACGAATCTACATGTACCTCAAGATACCTGATCCTCATGTGTTTGGTAATTTGCAAACTAGCTATCAAGGCTTCATATTCAGCCTCATTATTAGTAGTTTGAAACTCACAAGCTATTGAGTGGGGTATTATGTCCCCCTGTGGCGATTTTACTAGTATTCCAAATCCAGTTCCTTTGATGTTAGAGGCTCCATCAGTGAAGAGTATCCAAGGATCCTTAGTCAATTCAAGTTGCTGAACTTCTAACTCAGCTTCCCTTTGTAGATCACTACCGAAATCTGCCACAAAGTCAGCTAAGGCTTGGGATATAATGGCAGTTCTTGGCTCATATCTTATATCATAAGCACTGAGCTTCACTGCCTATTTGGCCATCCTTCCTGACATCTCAGGTTTCCTGAGAACATTCTTAATTGGAAAATTAGTTCTAACAATAATGGCATGAGTAATAAAATAATGTCTTAATTTAGTAGATGCCATAATCAAAGCAAGGATAAGTTTTTTAAATGTGAATAACTGGATTCAGCATCAAGCAAACTCTTACTTGCATAATAGACAGGATGTTGTGTACCTTCGTGATCCTTAACAAGGACTGCACTTACTGCTTTAGAAGAGACTGCCAAATATAAGGATAATATATCCCCTTTTTTTGGTTTCATTAAGGCAGGAGCTGAGGATAGGTAATCCTTAAGGGCTTTGAGAGCATTCTCATGCTTTTCCGTCCACTCAAATTTCTTGTTCTTCCTCAAAATGTCATAGAATTCCTTTCACTTTTCTGATGACTTTGATATGAACCTGTTTAATGTGACAACTAGCACAAAACCGGTAACTTCCGTACACTTTAATTATTATTTAATGACTGCAATTATGTGCTTAAATGTCAACATTGACTAATTAGATGCTAAGCAAGTGAATTCATGCACGTTGTATACTACAAAATATTGCTTCATGCAATCGAGCGCTGCGTCAGAAATATTAGTAAACTCACCGGTAAGACACACTGTGTCAACGGAACTGCAGAAAGCAGTCAGACATTAGAATTGAGGCCTAGGTGTAGGTCCTACGACAAAGGTACATTAAAACCCAAGAGTACATATCAGGGTTTAATTTATGGTCGTTACGAAAGCTAAAACACGCACTAAAAGGCACCTGAAACACACTTTAAGTACAGAACTAATTACGACAAAACTGCGAAACGAATGTTGGTGGCCGCCCGGATAATATTTAATCCCACAAATATTTTGTTATGATTAAAATTTTATTTTAATCAAGTTCGTGTTGAAAAATAAATTAAAACGCTTAAAAACGTTATTTTTCAAGTTTAAGCGCGTACCGTGAGTTCCTACGCGACACAGTGCTTACACTACAAAACGCAGACAACGCAGAAAACCCAGGAATATGCCAGGAATATGCCAGGAATATGCCAGGAATATGCCAGGAATATACCAGGAATATGCCAGGAATATGCCAGGAATATGCCAGGAATATACCAGGAATATACCAGGAATATGCCAGGAATATGACAGGAATATGCCAGGAATATGCCAGGAATATGCCAGGAATATACCAGGAATATACCAGGAATATGCTAGGAATATGCTATATGGAAGGTCTATAAATACCACCATTCCATCACTCCATCTTCCTCATCACCACACTTCCACTCTCTCCCTCTCTCTCTCTAGAAAAGCTACGGCCAAACACCCCCTCTCAATCCATCAATTTTTCGGTTTTGATCACCACATTCCAAGTCCATACAAGTATCAAGGATCCCGTATAAGGAGGCTTGGTGCAAACGGAAAGCGAAGGACCTCATTCTCTTGCTTTTATCCACCCTATTTGCGTCTAGATTCTTCCCTAGCCTCGAGCTAGTGGTATGTTACTTAAATCACATTCTTGAACTATTTTGAAGTGGTTAATATGATATGTAACGGTTAAAACTCGAAATCTTACAAGTTGATGCATTAAAGTCTACTAAAAACACTAATAATGATGGTTAAAAGCTCATATGTTGTGTAAATGTTGTAGTAATTGATTTGTGTGGTTATTTGGACCCGATCTATGTTGTGGTAGCTCGGATCATCATTTAACCCGGGTTGGTCATGATCATGGATCATGACATAAGGATGTTTTGAAAGAAACAAGGGTTAAAGGGTGAAACTCTACTACCCATGAATCATGAACTTGTGTAAAAAGGAATTTTTCTTGTAAAATGATGTTCTAAACTAATAGATCTAAAGATCTACAAGTGGTATTTTCGAAAGACCAACTGTAAGACGAAACCATGTTTTAAAACTGAATCTTTCATGAACTAGAGGTGTTTTTGTGAACAAACAAGTGTGTGGACACTTGTGTAACAAAAGTTTTAACAAAGAAATAATTTTCATAAAAACCGACTAGAAGTTGTGAAACTTCATATTCTTTAAAAATAAGGTTTTTAAGAAACTAAACTTATTTATAAAGATAACAAGACTTACTAAATGTGCTAGTAAATTACTACACATTTTTGTAATTATTCAAGTTCATGAAATGGGGAAAATTAGTGATTGTTGTTGATGATTATTGTTGATAATTGTTGATGTTGATTGTTGACGATTTAAAAGAAAATAAACACATGTTTTGAAAACATGGGAAACCTCCATTTTTAGGGGAAACTCTGTCAAAATTTTTATAAATTTTGACACTTAGAAAAATATAAGTTTTTGAGAAACTTATCCCCTAAAAAGGTATTTAAGAGTATTACCAAGGTTTCCCTAATTTTTGGTGATAAGAAATGAGGATTTCTTCAAGAATAAAAATGGATATAAGTATGTATTTTTGAGAGAAAAATATATATTATTTTATCACCAACTTTTGTGCTAAGTGTATATAGTATGTGCTAGCGTATTAAGACTTAAAAATACACCAAATACTCATGAGAAGTATAAACATAAAAATACACTTACAATATACAAGACACATAATTCTGGTGCAAAGTGCAAAACACGAGATACTTATATTAATATGTGAGGAAATAATATAAGTAAGATGCTTAGTTAAAAATATAAAATATTTTTAACACAAGAATATTTACACCAAAGAGAGTGACTGTACTTGTGCGATACAAGTCTAGTAACTAACGTTAAGAAAATGCGTATAGGTTACGACGTTAATTAAGCAAATCCGGTGAAGTTTACGACGCACAGGAACGCAAAGTTGTGAGTTCATGCTCCCCCTTTTCTTTTAACTGTTTTTAGCTTTATAACTCGGGGGTGATATACATGTTACAAATACTTCAATATTTACAAATTGATATGTTGTGTACTGAAACGAGAAGTACTCTTGGCGAAAACTAGTGCCAAGAATTGATATGAGAAATCGTGTCACGGATAGGGTACCATAAGCACCATTAATCGTGTACATACTAAGACCGCAGAACAAAAGGTTAGATCTAATGGGTTTCAGGGCAGCCCCACTCTTGGTGACAACTAGAACCAAGTAGTGTTTTTGTGTCTCAGTCGTGAATCGACTATTGAAAAATGCCTATGGTTTGGTGACTTCCTATGTCGTGTCACATGTTAATGGCTTTGCAACCCATTAACACTTGATACATATAGAGATACTTGACTGATTCATGAATACGCGTTTTGAAACAAAATACATACCATGTTTTTCATACAAAGTATACAAACGTTCAATACAAAAACTGCATGAATTCACACCAACATTATGTTGATGTTTTTCCAAAACTCTCATGTATTTCAGGAAATTAAAGGTGGATGTGCGCGCGGTCTTACTTATTCTCGTGGATGTCGCTATATTTTAATTTCGCTAAATAAAGTTGTAACTCTTAAGACAATATGCTATCACGTGTTGTAAACACTTGATTTATGTTTTAGTAATGTAATGTTTGAAGTTATTTTGAGCATATAGTATGTTTACCTTTCGTATGCAATGAGAACCTTTCATGATCACACCTCGTGCTTCCGCCGCAGAAAGGGGTGTGACAGATTGGTATCAGAGCTGCGATTGTAGTGAACCAGGATTCCTTCTCGAGTCTAGACTACAATCTCTAGGATCCTATCACGAAAACAATTTTTTTCAAAAAGTTTTCATTGCATAAAACGTTCCGCGACATCCACTGCCTGAAACTGTTTACATGAGTCTAGAAAGGACACTACGAGACTTAGGGTGCAGGAGTAGCACTTGTCTTAACTGAGAAATTACTTGCAATTATGTGTGATAATTAGCATGTACTAGAAGTAGGATGTCACAAGTATATGTGACTTTACCTGAAAGCAATGGCCCATCCGAAGGAAGAAATACGAGGATGAAACGAACTGTGCGGACTGTGCAAGGAGTTACGTTATTATGGATGCATACATAATTATGGAATTCAGTGCACATAAACCACAGCAAGTCTCGTCACATATAGATTCCCTCAGTGCAAGCCTACTATGTACTCTGCTGGAGTAATAATTGTTTGATGTCACTTATGTGGTGGTATATATACCTGTGAATATATATGCTAGGGTGACGATATCAAGCAAATGTTTAATCCTGTCGTGTTATGTTCTGCCAGAGCATGGCACCCAGGAGAGCTGTGAATGCTCGCAATGGTGATCAACCTCCTCCTCCCCCACTGCCAAGAACTGCTGAAGAACTGAACGCCCTACTGGAAGAGAGAATCTCTGCTGCCATCGCCCAGTACGAGGCGAACCGTACCCAAGACAGTGGAGGGCTAAGCAATGCCAGGCGTAACGGACATGGAGATTCGTCAAGAGGAAACGCAGCTCAAGGTAACCCTAAAACAATTTGCTAAGCATGAAGAAATTTATGAACGGTCCTTGTTTCATTATTTCTTCGATTGCTCATAAGTGAATTGGTTGGGTTAATTACAGGCTGCACTTTCAAGCAGTTCCTCGACTGCAAACCAATGAACTACAATGGCACTGGAGGAGCAGTAGCATTTGTGCGTTGGACGGAGAAGACTGAGGCCACTATCCGCATGAGCAAGTGTACCGCGGATCAGCAAGTCACTTTCGCTACTGGACTGTTTGTCGATGAAGCACTGACATGGTGGAATTTGCAAGTTCAAGCGTTGGGTGATGAAGCCGCGTACGGCATGACCTGGGATGAACTAAAAGAGAAAATGAGAGAGAAGTACTGCTCTCGTGCCGAACTCCAAAGGTTGGAGACAGAGTTCTGGCACTTGACGATGGTAGGTGCTGACATCAATGGGTATACTCGAAGGTTCCATGATTTGTCCAGGGTGATTCCTTACACCGTGACCCCGGAATTTAAGCGCGTTGAACGCTACATTTGGGGTCTGGCCCCGGAATTTCGCGGCATGGTGACTTCAGCCAAACCCCAGACAATCACTGAGGCTGTAACTCTGGCTGTCAGCCTTACTGAAGACTGTGTTCGCATGGAGAAGCTATCTCTGAACCCGGCAGAAAACACCGTGACGCATGCTGAGTCGTCCGGTGACAAGAAAAGAAAGCATTCAAACCTGAGTCAAGCAACTCGCAACAACAAGGGTTCCAACAAGAAACGTGACTCCAACCACTCTAAGGAGGCAAATGCTGCAGCGAAAGGGTACCAAGGCACCATGCCTAAGTGCCAAAAATGTAAGTATCATCATGATGGAGCTTGTCGCATTCCAAGGTGTGACAAATGTGGTAGGTTGGGTCATCAAGCGGAAGACTGTTGGGGTAAGGGGAAGAATCGAAATGGAAACGATGCTGGTAACAAGAATGGTAACGGGAAGGGGTGGAACCAAGGATGCTTCCGTTGTGGAAGCAATGATCATTTCATGAAAGACTGCCCAAAGAAAGACAATGCTCAGGCTCGAGCATTTGTGATTGGAGCAAAGGACGCACAACAAGAAGCCCTTAAGGTGGAAAACCGCAAAGCTGAATACCTCCGAGGTGCATTGAAGTACATGGCGCCAAATGAAGAGGGAGCCTTATACTTTAAAAAGCGCATTTGGGTTCCGCTCTATGGTGGCCTACGAGAAGTCATCCTTGATGAAGCGCATAAGTCAAGATACTCGATCCACCCAGGGTCGGACAAGATGTATCAAGACTTAAAAGAATATTATTGGTGGCCAAGACTCAAAAGCGACGTTGATGTCTATGTAGGAAAGTGCCTGACCTGCGCTAAGGTTAAGGCTGAATATCAGAAACCGTCTGGCCTACTACAACAACTAGAGATTCCCATGTGGAAGTGGGAGCAAACCTCGATGGACTTCATAACAAAGTTACCCAGGACCCCGAGAGGGCACGATATGCTACGGGTAATAGTTGATCGATTAACGAAGTTTGCGCACTTCCTACCGATCCGTGAAAAAGACAGCACTGGAAAGCTTGCTGAAATACACTTAAGAGAAATTGTGGCACGTCATGGAGTGCCGACCTCCATTATTTCAGACAGAGATGGACGCTTTATCTCAAAAATCTGGCAATCATTTCAGGAAGCCTTTGGATCTCAGCTAGATCTAAGCACGGCATTCCATCCACAAACAGATGGCCAGAGCGAACGAACCATACAAACATTGGAAGATATGCTTCGCGCATGCGTCATGGATCTAGGCGGCAGCTGGGATACTCACCTACCCTTAGTTGAGTTTTCCTACAATAACAGTTATCATACAAGCATAAAGGCCGCGCCGTTCGAAGCTCTGTATGGCCGCAAGTGCCGATCGCCCCTATGTTGGGCAGACGCTGGTGACAAACGTATGGTTGGTCCTGAACTAGTACAAGAAACAACCGACAAGATTGCGCAGATCCGAGAGCGCATTAAGGCGGCTCGAGATCGACAGAAGAGCTACGCTGATCAAAGACGAAAACCCTTAGAATTCGAGGTGGGAGACAAAGTGTTGTTAAAGGTCTCACCTTGGAAGGGAGTAGCAAGATTCGGAAAACGTGGGAAGCTGAATCCACGATACATCGGACCATTCAGAATCTTGGAGAGAATTGGTACCGTGGCGTACAAGTTGGAGTTACCGGAAGACCTTAATGGAGTACATGATACGTTTCATGTGTCCAACCTCAAGAAGAGTCCAACACAAGATGTGACAACTCGAAATCTAGAACCTTCGTTGTGTCTTGATGCAACCTACTTGTACGTTATGTGACTAGTAACTGATTAAACTTAATGATAAACGTGAACCTTTTATGTGATATGTGCTTTGTTATGTGTGCATTGTATATATATGTGTACGTGTTATATGTGAACCAAGAACCCAACACGAGACAACAAGGACCCGACTCGAGACCATGTGGTCTCGAGTGAACAATAACTATTTGGCCGGTTTGGGCCTTTGGCCGGTTGGGCCATTTGGGCCGTAAACCCTCAACCGAAACCCATTAAGGGTGCACCACTTGGAACTAGCATATATATATACCACCCTAGTTAACCTTGTCATTTTTGAACATCACACACACACACTCTCCTATCTTCTCTCTCACTAAAACCTTAAGAACACAAACACATCTCCAAGTTTTCGGATCCAATCGGTTGGCACAAGAACTCTCGGATTTGGACTTCGGATCGGCACACACACACCTCACCAACCGGTTAGTATTTATGGTGTTTATGGATTGATGTTAGTTATGTTAAATGATAAAATGAATGAGATGATGTTTATTGTTAGTGTTTACATGATGTTCTTGATGTATATGATGATTCTAATGTGTACAATGTTGATAACCGGTTAACATATATTATATGGTGAGTTGTGAGATTTAGTGTCTAAATGAAGTTTGAACCACTTATGTTGATGAACATGAAACCGGGTTGCACTTGTCATGAAATCGGACTTATATAAAAACCGAGTTTGTGTGTTATGCTAAGTGTTTTGATGCTTGTTCATAATTTGTTTTAAAAAAGGGTTATTTTTGTTATGAATGATTGAAGAACTTGATGAATGTGTTATGAATATGTTTGAATATATGAAGAACAATTTGAATGATGGTTGAAGATGTGAAAACCCTTATGATTTTGATCCATTTTTACTAATAGACTGATTAGGAAAACTTGTTAGTGAAATCCTATTGGTTGTTTCCTGATTTGGGCCTGATTACATAGTACCATTAGGCTGACTATATCTGAATCAACACGTGAACATGAAAACGACAGCTTACGACTCGCAATCACACAGTTGCGACTCGCAACCACAGCGTGATGACTCGAGACCACGCGGTTGCGACTCGCAACCATAACAGGACAAGCCGAGACCACAGGTTGCGACACAGGTTACGAGTCCCGTTGCGACTCGAGACCTTAGCATGATTAGCCGAGACCACGGTTGCGACATAGGTTGCGACTCGCAACCACCTAAGATCAGCACAAACAGCATGACTCGAGACCATGCTTGCGAGTCCGGTTGCGACTCGAGACCACACTTATTGGACTTGCTTAGTTACGGGCCTTAGTTAATGGGCCGGCCTTGTGGACTTCTGTGTTAACTGTGTAATACGTGTTTTGGGCTTAAGTAGTTGGACTGAACTTGTGGGCCAAATGTGCTACTGTTAATTGAAATACTGTGCACTGTTGTTAAACTGCCATGATAGAAACTGTATGCCGTAACTACTACTTGTACGTGCACTGCTTGGTTTGAATCTGATTATAAGTGGTATCCATGTTAGGACGTAATTGACTACTTGCGACTTGATTGATCTTTCTGTGATTAACTGCCGAGCAAACCAAGGTGAGTTCACACCCTCTACAAAGCATGGGATTCCCTGGGTTGGGAACGGGGTTAAGGAACGTGGATTCCTCGTCCTCCTTGGGTAGGACGTCAGTGGTTCAGGAATGTGATTCCTCGTCCGGATGGACGGATAACTCGTACTAGACTAAAACTCTATCACGAAGTCCCTCCTTTTTGTATCGACTAATCGCCGGGCCAATGGCGAGCGGGTCATTAGTTAGATAGCGCTATTTAGGTCTGACAAGCCTCACACCGTGCCGCAGAGGACGGGCGTGAACTAATGGATCTGGGGCACGTCAATGATGATAGACATTGATGTTTTCAGGGCACAAAAACATGACTACAGTCAGCAGTCGATATGGTAACGAGTCTAGTGTACGCATGGGGTAGCCCCCACGGCCGAAATGCCTGATAACTAACATGGGGTAGCCCCCACGGCTGGAGTGCCGGAGTAACTGGGAATGAACAAGTCACGTTTTTAAACTATGGGGTAACCCCCACGGCAGGATGCAAGTTAAAGTAAACTGTTTTCGAAACAACTAAAACGAACACCCAACCGTGAACTCACTCAACTAGTTGTTGACTCGTTACTACATGCTTTGCAGGACCATAGGTAACCAGCTGGAGCTTGCATGGAGGAGGGTCGTTGTGGGACGCGGTTTGCTGCGTGTCGTGTTCTATTTGAAAACATTTGAACTTATGTTATAACTTTAGACTTATGCTTCCGCTTGCAACTTAACTTGTTTGTTTTGAAACACCAATCGTATTGGTTAAACTTTTATAACTGTTTATATGCTTGTTCAGTATGATTGGTGGCTGGATCCTGGTCAGTCACGCCTCCAAGCGGTAGTACTCCGCAGGTGGGATTTTGGGGGTGTGACAGATTGGTATCAGAGCCATTGGTTATAGTGAACTTGGTTTTAATAAAGGAGAAACGTTTTTGTTAAAACCAGACTATAACCGGTTTAGTGCTCAACGGTCCACAACGACACTTCACTCCGCATGCAAGGCTCGACATTCTAGGTAATATGATGTGTGTATATTGCCTACTTGTTAGATACATAGTACATTGCTCATGGCATGCTTGATTAGTATAACTACTGTTGTTTGAACACGTGCGTGCTTACTCTGTCCTACTATCGTACTTTCGCGAACCTCTCTCACACGTATTACTCTTGTTATGAAGAATCATGTCTGGACGCGTTAACATGACACAAGCCCAGTTGACGGCTTTGATCAACGAACGAGTTGCCGCAGCGCTTGCAGCTGCAAACGCAGGAGGTCAATATGCTCAGGCACCGGTGTGCACTTTTAAGACCTTTATGGACTGTCGACCCACAACTTTTAGCGGAACTGAAGGAGCAGTAGGTCTCCTACACTGGTTTGAGAAACTAGAATCTGTGTTCGAAATGTGTGAATGCCCTGAAGCGCGCAGGGTGAAGTATGCTACTGGTACTCTTGAGGGTTTGGCCCTCACGTGGTGGAATGCTCAAGTGCAAATGCTGGGGTTGGTTGCTGCCAACGCCACCCCATGGGAAAATTTCAAGGAAATGATCAGGGAGGAATACTGCAGTCGTGACGACATTCACAAGCTGGAAGATGAGTTCTACAATCTCAAGATGACGGGGTCAGAGATTGAGGCATACACTAAGAGATCGCATGAACTTGCCTTGTTGTGTCCTACTATGGTGGACCCTCCGTATAAGCGAATTGAACTCTATCTCAAGGGCTTGGTGCCAGAGATCCAAAGTCATGTGACTTCAGCAAACTTGACTACTATCCAGCAGGTTGTTCAGTTGGCTCACCGTCTCACTGACCAAGCGGTGGAGCAGAACAAGTTACCCAAGCGCATAGGTGCTGCAACTACTTCTGGTGCTTCTAGTAGGGACAAACGAAAATGGGATGGAACTTCAAGCAAGGGTTCAACTTCTGTGCAATCTCAGTCTCAGCAGAGAAAGATGGACGATCACAAGAGCCCCAGTCAGCAATCATCTGGTGGTCAAAGTCACGGTGGGTACAAGGGGAATCACCCCAAATGCAATCGTTGCAACCTACACCACAGTGGACCATGCACCAGGGGCAACTGTCATCGGTGCAACAAGCCTGGTCATGTTGCAAAGGATTGCAGGAGCGCATATCCCGCCAATCAGAACCGTCAGCAACCTCAGCAGAACCAGCGACAGCAGCAGGGTAACAACAAAGGGTGCTTTCAGTGTGGAGCTGAAGGCCATTTCAAGAAAGATTGTCCCCAACTGAACCAGAACAACAACAACAACAATCAGGGGAATGGTAACAATGGGAACCACAACAACAACAATGGTGCTAGGGGGCGAGTGTTCGTGATTGGTCAAGGTGAAGCAAGGAATGATCCCAACGTGGTGACGGGTAAGTTCCTTCTCGACGACTTTTATGTTACAGTCTTATTTGATTCGGGTGCCGATACTAGCTATGTGTCACTAGAAGTTAGTAAGATGCTTAAGCGTATTCCAACACCCCTGAGCGACAAGCACACTGTAGAGCTAGCTAATGGTAAGAGCTTGGAAGCCTCACACGTAGTCAAGGGTTGCCAGCTTATTCTCGCTAACCAGACCTTCTCTATTGACCGTATTCCTATTGTCTTGGGTAGTTTCGACGTTGTCATTGGGATGGATTGGTTATCCCAACACCGAGCAGAGATTCTTTGCAACGAGAAGATCGTTCGTATTCCTGGTTTAGGTAGTGAACCTCTCATGATTCGTGGCGACAAGAGAAGTGCTGTCGAGAACATCATCTCTCTTCTTAAGGCCCAGAAGTGCTTACGAAAGGGCCACACTGCGATTTTGGCTCTAGTTACTGATACCACAGAGAAAGAGAAGAAGCTAGAAGATTTTCCGGTTGTACGTGACTATCCTGAGGTATTCCCTGAGGAATTACCTGGTCTTCCGCCCCATCGCCAAGTCGAGTTTCAGATTGAACTAGCTCCTGGAGCTGCGCCTGTAGCCCGTGCACCTTATCGATTAGCCCCATCAGAATTGGAAGAACTCTCCACGCAACTACAAGAACTCTTGGATAAGGGTTTCATTCGTCCTAGCTCATCGCCTTGGGGAGCTCCAGTATTATTTGTGAAGAAGAAGGATGGTACCTTCAGAATGTGTATCGACTATCGTGAACTTAACAAGGTGACTGTGAAGAATCGTTATCCTCTACCGCGCATTGATGACTTGTTCGACCAGTTGCAGGGGTCGAGCTACTACTCAAAGATCGATCTGAGATCGGGATATCACCAGCTGAGAGTTCGAGAAGAGGATGTCTCTAAGACGGCCTTTAGGACTCGTTATGGGCACTATGAGTTTCTGGTCATGCCGTTTGGGCTGACGAACGCACCGGCAGTTTTTATGGATTTGATGAACCGAGTTTGCAAACCGTACCTGGACAAGTTTGTTATAGTCTTCATCGACGACATCCTGATCTATTCTAAGAGTCAGGAGGAGCACGAACAACATCTACGACTTATTCTGGAACTCCTTCGGAAGGAACAGCTTTACGCAAAGTTCTCGAAATGCGACTTCTGGCTTCGTGAAGTCCATTTCCTAGGCCATGTGGTGAACAAGGATGGGATTCACGTTGATCCATCCAAAGTGGACTCTATTAAGAACTGGCCTGCGCCCCGCACACCAAAGGAAATTCGCCAATTCTTGGGATTGGCAGGTTACTACAGGAGATTCATTAAGGATTTTTCTAAGATCGCGCAGCCTCTCACCCTACTAACGCAGAAAGGCGTTGTCTATCATTGGGGAAATGCACAAGAGTTAGCTTTTCAGCATCTAAAGGATAGACTTTGTAGTGCACCTATCCTTTCACTGCCAGAGGGCACAGAAGATTTTGTGGTTTACTGTGATGCATCAATTCAAGGTCTTGGTTGTGTATTGATGCAACGAGATAAAGTCATAGCCTACGCCTCACGACAACTCAAAGTTCACGAGAAGAACTACACGACGCATGATTTGGAGCTGGGAGCTGTTGTTTTCGCACTTAAGTTATGGCGGCATTACCTGTACGGAACCAAGTGCGCCATCTACACCGACCACAGAAGTCTAGAGCACATATTCAAGCAGAAGGAACTGAATATGCGGCAACGACGATGGGTCGAGCTGCTGAATGATTATGAGTGCTCCATCAGGTATCACCCGGGCAAGGCCAATGTTGTGGCTGACGCCCTCAGTCGAAAGGACACTACGCCTAAGCGCGTAAGAGCTCTACAACTCACGATCCACTCTAGACTACCTTCGCAAATACGAGCTGCTCAGATGGAAGCACTGAAACCAGAAAACGTTAGAGCCGAAGCCCTACGCGGGTCAAGGCAACGCTTAGAACAGAAAGAAGACGGTGCTTACTACGTAACAGGACGCATTTGGGTCCCACTCTATGGCGACTTACGAGAACTTGTGATGGATGAAGCGCACAAATCCCGCTACTCGGTACACCCTGGTTCGGATAAGATGTACCACGATATTAAAACTACGTATTGGTGGCCTAGCATGAAGGCCCACATAGCAACTTACGTCAGCAAGTGTTTGACTTGTGCGCGAGTCAAGACGGAATATCAGAAACCCTCAGGCCTACTCCAACAACCAGAGATACCACAATGGAAATGGGAGCAAATTTCCATGGATTTCGTTACTGTCCTACCTAGATCACAGCGCGGGAACGATACTATCTGGGTGATCGTGGATCGACTCACGAAATCCGCACACTTCTTGGCAATTAAAGAAACAGATAAATTCTCCACTCTAGCGGAGATATACCTTAAGGAAGTTGTTTCGAGGCACGGGGTGCCCACCTCTATCATCTCTGATCGAGATGCACGTTTTACTTCGGAACTGTGGCAAGCAACGCACAAGTCTTTTGGCTCACGTCTAGATATGAGCACGGCGTACCACCCGCAGACGGACGGGCAGTCCGAGCGCACTATTCAAACCTTAGAAGACATGCTTCGCGCTTGTGTAATCGACTTTGGCAACAGCTGGGAAAGGCATCTGCCACTCGTGGAATTCTCGTACAATAACAGCTACCACACCAGCATTAAAGCTGCTCCGTTCGAGGCATTGTACGGACGTAAATGCCGGTCACCCCTCTGTTGGGCAGAGGTGGGGGATAGTCAAATCACTGGTCCAGAACATGTGGTAGACACTACTGAGCGGATTGCTCAAATACGACAACGCATGGCGGCCGCTCGTGACCGTCAGAAGGCTTACGCCGATAAGGGCAGGAAACCACTTGAGCTCCAGGTTGGGGAGCGGGTTCTACTCAAAGTTTCACCCTGGAAGGGTGTGGTTCGTTTTGGTAAACGAGGCAAACTCAACCCACGGTACGTTGGACCATTCGAAATCCTTGAGAAAATAGGCAAGGTGGCCTACAGACTGAACTTACCAGCAGAACTCGGTGCAGTTCACAACGTTTTCCATGTGTCGAATCTGAAGAAGTGTCTGTCAGATGAGACACACGTAGTTCCTCTGAAGGAACTCACGATCGACGAACAGTTGAAATTCGTCGAAGAACCAGTCGAAATCACGGACCGGGATGTTAAGGTCCTCAAGAGCACTAGAATACCTCTCGTTCGAGTTCGTTGGAACTCACGTCGCGGCCCAGAGTTTACCTGGGAGCGCGAAGATCGGATGAAACAAAAGTATCCCCAACTGTTTGAGAACAGTACAACCGCTACTGAGGCTGAAGCTACGGAATTTCGGGACGAAATTCCAGATCAACGGGGGGTGGATGTGACACCCCAGGAAAACCAGGAAAACCATGCAACTTGACTAGCTTCCTCAGTGAGTGCCATCAAATTTCGGGACGAAATTTCTTTCAACTTGGGGATGATGTGACAACTCGAAATCTAGAACCTTCGTTGTGTCTTGATGCAACCTACTTGTACGTTATGTGACTAGTAACTGATTAAACTTAATGATAAACGTGAACCTTTTATGTGATATGTGCTTTGTTATGTGTGCATTGTATATATATGTGTACGTGTTATATGTGAACCGAGAACCCAACACGAGACAACAAGGACCCGACTCGAGACCATGTGGTCTCGAGTGAACAATAACTATTTGGCCGGTTTGGGCCTTTGGCCGGTTGGGCCATTTGGGTCGTAAACCCTCAACCGAAACCCATTAAGGGTGCACCACTTGGAACTAGCATATATATATACCACCCTAGTTAACCTTGTCATTTTTGAACATCACACACACACACTCTCCTATCTTCTCTCTCACTAAAACCTTAAGAACACAAACACATCTCCAAGTTTTCGGATCCAATCGGTTGGCACAAGAACTCTCGGATTTGGACTTCGGATCGGCACACACACACCTCACCAACCGGTTAGTATTTATGGTGTTTATGGATTGATGTTAGTTATGTTAAATGATAAAATGAATGAGATGATGTTTATTGTTAGTGTTTACATGATGTTCTTGATGTATATGATGATTCTAATGTGTACAATGTTGATAACCGGTTAACATATATTATATGGTGAGTTGTGAGATAGTGTCTAAATGAAGTTTGAACCACTTATGTTGATGAACATGAAACCGGGTTGCACTTGTCATGAAATCGGACTTATCTAAAAACCGAGTTTGTGTGTTATGCTAAGTGTTTTGATGCTTGTTCATAATTTGTTTTAAAAAAGGGTTATTTTTGTTATGAATGATTGAAGAACTTGATGAATGTGTTATGAATATGTTTGAATATATGAAGAACAATTTGAATGATGGTTGAAGATGTGAAAACCCTTATGATTTTGATCCATTTTTACTAATAGACTGATTAGGAAAACTTGTTAGTGAAATCCTATTGGTTGTTTCCTGATTTGGGCCTGATTACATAGTACCATTAGGCTGACTATATCTGAATCAACACGTGAACATGAAAAAGACAGCTTACGACTCGCAATCACACAGTTGCGACTCGCAACCACAGCGTGATGACTCGAGACCACGCGGTTGCGACTCGCAACCATAACAGGACAAGCCGAGACCACAGGTTGCGACACAGGTTACGAGTCCCGTTGCGACTCGAGACCTTAGCATGATTAGCCGAGACCACGGTTGCGACATAGGTTGCGACTCGCAACCACCTAAGATCAGCACAAACAGCATGACTCGAGACCATGCTTGCGAGTCCGGTTGCGACTCGAGACCACACTTATTGGACTTGCTTAGTTACGGGCCTTAGTTAATGGGCCGGCCTTGTGGACTTCTGTGTTAACTGTGTAATACGTGTTTTGGGCTTAAGTAGTTGGACTGAACTTGTGGGCCAAATGTGCTACTGTTAATTGAAATACTGTGCACTGTTGTTAAACTGCCATGATAGAAACTGTATGCCGTAACTACTACTTGTACGTGCACTGCTTGGTTTGAATCTGATTATAAGTGGTATCCATGTTAGGACGTAATTGACTACTTGCGACTTGATTGATCTTTCTGTGATTAACTGCCGAGCAAACCAAGGTGAGTTCACACCCTCTACAAAGCATGGGATTCCCTGGGTTGGGAACGGGGTTAAGGAACGTGGATTCCTCGTCCTCCTTGGGTAGGACGTCAGTGGTTCAGGAATGTGATTCCTCGTCCGGATGGACGGATAACTCGTACTAGACTAAAACTCTATCACGAAGTCCCTCCTTTTTGTATCGACTAATCGCCGGGCCAATGGCGAGCGGGTCATTAGTTAGATAGCGCTATTTAGGTCTGACAAGCCTCACACCGTGCCGCAGAGGATGGGCGTGAACTAATGGATCTGGGGCACGTCAATGATGATAGACATTGATGTTTTCAGGGCACAAAAACATGACTACAGTCAGCAGTCGATATGGTAACGAGTCTAGTGTACGCATGGGGTAGCCCCCACGGCCGAAATGCCTGATAACTAACATGGGGTAGCCCCCACGGCTGGAGTGCCGGAGTAACTGGGAATGAACAAGTCACGTTTTTAAACTATGGGGTAACCCCCGCGGCAGGATGCCAGTTAAAGTAAACTGTTTTCGAAACAACTAAAACGAACACCCAACCGTGAACTCACTCAACTAGTTGTTGACTCGTTACTACATGCTTTGCAGGACCATAGGTAACCAGCTGGAGCTTGCATGGAGGAGGGTCGTTGTGGGACGCGGTTTGCTGCGTGTCGTGTTCTATTTGAAAACATTTGAACTTATGTTATAACTTTAGACTTATGCTTCCGCTTGCAACTTAACTTGTTTGTTTTGAAACACCAATCGTATTGGTTAAACTTTTATAACTGTTTATATGCTTGTTCAGTATGATTGGTGGCTGGATCCTGGTCAGTCACGCCTCCAAGCGGTAGTACTCCGCAGGTGGGATTTTGGGGGTGTGACACAAGAGAACGTGATCATCCCCGCGGATGAAGTGCATATTAATGACGCCCTCCGATTTACAGAACAACCCGTCGAGGTTACTGACTTGAAAGTCAACAAGACCAGGAGGAGCAGTGTGAAACTTGTCAAAGTACGTTGGAACTCTAAGCATGGGCCCGAATACACATGGGAACGCGAAGACCAGTTCAAGGAAAAGTATCCCCACCTATTCAAAGAGACTCCTGCGAGGGTTAGTTCATCCTGAATTTCGGGACGAAATTCTTTTAACGGGGGGAGACTGTGACAACTGGCACAAAACCGGTAACTTCCGTACACTTTAATTATTATTTAATGACTGCAATTATGTGCTTAAATGTCAACATTGACTAATTAGATGTTAAGCAAGTGAATTCATGCACGTTGTATACTACAAAATATTGCTTCATGCAATCGAGAGCGCTGCGTCAGAAATATTAGTAAACTCACCGGTAAGACACACTGTGTCAACGGAACTGCAGAAAGCAGTCAGATATTAGAATTGAGGCCTAGGTGTAGGTCCTACGACAAAGGTACATTAAAACCCAAGAGTACATATCAGGGTTTAATTTATGGTCGTTACGAAAGCTAAAACACGCACTAAAAGGCACCTGAAACACACTTTAAGTACAGAACTAATTACGACAAAACTGCGAAACGAACGTTGGTGGCCGCCTGGATAATATTTAATCCCACAAATATTCTGTTATGATTAAAATTTTATTTTAATCAGGTTCGTGTTGAAAAATAAATTAAAACGCTTAAAAACGTTATTTTTCAAGTTTAAGCGCGTACCGTGAGTTCCTACGCGACACAGTGCTTACACTGCAAAACGCAGACAACGCAGAAAACCCAGGAATATGCCAGGAATATGCCAGGAATATACCAGGAATATACCAGGAATATGCCAGGAATATGACAGGAATATGCCAGGAATATGCCAGGAATATGCCAGGAATATACCAGGAATATACCAGGAATATACCAGGAATATGCTATATGGAAGGTCTATAAATACCACCATTCCATCACTCCATCTTCCTCATCACCACACTTCCACTCTCTCCCTCTCTCTCTCTCTAGAAAAGCTACGGCCAAACACCCCCTCTCAATCCATCAATTTTTCGGTTTTGATCACCACATTCCAAGTCCATACAAGTATCAAGGATCCCGTATAAGGAGGCTTGGTGCAAACGGAAAGTGAAGGACCTCATTCTCTTGCTTTTATCCACCCTATTTGCGTCTAGATTCTTCCCTAGCCTCGAGCTAGTGGTATGTTACTTAAATCACATTCTTGAACTATTTTGAAGTGGTTAATATGATATGTAACGGTTAAAACTCGAAATCTTACAAGTTGATGCATTAAAGTCTACTAAAAACACTAATAATGATGGTTAAAAGCTCATATGTTGTGTAAATGTTGTAGTAATTGATTTGTGTGGTTATTTGGACCCGATCTATGTTGTGGTAGCTCATCATTTAACCCGGGTTGGTCATGATCATGGATCATGACATAAGGATGTTTTGAAAGAAACAAGGGTTAAAGGGTGAAACTCTACTACCCATGAATCATGAACTTGTGTAAAAAGGAATTTTTCTTGTAAAATGAAGTTCTAAACTAATAGATCTAAAGATCTACAAGTGGTATTTTCGAAGACCAACTGTAAGACGAAACCATGTTTTAAAACTGAATCTTTCATGAACTAGAGGTGTTTTTGTGAACAAACAAGTGTGTGGACACTTGTGTAACAAAAGTTTTAACAAAGAAATAATTTTCATAAAAACCGACTAGAAGTTGTGAAACTTCATATTCTTTAAAAATAAGGTTTTTAAGAAACTAAACTTATTTATAAAGATAACAAGACTTACTAAATGTGCTAGTAAATTACTACACATTTTTGTAATTATTCAAGTTCATGAAATGGGGAAAATTAGTGATTGTTGTTGATGATTATTGTTGATAATTGTTGATGTTGATTGTTGACGATTTAAAAGAAAATAAACACATGTTTTGAAAACATGGGAAATCTCCATTTTTAGGGGAAACTCTGTCAAAATTTTTATAAATTTTGACACTTAGAAAAATATAAGTTTTTGAGAAACTTATCCCCTAAAACGGTATTTAAGAGTATTACCAAGGTTTCCCTAATTTTTGGTGATAAGAAATGAGGATTTCTTCAAGAATAAAAATGGATATAAGTATGTATTTTTGAGAGAAAAATATATATTATTTTATCACCAACTTTTGTGCTAAGTGTATATAGTATGTGCTAGCGTATTAAGACTTAAAAATACACCAAATACTCATGAGAAGTATAAACATAAAAATACACTTACAATATACAAGACACATAATTCGGGTGCAAAGTGCAAAACACGAGATACTTATATTAATATGTGAGGAAATAATATAAGTAAGATGCTTAGTTAAAAATATAAAATTTTTTTTACACAAGAATATTTACACCAAAAAGAGTGACTGTACTTGTGCGACACAAGTCTAGTAACTAACGTTAAGAAAACGCGTATAGGTTACGACGTTAATTAAGCAAATCCGGTGAAGTTTACGACGCACAGGAACGCAAAGTTGTGAGTTCATGCTCCCCCTTTTCTTTTAACTGTTTTTAGCTTTATAACTCGGGGGTGATATACATGTTACAAATACTTCAATATTTACAAATTGATATGTTGTGTACTGAAACGAGAAGTACTCTTGGCGAAAACTAGTGCCAAGAATTGATACAAGAAATCGTGTCACGGATAGGGTACCATAAGCACCATTAATCGTGTACATACTAAGACCGCAGAACAAAAGGTTAGATCTAATGGGTTTCAGGGCAGCCCCACTCTTGGTGACAACTTGAACCAAGTAGTGTTTTTGAGTCTCAGTCGTGAATCGACTATAGAAAAATGCCTATGGTTTGGTGACTTCCTATGTCGTGTCACATGTTAATGGCTTTGCAACCCATTAACACTTGATACATATAGAGATACTTGACTGATTCATGAATACGCGTTTTGAAACAAAATACATACCATGTTTTTCATACAAAGTATACAAACGTTCAATACAAAAACTGCATGAATTCACACCAACATTATGTTGATGTTTTTCCAAAACTCTCATGTATTTCAGGAAATTAAAGGTGGATGTGCGCGCGGTCTTACTTATGCTCGTGGATGTCGCTATGTTTTAATTTCGCTAAATAAGTTTGTAACTCTTAAGACAATATGCTATCACGTGTTGTAAACACTTGATTTATGTTTTAGTAATGTAATGTTTGAAGTTATTTTGAGCATATAGTATGTTTACCTTTCGTATGCAATGAGAACCTTTCATGATCACACCTCGTGCTTCCGCCGCAGAAAGGGGTGTGACATTTAAGGCCACGATCCTCCCTGTCAACCTTTGCACATCCTTGGCATTGGCAGGAGATTTTATATTCACAATTGCCTTGATTTGCTCTAGACTTGCTTCAATGCCTCTTTTTGTCACCATATAGCCTAAGAATTTGCCTGCTTTAACACCGAAATGACACTTGGAAGGATTCAACTTCATATTGAATTTATCGTGGATATTGAATGCTTCCTCCAAATCTTGTAAGTGATCCTCAGCTCTCTTGGACTTAACCACCATGTCATCTATGACAACTCGTATTTCTGAACCTATCTTTGTACTTTGATGTAACGTTTGTGAACGTGATACGACTATATGAACTTGAGTGATTAAATGAATGTTATGTTGATATGTGCTATGTGTAATATATGTATGTATGCAAACGAGCCCAAACGCACAAGACACACCCGATCGCACAAGCCCATTCGGGCTACACCCTTTGCACTCGAGAACTCAAAGGCAACCCATGAAGGGTTTCGGCCCACTCCTTTATGATACCTAGGGTGTGAGTATAAATTCTACACTTCACCAACTCACACAAGTTTAGCAAACCCTAAATCTTTATCATCCTCTCTCTCAAACTCGACGGCAAACATACCCTCTCCATCGGAGCTTCTTGATTCGGATCACCCTCTTCTACCTTCAATTCGGTTAGTGTTTCATAGTTATTGCCTTGTTAATTGATACCGTGATTTAGATGTTCTCATACAATGACTTACGAATGATATATTGTTGATTATGAATGTTGATGGTTAGTATTGATATTCGGCTCACATGTAAAGGATTTTGATCAATATAGGATTGTTAATCATGTGATGTTGTTAATGATCTAGAATCAATTGTAAATAATCGGCTGTGATATACGATTAGGATGATGGTTGTGTTGTTAGGATCATGAGTTGTGTTAATGATTGTGATTGATGTTTATGTTTTGATTATATTTAGGGTTCATATGAATTAGATGTTAAAACCCTTGTTTGATCTATAATTGCATGACCAAAAATTGTTAGTGTTGTTAATGGATAGAATTCATAATCTGGGGAAACTCTTGAATGATTGTAACTGAATCAAATTTTGGAAACAATGTAACCGAATGGCATAATATTCGGATGTTTAAACCATTCGCACAAGACCTCTTGGTCGCACAAGACCTCTTGGTCGCACAAGAGGTCCATACGCACAAGAAGACCTGGTCGCACAAGGGGTCCCCAGTCGCACAAGGTTTATTGGATCGCACAAGTTGTAATATTTGTTTAACTGTTGGGCCGGGTATACATGTTGGGTTGGGCTAGTTCCGATCGCACAACCCAATCGGATCGCACAAGTCGGCCGGATCGTACAAGCCATCCGGATCGCACAAGACCAATGTTTATTTGTTTGGGCCGTTGCATGTTGGACTGTTTATGCTTATTACGGATCGGGTACTATTGGGCTTCTAAGAGTGAATCATACAAGGCAGTTAGACTTGTGCGAGCTCAATCCCTTGAATCGTACAAGAGTGATTATGTTAGTAATTATCTGTTAAAGTGTTGCCATGATCTATACGTGCTCGTAACATGTTAACTTGTGTGAAACTTATGTGCATTACTCGAAACCAAAACCTGACTTGTATGGTAACCATGTTAGGACGTGGTTGACCACTAGCAGCTAGACTTGACCTTTCTGTGTATCTACCGAGCAAACCAAGGTCAATTCACACTCTTACCAAGGCATGGGATTCCCGGGGTTGGGAATGGGTTTTGATGATTACTTATGCTTAAATTGTTATCAGAATTACATACCATAGGCCTCGGGAGAGGAAGGTTATTGGTAGATACTGCTAGACTAGTGATACAAATATTTCTCTTCGCACACACGCCGGGAATGGCTGCGATATTAGAACCAATCATCGCACACATGCCTGGAATGGCTGCGAACCATATACTAAACTTCGCACACATGCCGGGAGGGCTGCGATACAAATATACCTAGTCTAGAAAGCATGGGAAACACACCACAAATCTTCGCACACATGTCTAGGAGATTGCGATTCAAGTACATACGATATATGGGTTACTAAACGAACATATGGTTTACAATACAATTACTATAACTGAACAACCAACTGTGAACTCGCTCAACTTTGTTGTTGACTCTCTGTTACATGCCTTGCAGGACCTTAGGTATACATGGAGCTTACACGGGAGGCGCAGTCGTTGTGGGACATGGATCGAGGATGCCATGTTAAAACATTTAAACATTTGAACTTATTACTTACATTGGCTTTACATTTATGCTTCCGCTAGACACTTAATATGCTTTGTTTTGAACACCTTTCATATTGTTTGGTTGATTTACATTTATTACTTATTATGTTCGATATGATTGGTGGCTTGATCCTGGTCATGTCACGCCTCCAAGCGGTGGTACTCCGCGGGTGGATTTTGGGGGTGTGACAGATTGGTATTAGAGCCATTGGTTATAGAGAACTTGGTTTTAGTAAGGGGAAAACGTTTTTTTTATTTAAAACCAGACTATAACCAGAACAGTGCTCTCAACGATCCACAACGATGCTTCGCTCCACGTGCAAGACTCAACATGCTAGGTAATATGGTATATGTTATATTGCCTACTTGCTAGATTACATAGAACTTCGCTCAGGGTATGCTTAGATACACATAACCACTATTGCTTGAGAACACTTGTGTGCTTACTCCCTTCTGTCATCGCACTTTTCGTGAACCTCTCTCACTTATGTTACCTTTTGCTATGAAGATCATGTCTGGACGTATTAACATGACTCAAGCCCAGTTGACGGCTCTCATTAACGAATAAGTTGCTGCGGCACTTGCAGCCGAACAGGTAGGAGGTATATCCTGCAGTCATAACTCACACTAAGATATTTAGATCCTACACTTCTAGACCAACTCTTGTGTTTAACCTTGTCCTATTCTTACACACGATAGGTCAACACGCACAGCAACCTGTTTGCACTTTCAAGAATTTCATGGACTGTCGTCCAAGCACGTTCAGTGGCACTGATGGAGCAGTCGGACTCCTCCATTGGTTTGAGAAGCTCGAGTCGGTGTTTGAAATGTGTGAATGCCCTGAGGCTCGCAAGGTGAAGTACGCCACTGGTACTCTGGAAGGAATTGTGCTGACTTGGTGGAACACGCAAGTTCAGATATTAGGGTTGGCAGCTGCTAACGCCACCCCTTGGAATGATTTTAAGGAACTGATCAAGCAAGAATACTACACACGAGATGACATCCTCAAGGGGCTAGCGCCAGAAATTCAGAGCCATGTGATATCGGCTAACCGTAATAATATTCAGGATATTAAGCGTCTTGCTCATCGCCTCACAGATCAGGCAGTGGAACAGAACAGGCTGCCTAAGCGCATCAGCGCTACTGCTACCGCTACCACTTCTGCTACTCCTGCTATCCCCAATGACAACAAGCGGAAATGGGATGGGGATTCCAGCAAGGGTTCAGCTACCGTTCAGTCTCAAGCACAGCAGCAGCGCAAGAATAGTGATTACCAGAGCCCGGGTCAGCAAACTTCTGGTGGTCAGGGGCAGGGTGGATATCGGGGAATTCACCCACTATGTAACAGGTGCAACAGACACCACAGTGGTCAGTGCCGCAAGGGCCGCTGTCAGAGATGTCTCAAGATAGGGCATGAAGCTAAAGATTGCAGGAGCTCACGACCTGCGAATCAGAACCAACAACAACCACCAGCTCCTCAAAACCAGCAGCAACAACGAGGCAAAAGGGGATGCTTTCAGTGTGGTGCTGAAGGTCACTTCAAGCGGGATTGCCCCCAGTTGAACCAGAATCGCAACAACAATAACAATCAGGGCAATGGGAACAACAACGGTGGAAACAATAATGGCAATGAAGCTAGGGGACGTGCATTTGTGCTGGGGCAGGGAGAAGCAAGGAATGATCCCAACGTGGTAATGGGTAAGTTTCTCCTCGACGACTTGTATGTTACTGTATTGTTTGATTCGGGTGCGGATACAAGTTATATGTCTCTAAAAGTTAGCCAAATGTTAAAACGTGCACCAACTCCCTTAAATACCAAACATGTCGTAGAGTTAGCTAACGGTAAAAGTCTAGAGGCCACACACCTAGTTCAGGGTTGTAATCTTATCCTCGCTGGTCAAACTTTCTTTATTGATCTCATTCCCATAGCTCTGGGTAGTTTCGACATCGTCATTGGAATGGACTGGTTATCCCAACAGCACGCAGAGATCCTATGTAAGGAGAAGATAGTTCGTATTCCCCGTTCTGGCAGAGAACCTCTCGAAGTTCAAGGCGACAAGAGTGGTGCTGTGGTTGGCATCATCTCCTTCTTAAAGGCTCAGAAGTGTTTACGAAAGGGTCGCACTGCCATTTTGGCACTTGTTACCGATACATCAGCAAAAGAAAAGAAATTGAAAGATATTCCAGTTCTACGCGACTTCCCTCAGGTGTTCCCTGAAGATTTACCTGGGTTACCGCCTCATCGCCAGGTCGAATTCCAGATTGAACTAGCTCCAGGAGCAGCACCTATAGCTCGTGCACCGTATCGCTTAGCTCCATCAGAATTGGAAGAACTATCTGCACAACTGCAAGAACTCTTGGATAAGGGTTTCATTCGTCCTAGCTCTTCGCCCTGGGGAACTCCAGTATTATTCGTGAAAAAGAAGGACGGTACCTTCAGGATGTGCATTGATTACCGCGAACTGAACAAGGTGACAGTGAAGAACCGCTATCCTCTTCCACGTATTGATGACTTATTCGACCAGTTGCAAGGGTCGAGCTACTACTCCAAGATAAACCTGAGGTCAGGTTATCATCAGCTGAGAGTCTGGGATGAGGACGTCTCCAAAACAGCATTCAGAACCCATTACGACCACTACGAGTTTCTAGTTATACCGTTCGGGCTAACGAACGCGCCTGCAGTCTTTATGGATCTTATGAACAGGGTGTGCAAACCCTACTTAGACAAATTTGTGATCGTTTTCATCGACGACATCCTGATCTATTCCAAGAATCGGGAGGAACACGAGCAGCACCTACGACTTATTTTGGAACTCCTTCGATCAGAACAGCTGTACGCCAAGTTTTCAAAATGCGACTTCTGGCTTCGTGAAGTCCACTTTCTAGGCCACGTGGTAAACAAGGATGGGATCCATGTTGATCCATCCAAGGTAGATTCGATCAGGAACTGGCCTGCACCACGTACACCAACGGAAATACGCCAATTCTTGGGTTTGGCGGGTTATTACAGACGGTTCATCAAGGACTTCTCAAAGATTGCACAGCCGCTTACACTACTGACACAGAAGGGTGTCACTTATCGTTGGGGTGATACTCAGGAAACCGCTTTTCAGCACTTAAAGGATAGACTTTGTAGTGCACCTATCCTCTCATTGCCAGAGGGCACGGACGATTTTGTGGTCTATTGTGACGCATCGATATAGGGGCTTGGTTGTGTATTGATGCAACGGGATAAAGTTATTGCTTACGCTTCGCGCCAATTCAAGGTTCACGAACGGAACTACACGACACACGATTTAGAACTTGGAGCTGTTGTTTTCGCGCTCAAGATATGGCAACACTACCTGTACGGTACCAAGTGCACCATCTACACCGATCACAGGAGTCTCGAGCATATCTTCAAGCAGAAGGAATTGAACATGCGTCAACGTCGATGGGTTGAGCTACTCAATGACTACGAATGCGCCATCAAGTACCATCCAGGAAAAGCCAACGTTGTGGCTGACGCTCTCAGTCGAAAAGACACTCTACCTAGACGCGTACGAGCACTACAGCTTACTATTCAGTCTAGTCTTCCTGCACAGATACGAGATGCTCAGGTGGAAGCATTGAAACCAGAAAACGTCAGGGCAGAAGCCTTACGCGGCTCAAGGCAACGATTAGAACAGAAGGAAGACGGTGCCTATTATGTAACGGGGCGTATTTGGGTCCCACATTATGGAAACTTACGCGAGCTGGTAATGGACGAAGCTCATAAGTCTCGCTACTCGGTACATCCAGGTTCGGATAAAATGTACCACGATCTCAGAACTACGTATTGGTGGCCTAGCATGAAGGCCCACATTGCAACTTACGTTAGCAAGTGCTTGACTTGTGCGAGAGTCAAGTCGGAATACCAGAAACCATCAGGCCTACTTCAGCAACCCAAGATACCACAATGGAAATGGGAGGAAATTTCCATGGATTTTTTTACTGGCCTACCTAGATCTCAACGTGGGAACGATACCATTTGGGTGATCGTGGATCGACTCACAAAGTCTGCACACTTCCTGGCTATTAAGGAAACGGATAAGTTCTCCACTCTCGCAGACGTATATCTTAAGGAAGTTGTTTCAAGGCACGGAGTGCCAACTTCTATTATCTCTGATCGTGATGCACGATTTACTTCAGAACTGTGGCAAGCGATGCACAAATCTTTTGGCTCTCGATTAGACATGAGCACAGCTTATCACCCTCAGATGGATGGGCAGTCTGAGCGCACGATTCAAACCCTAGAAGACATGCTTCGCGCATGTGTTATTGATTTCGGCAACAGCTGGGAAAAGCATCTCCCTTTAGTGGAGTTTTCGTATAATAACAGTTACCATACCAGCATCCAAGCTGCTCCATTCGAGGCATTGTACGGACGTAAATGCCGGTCCAGGTCCAGAAATGGTAGTTGATGCTACTGAACGGATTGCTCAGATACGCCAACGCATGGCGGCGGCTCGCGACCGTCAGAAAAGTTACGCTGATAAGCGCAGGAAACCACTTGAGTTTCAAGTTGGGGATCGAGTGCTACTCAAAGTCTCACCCTGGAAGGGTGTGGTTCATTTTGGCAAAAGGGGCAAACTCAATCCGCGGTATGTCGGACCATTCGAGATCATAGAAAGAATAGGCAAGGTGGCCTACAAACTGAACCTACCAGCTGAACTCGGTGCAGTTCATAACGTTTTCCACATGTCGAATCTGAAGAAGTGTCTGTCAGATGAGACCCTCATAGTTCCTTTGAAGGAGCTCACTATCGACGAACAGTTGCGATTCGTCGAGGAACCTGTTGAAATCACGGACCGGGATGTTAAGGTCCTCAAGCACACCAGAATACCTCTTGTTCGAGTTCGTTGGAACTCCCGTCGTTGCCCAGAGTTCACCTGGGAACGCGAGGACCAGATGAAAGAAAAGTATCCCCAATTATTCGCGAACAGTACAACCACTACTGAGGCTGAAGCTACCACGGAATTTCAGGACGAAATTCCAGATCAACGGGGGGAGGATGTGACACCCCAGGAAAACCATGCAACTTAACTAGCTTCCTCAGTGAGTACGTACCAAATTTCGGGACGAAATTTCTTTTAAGTTGGGGATAATGTGACAACTCGTGTTTCTGAACCTATCTTTGTACTTTGATGTAACGCTTGTGAACATGATACGACTATATGAACTTGAGTGATTAAATGAATGTTATGTTGATATGTGCTATGTGTAATATATGTATGTATGCAAACGAGCCCAAACGCACAAGACACATTCGATCGCACAAGCCCATTCGGGCTACACCCTTTGCACTCGAGAACTCAAAGGCAACCCATGAAGGGTTTCGGCCCACTCCTTTATGATACCTAGGGTGTGAGTATAAATTCTACACTTCACCAACTCACACAAGTTTAGCAAACCCTAAATCTTTCTCATCCTCTCTCTCAAACTCGACGGCAAACATACCCTCTCCATCGGAGCTTCTTGATTTGTATCACCCTCTTCTACCTTCAATTCGGTTAGTGTTTCATAGTTATTGCCTTGTTAATTGATACCGTGATTTAGATGTCCTCATACAATGACTTACGAATGATATATTGTTGATTATGAATGTTGATGGTTAGTATTGATATTCGGCTCACATGTAAAGGATTTTGATCAATATAGGATTGTTAATCATGTGATGTTGTTAATGATCTAGAATCAATTGTAAATAACCGGCTGTGATATACAATTAGGATGATGGTTGTGTTGTTAGGATCATGAGCCGTGTTAATGATTGTGATTGATGTTTATGTTTTGATTATATTTAGGGTTCATATGAATTAGATGTTAAAACCCTTATTTGATCTATAATTGCATGACCAAAAATTGTTAGTGTTGTTAATGGATAGAATTCATAATCTGGGAAACTCTTGAATGATTGTAACTGAATCAAATTTTGGAAACAATGTAACCGAATGGCATAATATTCGGATGTTTAAACCATTCGCACAAGACCTCTTGGTCGCACAAGAGGTCCATACGCACAAGAAGACATGGTCGCACAAGGGGTCCCCAGTCGCACAAGGTTTATTGGATCGCACAAGTTGTAATATTTGTTTAACTATTGGGCCGGGTATACATGTTGGGTTGGGCTAGTTCCGATCGCACAACCCAATCGGATCGCACAAGTCGACCGGATCGTACAAGCCATCCGGATCGCACAAGACCAATGTTTATTTGTTTGGGCCGTTGCATGTTGGGCTGTTTATGCTTATTACGGGTCGGGTACTATTGGGCTTCTAAGAGTGAATCGTACAAGGCAGTTAGACTTGTGCGAGCTCAATCCCTTGAATCGTACAAGAGTGATTATGTTATGTAATTATCTGTTAAAGTGTTGCCATGATCTATACGTGCTCGTAACATGTTAACTTGTGTGAAACTTATGTGCATTACTCGAAACCAAAACCTGACTTGTATGGTAACCATGTTAGGACGTGGTTGACCACTAGCAGCTAGACTTGACCTTTCTGTGTATCTGCCGAGCAAACCAAGGTGAGTTCACACTCCTACCAAGGCATGGGATTCCCGGGGTTGGGAATGGGGTTGGATGATTACTTATGCTTAAATTGTTATCGGAATTACATACCATAGGCCTCGGGAGAGGAAGGTTATTGGTAGATACTGCTAGACTAGTGATACAAATATTTCTCTTCGCACACACGCCGGGAATGGCTGCGATATTAGAACCAATCTTTGCACACATGCCTGGAATGGCTGCGAACCATATACTAAACTTCGCACACATGCCGGGAGGGCTGCAATACAAATATACCTAGTCTAGAAAACATGGGAAACACACCACAAAGCTTTGCACACATGTCTAGGAGACTGCGATTCAAGTACATACGATATATGGGTTACTAAACGAACATATGGTTTACAATACAATTACTATAACTGAACAACCAACTGTGAACTCGCTCAACTTTGTTGTTGACTCTCTGTTACATGCCTTGCAGGACCTTAGGTATACATGGAGCTTGCACGGGAGGCGCAGTCGTTGTGGGATATGGATCGAGGATGCCATGTTAAAACATTTAAACATTTGAACTTATTACTTACATTGGGTTTACATTTATGCTTCCGCTAGACACTTAATATGCTTTGTTTTGAACACCTTTCATATTGTTTGGTTGATTTACATTTATTACTTATTATGTTTGATATGATTGGTGGCTTGATCCTGGTCATGTCACGCCTCCAAGCGGTGGTACTCCGCGGGTGGATTTTGGGGGTGTGACATCATCTATATAGACTTTCATAGTGTGTCCAATTTGTTCCTTAAACATCATATTGACTAGCCTTTGATAAGTAGCACCTGCATTTCTTAGTCCAAATGGCATAGCAATATAACAGTATATACCAGTTGGGGTCATAAAGGTTGTATCCTCTTGATCAGATGGTTCCATCTGAATTTGCTGAAATCCAGATGAAGCATCCATAAAAGTCAACAACTCATGACCTGCGGTAGCATCCACTATGGAGTCAATGTGGGGTAATGGGAAAGGATCCTTGGGACATGCCTTGTTTAAATTAGTAAAATCAACACATACCCTCCACTTTCCATTTTTCTTTTGAACAACAACCACATTGGCTAACCACCTTGGATACTTAACCTCCCTTATCATACCTGCTCTGAGCAGCTTATCTACCTCCTCCTGGATAATGGCATTCCTTTCAGGTGCAAACTTTCTCCTCTTTTGATGTATGGGATTGAATGACCTGTCAATGCCGAGCTTATGAGTAATTATATCTTTAGAGATACCTGTCATGTCTTCATGCTTCCAGGCAAAGGTAGTTTTTCTCTTCCTTAGGAAGGATACTAGATCCTGTTCGATGTTGTTGAGGATCCCTGATCCTATGAAGATCTTGGATTCAGGATCCTGAGGATCCATAAGGATACCTTTCACATCTTGTTCTCTTGCCTCCAGGACATCTCTTGGAGGATGCTTTAATTGCTATTGCTCCCTGGGTCTTGAGGCTGGTTTCGTTGATGGTGTGTAGCAATTCTTGGCTTCTTGTTGATCACTTTCAATCTTCACCACACCCCATGGACTAGGAAGCTTCACGCATTGATGATATGTAGATGGGACTGCCTTCATGTCATGTATCCATGGCCTGCCAAGGATAACATTGCAACAGGATAAGCAATCTATAACACAAAATTTCTGATAAGAATGAAGTCCTTCTATGTAGATGGGAAGTTTAATGTCCCCCAATGTGTTCTTGGTTTCTCCACTGAATCCCACAAGAACCGAGGATCTTGGAACAATATCCGATTCAGGGATATTCATCTTCTTTAGGACATCAAGCTGAATGATGTTTACTGAGCTTCCTCCATCGATCAGGATCCTGCAGACAAGATGATTAGATATAAACAAAGTAATAACAAGACCATCATGATGAGGATCCTGAACATCGACACTAACATCCTCATCAGAAGTTATGACTTTTTCCTGTGTAACAGTAGAGGTTCAGATGGGTCTATCTCCATTATCCATCTTGGTCTCCTTAGCATGCCTCTTGGCTGCTGAAAAGGAAGTGCCACATATGTCTGATCCTCCGGATATGAAGTTGATAATTTGTGCATCAGCAGGGGGAGCAGGAGCTCTTTCTGGAACCTTTTCAGGATCCTGGATCCTTGACTTCTTTCTTCCCAACAGCTCCTTCAAGTGCCCTTTGCTTAACAATTAACCAATCTCTTTTCTAAGTGCAATACATTCTTCAGTGAGATGGCCGAAATCTTCATGATATGCACACCATTTGGATTTGTCCTTTGTTGTAGCTGGCTTATCACTTTTCCTGGGCCATCTCGCTTTTTCACCTAAGTTCTACATTGCAAGGATCAGTTCATTGTTATCAACAGAAAAACAATATTCAGAAATGGGCGGATAATCCTCATCATCCTCTTCCTGTTCTACTGCATGCATGTTCTGATTATCAGACCTGTTGTACTTGTTGTTCCTGAAGTAGGATCCTTGCTTTTCCTGCTTCGAGGATCCTTCCAGTCTTTCCTGGATCCTTTTATCATCCTCTAGTCAGATGAATCTAAGGGCCCTGGTCCTCACTTCATCAAGGTTCCTGTTGGTGCACTAAGTGTGTGGCCATAGATAGAAATCTAACTGTACATGTAAAGTCTAGTGTCTTGAGTCTGTAAAATACCGGACAGAGGTTTCGCTAGGTTTCACTAGGTGTCATTAGGCAATGTCAGGTCAGTATACGGTACGGCACGATGTGAAGAAACTGAGCAAGATCCAAAGTGATGTCATCATTGCATAATGATGACATCATATACAATATCATATGCAAGGTTTGATTTCGTACGTAATGCATGCACACATGGAGTTTGATTTCGCTTAAAATGCATGGGATTGATTTCGCTTGAACTTGGAGAGTGACCTTCAAACGTGTTGGTGCATCCGTCTGTCGCCTGCGTCTTGTATCGAGTCTTGCGTCGTATAGGATAGAATCGGGCACGAAATCCTAGAAACATGTATTAGAAGTGATTTCGCCCCAAATGACAAGATGTCATTTGGAGCGAAACCCCTATGATGTTGATTTCGCCCGAAGATGTCTGATAGACTGATTTCGCCCGTAATGTTAGAACCTGATTTCGCTCATGCTTGTTGGAGCGAAATCAGAAGGCTTATATATAGGAGCATGTCATTTAGAGCGAAATCATCAAGGGTGTAAGTGTGTGTTTTCTTCCGGTAAGCCACGAAGTGCTGCCGAAGTGTTGTCAGAGCTTGTAATTGCTTCAGTGATAAATAATACAACAGTTTAAAGTGAATACGGCTGAAATTGCACCAAGACATTAGTTTCCGCCTCTTGTTTTGGATAGGAATTCTTCTGATCGACTCAATCAGGGCCGAGAACGATCCTACAAGTGGTATCAGAGCTCAGGAGGAAGAGTTCTTGCCATTTCAGCTGCATATTCTGATTTTCTACACCTTCTTTATAAATTTTGAAAATTTTTCTCGGTAAAATCGGCTCAATTTCACACACAGCACTCGTAATCATGTATTAGTAAACCCTTGAAAGTTTCAAAGCTAAAATCGATCTAAAAACTGAGTTTTGCTTGATTTCGCTCAAAACTGATCGTGCACATGATGATGTCAGCAGCACTTTAGACCTGATTTCGCTCGAAATCACTAGTTAGTCGGTATTTCTCTCCAAAATTCAAGTATATTTCGCTTCAAAATCACATTTCTGAGATTTCGCTCGAGTTTTATAGTCTAGTTTCGCTCTTGTGGACCATTAAGTGTAATTTCGCTCTAAACAACAAGTTAATTTCGCTCCAAAAGCTGATCTCGCCTGAAGCTGCATCATTGCTATTTCGCTCCAGAACCTTAATTTCGCTCGAACTTGAAATTTTGTGAACTTTGGAAAATTGAACAATGGACAGCGAATTTTACAATGCCTTTGCTAGTCCGATTACAATCACTCGGAATGCTTTACTTGAAAATGAAACCGGGACATCTCAGAAACCGCCCAAACTTATGGATATTGATGATTACAACGCTTGGTCTAAACGGTTTGGAAATTGGGTTGAAGCTTATCACTTAGATGCGTGGGAACACACTGAAGAACCATATGTTAGACCCACAACAAATGGTGTGCAGCAAACAATTAGAGAAATGAGTACTGAAGAGAAAAAGAAATATAGAGATGAAAAATTGATGGTGAGTCTACTTCAGCAAGCAATCAAGGAGGACATTTTGATATTGCTTCAACATGATGGAACTGCTTATTCAATCTGGACCGAATTGGAAGCAAAATTTGTAGGAAGTGATGATATGCTGAAAAACAAAATGTCACTCATGAAGAAAGAATTTGATTTATTCCGTGGTTTAAAATCTGAAAACACCAAGCAAATAATTGAAAGATATTGTAACTTGGTAAGAAATATGTCAAAACTTGGAATTAAAAAAGATACTGATGAATTAATTGAAAAACTTGCAGATGCGCTACCACATGAAATCTGGGGAGCTTTTCTGATGATGCTGAGATCCAACAGAAAAGATTATAAAAAGATGACACTGGGAGATTTCATCAAACACCTGGAAGCTCAAGAGATGGAGCAGAGGAAGATCGCCAGGATGAAGAATTATGATGGAGAACAGGACATCAGCTTGTATTACAAGAGTGGTGTTACCAGAACGACAAATCTTTCTCCAAAAGTTGAAACTGTTTTCAGTGCGAAAGACTCTTCTGAAAAGAAATCCCAGGGATCAAGCAGCACAAGATTTTCATCATTCGATCCAAACATTTCTGCAACAAAGAATGGAAGAAAACTTCAATGCAATATTGTATTAAATCTTGAGAATGATCAAGATTATTCTGAGGAAGTTGCTAAAAATCAAATGTCTTTGTTGGGAATGGTGTTGGAATCGTATAGTAGTTTTGTGGCCAGAAAGATTGGTAATCCAATGCTCACGAAAGAGGATTACGATCAAATCGATGCCGAAGAAATGGAATTGATGGATATTAAATGGTGCATGGCCAGTGTGTTGAGACGAGCCGAAAAGTTTAAACAAATTACAGGCCGAGATGATTTTCGTGAGGCTCATGTTTTAACTTTAGGTTTTGATAAGTCTAAAGTTACTTGTTTCCGTTGCAGGGAAAAGGGGCATTTCAAGAGAGAGTGCACAAATCGAGAAGCGAGTGGAGCTAAGAACCCTTTCGGAAACAACGATTATCACAAAAAAGGGATTTATCATCAAATCACACCACAAGCATCGCATCAGGCACAAACTGCACATGGGAGAGGTGTGATTGAAGATTCAAAAAGAGCGTGTCTAGTTAATCAGGGCAAATATGATAAGTTTAGCTGGGATAAATATCTTCCAACAAACAGCAAAGTGTGTTTGGCAGAACAAGATGATGAAAAATTTGGTTGAAGGTTTCTGTTGGGACAATTTTTGCCCAGATCAAGAATACATGGCCAAAGAAATATCCAAAGACACTTCAAATGTTAAAGCTTTCATTGCAAATGCCTACGATCTGAAATGGGCAGAAAAGTGCAGAAAAGTCATGGAAGCTGCAGAAGAAAGACAGAGACAGATTGAAGAAGAGGAAGAAGAAGAAAAGGAAAGGTTAAAAGTTGAAGCAGAAGCCGAGAGAAAGAGAAGGAATGAATTTTTCCAATCAAACAGAACAGTTAAAAAAGTTCCAGAGTTTGAAATCAAAATTGATGCTGAAGCAGTCAAAGTTCATGAAAAGTGTCAGAATTGTGATTCTTTGATCAAACAAAACAATAAACTGTTGCACAATATTAACAGATTAAAAGAATCATATGATACAATGAACAGAGAAATCAACAAGTACACTGATTCAAACTGCGAACAAGCTGTAGCAATGAATACACTCAAAGGAGCTTACATAAGACAGCTTGATAATGTCAACTTTTACACAAAGAAATGTGCTGATCTAGAGTTGAAGCTGGCAACACAAAGAATAGAAACTCAGAGAGTTAACAATTTATTAGAAAGTTACTCATGTTCTACTTTAGTTGTTGACAGGATCTATCTAATTGTGGAAAGTTTGAAGACTTTTGAAGAAGTAAAGACTTCAAAAGAAAAGAAATCCGTGACAAAAGACGAAGATGAAGAAAAAATTTCTGGTAAGAAACCAAGTGTGGTCTACAATAGATGTCCGCCCCCGATCGAAAATGGATATTCTCCTTGAAATCCAAATTCCGAAAGAGTCAAAAAGGCAATTAACTTACAATGGGAGTCTGGGCCATCAGATAACTTGCCGGAAAATATTGATGTCACGTACACGTCATCCGACACTGATCATGAGTCAAAGTTGATAAAAAGTGTGGTCGATCAGGTGTTAGATAAAGATGACAGTGAGGAGTCAAAAACGGAGTCCAAACCCGAGTCAAAGTCTGAGTCCGATGCGTCAAAGCCAACAATCAATAAGGACAAACGGGTTTATGATACGAAATTTTTGATATCAAAATCTAATTTGAATGATGAACCAGTCAAAGTAGCATATACTTTGAAAGATTCTGACAAATTATATTCTGATGAAATTTTTCCAATAAGAAGTGTTAAATTTGAAATGATCAACAAGGTTTTCAAAATCACAGAAATTAATATTTCTGAAATAAAAGATTTAAATCTTTCCGGAAAACCTAAACAATACACTTCAAGAGAACAACAAAGAATTAACAAGAAAATGGGTTACCATTGTGGTTATAGTTTCCAAAAGAAACCAAACCATAATCGTAATTTCAAAAAGAAAGGTCTTGGTTTTAATCAAACGAAAAATTATAAAAATGAAAAAGTTTATAAACCAAAAACTGTGTTTGTTTCAGGGAAAACGACAGAGGATGAGAAAGAACAAGCATTCAGAAAGCAGACGAATCAAGAATTCCTTGCCAAGAAGCAAGAAGAGTTGAAGAAGAATGTTGTTCAAAAGAAGATTGAAAAGAGAACCTAATTTCAGTGTAAAACTGTTGGTCATGTTGCTAGGAATTCTCCGAAAACGTTCAAACCAAAACAGGAAGTCTTTGGTAAACTGAAAGAGAAAGTAGTTGAGAAAACTGAACTTTCAACCCGAAAATTTACAGGTTTTGAAAATTCAACCTTTGAGGAGGGAGAATGTTCAAAGAATGTCGTAAAAAGAAAAGAAAATTTGAAAAATCAAAAATGGATTGTGAAAGGTTCAGGTAATAGTTCTGGTGATGAATCTGATTCCACAAAATCAGAGGAGCCAAGTGTTGAAAGAAAGGTTGTTGTGAAAAATGAAAAATCAGTTTTAACAGTGGATGATGAGAACTTTCCACCACTGAATGAAAAAAAATTGAAATCTAAAATCGGGAAAGTGGAAATTTCAAATCAATTTTATTCTGACAAGAAGAAATTTGATGTTAAAAGGACTTTCAACGGAAATGTGAAACAGATTTTTGGCAAAATGGTCAATGGTAAGGCCAAAAGTGTCAAAGAGTTTTATGCTGCCAAAAGAAGTGTTCACAAGTTTGTTGAAAGAAATGATGAAAAAGAGATTGTTACACCCAAAGTGGGTCAGGCTTGGGTGGATATATTCTTCAAAGAATAGAAACCTGACTTGCCGGAGCTCCCAAGTTGGTAATCGCGGAGCATGAATCGGCATCATTCTTTAACATGTTTGTAAAATTTGTTTTGAAAAGCAGGAATTGCTGGAACTCCCAGGTTTGTAAGCGTGGAGTAGGAATCGGCACCTTGAGAATTCAACCAATAGATGGTAACTGGTTGAAAAACAGGTTTGAAATGTTTGGTTTTTGATTTTTCAAATGGTCCAATCATTGTTTCAACAAGCGGTTATTCAAGGTCATTAATTTGAACTTGAATTAACTATCATTCATTAGATTGGTAAACAATATGATGAAATAACCCCAATACCTACTAATGGTTGATAAACGAACTTATTTTCTGGAAAAACCATTTTGATTAAACAAACTTAAGTGTTTTGAAATCTTAATGGGAAAATAGTTTGTTGTGAGGGGGAGTTCTGATTGTTTATGCCAAGAGGATGGAGAATTGAGGCAATTTGATATCAGTTGTCATGTTCTGTACAGTTTGTTTTCAATTTCGTTAAATGTTTTTGAATTTTAGGGGGAGTAAGAAATTTTCAGAAAATCCAAAAACATTAGAAAATTCGAAAAAGCCAAAAACATGATAAAATCTAAAATGAGTTTTTGTTGCATAAAAGAGGAAATGATAGTACATCAGTGGAGTATCACAACACGCTAAAGAAATGTAATGTTAAAATGTGATAAACAATCTCACTGTGGATGTATCAGTAGGTTTTTACACATTTAGTAAATTGTGTCGAGATATAAACCTAAGAAAGTTTGAATGAAGCTTATCTCGTAGGGAACAACTTCTTGGATATATGGGTAACCCCTGAAATCTTGTTTGAAAGGTCCCGTATTCTGGGATATTAGGTCTTTATGCTCAGTGATATCTGGGGTATTATCCCGGGACTTCTGCTGTATGGAAATACTGACCTAGTCCCCGGATAATACTTTCTGCAAATGCTTTGTAATATAAGCTCGCCCTCAGCAAGTTGATGAAACAATAAAATTGATAGTCACTGCTGTTGTATCAAAAAGATCCTCTAAAGGGGACACACCTGAAAGTCGAAGCCGTCATCTCTCTGCGTATACGGAAGTATCGACCTGAGTTCTCACGGCCCTCGCAATTTAACCCCTTTACATATATCATTTGTGGTATACTCACATGTAAGATTGAATACTGGGATCTGGATATGGGAGTATATTCAAGTGGTGGGACACTCGAATAAGTTTAAGTCATTAAGACATTAATTGCATATCTCGAAACAGTTGAAGTTTGTGTGAAAACTTAAGAGGACAAACATACTGACAATCTAGGTGAATTGTTTAAAACTTAAAATGAAATCTAGCTTAACGGTGTTGGTGATATGTCTCAAAAACTGATATGATCCTCTTGCACAAACTCACAAAAATATTATCTGTAAATATTTCGTTTCTACATTTACTTTCTTTCAGAAAATCCAAAAAGATTTTAGTGTGTTTTAGCATAAATTTTTTGAAAAATTCAAAAAGATTTTCGACAATTGGTGTTGAGTAGCTGATTTTCGAAATTCCTAGTGCTAAACTTGACGAACAGGTTTGGGAGAGAGTGTGAAGAAATTGTGATTACAATTGGTTTTCAACGTAAAATTCATTATAGTAGTTTCTTGCAAAAGTTTCCAAAAGTTTAAAGGTTTAATCTTTAAAGAAACTTATGTGTTGGGTAGAGATTGTGCAGGTGTAAATTTAAGCCAGGTGAAGATCCTGAACCGGATGAGAGCCTGATCACGATTTTGAAATAGATTCTGAATTTGAAAATTCCAGACTAAGATCCCAGCAGATTGAGAGGGGGAGTCTGAAGACACTGTGATAAAGCAGTAAGAGCCAGTATTGATCCTGGAATTGCATTAGAGAGAAAGATAGAGAATGAGGATTCTTGCAATGACAAATACTTTAGAAAAGAATGAATGTAACAACTCTCACTAAAAATCAATACTTAGGATGTTAATTAGCTATTAAGGAAACCCTAATTAAGATCCCCAGGTGATTCTAAACAAACCCTGAAAGTTTTAGAACAATCAGAATCAGGATCAGGACCCCTAAAACTCAAGGGGGTAAAACCTAGCTAATAATTATCCTCAAAACTCGTTGTTTAACTTTGATTGGTGGAAATTTTCAAGTCAGCAAGCCTAGTCCCGAACTTAGCCGCCTTATAATTAGACTGCTTCCCTTACGGACCGTAAGGGATATGGCATACGGTCCGTAAGCAAAACCAAAATTCAGCTATAAATAGCAGGCCTTGGGACTTGCCTGAGGAAGTTACAACGACGCACAAACTCTCTGTGTACGTCGAATTATAGAGGAAACAGTCCAAAAACACACACACAATCACGAAGTGCTGCTACGATTCAGGGTATTAATTCGATCGCTATTACGATTCAACGTCCGATCGATTGTAACTATCCAACGTATGATTAAGTGCTGCTCAAATTGAGCTGATACTTTATTGATTCGTCGTGATTTCGACTTGAATATTTGAGTGCTGTTCGAATTCGGACTATGCTCTGTTATTCGTTGTGAATCCGTTGAATTGTTAAGTATTGCACTTTGTTAATCATTGTGAGGGTTTAACCTCGTGAATTGTCGTAAATGCTGTATTGGTTACTTACCTAATTTCGTGTGCGTTAGATTATTAGGCTTATCAGTAGGCTAAACTCTATCCCATACCCTTACAATTAAAGAAGATAAGCAAACCGAGCAAAGCCAAAGCAAAGGTGAGTTCACGAACTTTCTACAAGGCACGGCCATCCTCCAGAGGTAGGATGCCACTCCACTGATCTTCGCACACATGCATAAAGGGCCGCGACACGATGCGATGCGATACGGATACTAACCTTCGCACACATGTCTGGGAGACCGCGATACGGGCTAGTAAGCCAGCGAACCAACCATGAATTCACTCAACTTTGTTGTTGACTCGTTGTTACATGCCTTGCAGGTCGTTAGGTCCCTAGCTTAAGGATCTTGCACTGGGAGGCGTGGTCGTTGTGGGAAAACTTATATTAAACTTATGTTTTGCTTCCGCTGTAAACTCAAACTATGTTTTGACACCAATTGTATTATGATTGGTTTTATTTACTTAAATACGTTGTTCAATATGATTGGTGGCTATGATCCTGGGCATGTCACGCCTCCAAGGCGGGGTGGGGCTTTGGAGGGGTGTGACAGAGTGGTATCAGAGCCATTGGTTATAGTGAACTTGGTTTTAAAAAGGGAAAAGCTTTTTGATAAAACCGGACTATAACCTATACAGTAATCCGCAACGATGCTTCGCTCCAAGTGCAAGACTCAATACTTTACTGCATTCTGTAATATTCATTTTAAGTGTTACAGCTAAGATTAAGTCTTCCCTAAGTATTTCATGTATCCAACTTTAAGAAATATCTATCTGACGAATAGCTGGTAGTACCTCTTCAAGACATATAAGTGAAAGAAAAATTTGAAGATTAGTTGAGAAACCACTTTATATAGAAGACAGAAAGGTTAAGTTTCTCGAGCATAAAAGATTAGTACTGGTATCCTTACTTATTCGAATAAATCTCGAGGACGAGATTTCTATAAGGAGGGGAGAATGTAACAACTCTCACTAAAAATCAATACTTAGGATGTTAATTAGCTATTAAGGAAACCCTAATTAAGATCCCCATGTGATTCTGAACAAACCCTGAAAATTTTAGAACAATCAGAATCAGGATCAGGACCCCTAAAACTCAAGGGGGGTAAAACCTAGTGCGTTTGTCGAGAAGATTCAAGCTCAAGAACTTGATGAGTGGGGTACTTATTTGCTGGTGTTGAAGAACAATTCAGATTATGTTAATTTGAACCTTAGTGCGTTTGTCGAGAAGATTCAAGCTCAAGAACTTGAGTTCCAACAGATTAGAAAATTGAAAACTGATTCAGGAGAAAAGAATCATAAAACAGCAACTGTTGAAGTAAAAGTCAAATCTGAGGAAAATGTTCAAGTGGTAGAGAAGCAAGTTGGCAAAATTTCAGCTATCAAGGTTGAGAAGAAGGCTGAAGCTGTAAAGATGACCGAGAAGTGCTCAAAATGTGATAAATCTGAAGCAGACAATGTCAAACTCTTGAAGGATGTGGAGAGTTTGACATTGGAAATTAAAAAATTAAAAGAAAATGAAAAAGTTTTTGAAATTAAGATAAAATCTTTTAAAAATGAAGATTTTTGGCTAAAACTTGAAAACAAAAATCTGAAACAAAATGAAACAAAATTTCAAGATCAAATAAGAGTTTTTGAAAATGAAAAATTTGTTCTTGAAGAGAATAAAATTGTGAATGAAAAGGAAATCAATCTTCATCTTGAGAAGATTTTTCAACTCGAGAAAGAAGTTGAGAATGCCAGAAACAAAATTGATGATCTTGAAAAGAAATTGAAAGGTTTTGTGACCACTTTAGCAATGATTGATCAATTATGTCCAAAACCAATCAATTCTATTCCAATAAGTGACAATGTCACAAATTTTGACAAAGTCAAAATTGAAGATTGTGATGAGAAAACTGATGATGAAAATGAGAAAAAGAAAATATTTTTGAAATTAAAAGAAAATTTTCAAGAAACTGTTCTGCAATCAACTGAAAAGGGTGAATGCTCTACGCAAAAACCCTTGAAGAAGAAAGTAGAACAGAAACAAAAAGTTAAAAATTCAGAAAATGTTCAAAACAAGAATAAAAGCTCATCAATTCAATCATCCAATCAAGATAAAAAACCACAAAAACTGAAAAATCAAAACTCACAAAAAGTTGGTAATATGTGGTGCAGGTTTGACCACACTGCTTCAAAGCCAAATCCAGCTTTTAGGAGGAGTGCTGATTACCACAAAGCCAAACAATGTTATGATCTGAGCGTTTGGTGTGAAAGTGGTGAATGGTACGATAACAGAGTGTGTTACACTTGTGGTGTTCAAGGACACATTGCTGTTAACTGCCAGAATCAGTGGTTTGAGATGAGGAGATGCTATAACTGCCAAATCAAAGGACATATTGCCAGAGATTGCCCAATGAGATCAAATGAAAGATCAAGGGCTGCATCTCAGAAAAGGGTGATGGAATCAGTCAAAGTCAAAGAAAAGCCCAAGGAACTGAAAGTTTCAGAACAGAAAGTGAAAGAACAGAAAGTGAAGCTTTCACAAGGGCAAAAAGACAGACTGAGAAAGAAAAGGAAGAAAGCACGAGAGTATCTCGAAAGGATTTTGTCCTCGGATACAACAAGAAAATCAGAGAAGAGTTCTGATAAATCGTCTTGCTCTCCAAAGAATGACAAATCAAGCAAAACGAATTCATCAGATGCAAATCTGAGGACAGAATGGAGTGTAAAGAAAGGAAAAGTTCCTGGTGATGAATTTGTTTCTTCTGAAACAAAAGAGCCAGTTGTTGGCAATGATCTTGACTCATCAAAGTCAAAGGAGCCATTGGTTGAGCTAAAAAGTGGTGATTCTGGTTTGACAATGAATGATGAAAATTTTCCATCATTGTCAAAAGGAATTTCAAAAGCACCCAAGGACCGTCAGGCTTGGGTGAAACTGTTTAAATGAAAAACCTGACTTGCCGGAACTCCCAGGTTGGTAATTGGGGAGTAGGAATTGGCATTTTTCTTGAGAAATTCACAGGTTGGTAACTGTGATATTTCGACTTACAAGTGGTTATCAAGGACATTAAGTTGTACTTGATTTGACTATCTTACAAGTGGTATGATTATTGAAAACTGTTTTTGTGATAAACCTACATGTGATTGAAAACAGTGTGATGAATTAAACCCCATGTTTGTGAAACGGCAGACAAGACTAATTTTCCGGGAAAACCATTTTGATTAAACAAACTTAAGTGTTTTGAAATCATAATGGGAAAATAGTTTGTTGTCAGGGGGAGTTCTGACTGTTTAAGCCAAGTGGATGGCGAATTGAGGCAATTCTCATCAGTTTGTCACTTTGTTTGTATAGTTTACTGCTTTATTTTTCAAATTTTCCCAGAAAATCAAAATTGAAATATATTTTGATTTTAGGGGGAGAAAAATTTTTAAAAAATTAGAAAATTAGAAAAATTCAAAACATTGAAAAAATCAAATATGAGTTTTGTTGAGACAAGAGGAAATGATAGTAAACCAGTGGATTATCACAGCACGCTAAAGAATTGGAAAGTTAAAATGTGATAAACGGCCTCACTAAAGATGTGACGATAGGCTCAGCTAGACTAGTAGATTTGCGATAATGATACAAACTTAAATGAAAAAGCCTAGTTCTAGTGGGAAACATGATTGAAAGCGTAGTACTTAGTTTTGTCATTCTTGATTGTGTATCTACTTAGTAATCGCTGAATGCTAAAAGAGCATAAAAACCGGTTAAGTTTGTGAACTTTCACAACTTGCTGAAAAAGTCACTGTGATTGTGCATTTCATTTTGCAAAGATTTAAACTTGTTTGATTTCTTTATTTTGTTTAAGCATTGGACATCCTCTGCGTATACGTGAGTATCAAACTGGATGTTATTGCCTAAACGTTCTGCTTTATTTTCTTTGGTGTTTCGTTTAAGCTTTGGATCACCTCTGCGTATACGGGAGTATCGAACTGGTGGTTAAAGCCTAAACAATTTCAGCTTGTTTTTATTTCTTATTTTGTTTAAACATTGGACTTTCTCTGCGTATCGAAAGATCGACCTGATTGTTAATGTTTAAATATTCTGCGTTGTTTCCGCACATATCACAGTTGATGAAAGTTTAAAGGCATTACTTGAGTTAATGTATTGCATGATGAGGGGATATGCTGAGATCGTGGGGTCCATAAGAATTTCATGCAAAATTAATATACCTTAACGTATCAGTAAGCATTTTGAAAGTTTTTAGATTGAGCTTAAGAGGACAACTATATCATCAATCAATGTGAATCGTTTAAAACTTAAAATGTTTAAAGCTTAACGGTGCTAGTGATTTGTCTTATAAACTGATATGATCCTCTTACACAAACTCACAAAAAGATGTTTGTATATAGTTTATTCCCCAAAATCCGAAAAGAGTTTAGTGTGTTTTAGCATAAATTTTTTTTTAAAATTCAAAAAGATTTTACTTTATCTTATTTTCGACAACTGATGTTGAAGAGCTGATTTTCAAAATTCCAAGTGCTAAACATGATGAACAACAGGGTTGGGAAAGTGTGTTCGTAATGAAAAGTGAAGATAAAATTTGAGAATGTTTCAATTAATTTCTACCCAAAACGTAAAGATTTCGATTTTAATTTCTTGGTAGAGAATGTGCATGAAGCTAAATGAAAGGGGGAGCAAGATTAAACGTCAAATCTTTCTAGGGGGAGACTGCGGTTTCACTTGAAGATGTTATCCAAGGCAGTTCAAGACTAAACATCACAGATTTCTAGCTATGTCCAAGGGGGAGATTGTGGGTGCACTAAGTGTGTGGCCATAGATAGAAATCCAACTATACATGTAAAGTCTAGTGTCTTGAGTCTGTAAAATACCAGACAGAGGTTTCGCTAGGTTTCACTAGGTGTCATTAGGCAATGTCAGGTCAGTATACGGTACGGCATGATGTGAAGAAACTGAGCAAGATCCAAAGTGATGTCATCATTGCATAATGATGACATCATATACAATATCATATGCAAGGTTTGATTTCGTACGTAATGCATGCACACATGGAGTTTGATTTCGCTTGAAATGCATGGGATTGATTTCGCTTGAACTTGGAGAGTGACCTTCAAACGAAATCAGTCAAGTATAAATATCATCTTATTTCATTTCAAACGGAATCAGCGGAGAAGACAACAAGTAGAGAACACAAATAAGTGAACAACTTCACAACCATTCATAACCGTCAAGTTCAAGTTCATCATCTACATCAAGAACACTCCGATTACATCACGTTGATTAGATTTCGAGTGTTCGTTATATAGATCGAGTCGAACTCTGTCCGGTTGTCGTCGTTACGTTATAAAATGATAGTTATTTACGTTTCCGCGCATGATTACGGTTCGATTTAACGGTTTCCGCACGTTAAATCGAATTCATCGAAATCTAGTGATCGTTTACGATCCGATCCTGTACTCACAGTTCCTGCAGGGGGTCATGACAAGATCATCATAGAACAATGAATCCCTAAGTAAACCCATTTTGAAGGCTTCTACAGCCGTAGCAATATCCAAATTAGGAATATCTAAGGATTCTTTACTAAACTTAGTGATATAATCTCTAAGTGATTCATTTTGACCTTGTGTTACCCTATATAGATCACTAGTTAATCGTTCAAATTTTCTGCTACATGAGAATTGACTATTAAACAGATTAACCAAATTAGAAAATGAAGTAATAGAGTTGTTTTGGTCAAAAATCACACAAGGATAATGCAACCAAATCTGATTTTGTAAGGTATGATGCTTGGTTAATTGTATGAACGACAAGTATATGAAATCAACGATGAACACCGAGATTTATACGAGGAAAAAGCCCTTGATCTTTAGAAGATCTCCGGCATAAAAAACCTCAGGTGATGGAAACTACCGATCACCAAATGGATTGCAAAAACAATAATGATCCTTGTACAACTTTGGAAGAAAACAAGCTCAATACAATGAATTGCTAGTGTAAGTGTGTGTTTTTGCTAAGTGTTTGCAGAGAATTCGAGTGTTGTGTGTTTTTTCTGTGGTGTGTTCGACTTATGCCTCAAATAAGCTCGTTTTCCCCTTAAAAGATAAGAAATATCCAGCAACAAACTTACCTAAAAAGGTGGAGGTCACCCATGTTCTCCAAAACGGTTATTTCTTCATTAAGCACGTGCCTATGAAGCATATTCCACGAGATTCCAGCAAAGACTAAGCCCATATCGTCCATTACCTGCATATAAACATTAAAAACGTGACAATTGTTAGAAATCATAAGTTCTGTTAAGGATCCTGGATCCTCAGACTCCCTGCATCATCCATTAAGGATCCGTGATCCATGCCCAGTCTCAGGATAGATGATCCTTAGCATAAAATTCATGCCCTAACAAGAGTAAGGGGGAAGACTTAGCAGCCATTTAAGAGCTGATCCTGTTAGTGTGGACCCGAAACCCTTGCATAGACATGCTTCTTTTAACCTCTCCGGGATGGGATTGATCTCCATCCTTTCTCTGTATTGAGCTACATGTTCTTCTGGATCCGTTGAGCCATCATATAGTTTCATAGTTGGTATTTGAAACCTCTTTGGAATTTCTGCATCACAAATAGGTGGTGCAAAACGAGATATCTTGTGGCTTCCGTCTGGGATTTCAGAAATGGGTTTAACCACTCCTGGTACGCTGAATATCATATCCTTTAGTTTTTGTAATTCCCTAGCCATAGCTTGGTTGATACCTGTATCCTGCACTGAGCCATGGTTAGCATTATAAAAATTATTCAAAGTGTTACCTCCTGAAGGATTCAAATTTGGAATTCTAGATGTGAATCCATATTGACGGGATTCTTGTATAACCGAGGGACCAGAGGAAGCAATGGTCTGCATTGGTATGAAGTCTCATAGATGAACATCTGAACTTCTGGGTTGTACACTCCTTAAGAATCCTTGATCCTGAAAGATGTTGGATCCTTGATGTGCTGTGAATGGGGGTCTTGGGGGATAATCCATGGATCCGTAAACCTAAGACGAGGATCCTTGAACCTGGAAGGAGGATCCTTGAACCTGAGAGGAGGATCCTTGAACCTGAGAGGAGGATCCTTGAACTGTCTGCGTCCCCATGTATCCTCCTAAACTGGTGAAGAATCCCTGATGCTGAAATGAGGATCCTGAAGGTTGGAAAGAGGATCCTTGAGCCTGAGACATTGCCGATGATCCAGAACACATTCCTGTTGATCCACCCTGGTATTGGACATCTGGAGCTGCAGAGTGCTGGGAAGTTATGACCGGAGTGTCGAAATTCAGCGACCTCGGCATCAAAGGAGAGTGATCCTCCGCTGATCTCTTCAGTTTCTTGATGTCATCAATCTCCCTGAGGATCCTTTCGTTGGTTTTGTCCTGCTGTTGCATGTAACCCTTCATCTGCACAATCAAAGAATAAAGATCACTGTTAGTAGGGCTAGAAGAAACAACAGAAGTTGGTGGTTTTGAGAAAATGGGGGTCGGTTTCTGCAGGATTCTCAGCATTCTTCTGAGATCCAAAAGGTGGTGGAACGCCCTGTGAAGAAATGACCGCCGGCATGAAACTTGAAGTGTTCTTTGCTGAAGATGCCATGTAGTTGAAAGTAATGAACCGAAATGATCACAATGAACAAAATTTCTCAGAGATGAAGCACCAATTGCCCCACGGTGGGCGCCAAATTGTTTTGGTTAAAAATCAGACTAGGACAATGCAACCAAATCTTATTTTGTGAGGTATGATGCTTGATTTGAATAGCAAATGTATGAACAAACTTCGAATGAAATGAACAAATGACACAAGGATTTATACGAGGAAAAAACCCTTGATCAAGTGATGATCTACGGCACAAAAAACCTCGGGTGATGTAAACTACCGATCACCAACTATATTAAACAAGTAAAGGTTACAAATCGGGATGATAACAAGCTTGTTACAAGGATCACTAGTGTGCAATATGTGTGTAATCGCCAAAATGTTGCAGACAGCTTTCGAGAGTGTGTGTGTTGCTAATTGTTCTAACTGTCAAGCTGTTATCCCCTTTAAAAATAGAAATAAACTAAATAACAAACATTCCGCAAATTGTGCTAGCCTTCCACCACTTCCATAACGGTAACACAAGCTATACACGTGCAGAATATGGGAGCATATTCCCCTAGAATCTCGGTAAGACTAAGTCCCACTCGTTCATTCCTGCAAAACAAGTTCAAATATGGTGGAAACAACCGTTAGTGTTAGGATAACATTGAGGATCCTAGATCCTTAAACCTGCAACGTCTTCTGAGGATCCTTAATTCTAACAGAATTGAGGATCCGTGATCCTGGCTGCACTTGAAGAGCCGTGATCCTTAGGCTTAGAAAATCCATCCCTAACAGTGACAATGTCACAAATTATGACGACGTCATAATTGAATATTCTGATGACACTGCTGATGATAAAAGAGATAAAAAAGAAATATTTTTAAAACTAAAATAAAAATTTCAAGAAACTGTTCCAGCATTTGCTAAAAAAGGTGAATGTTCAACTTCTAAGCAAAATGGGGAACGAAAACAAAAACAAAATGCTAAAATTCAAAAAATTTCATAGTAATAATAAAAGTTCATCAGTTCAATCATCCAATCATTATAAAAATTACAAAATTTTAAAAATCAAAACTCACAAAAATTTGAGAATAAATGGTGCGGTTTGGCCACAGTGCTCAAAAGTCAAATCAAGTTTATAGAAGAAGCTGGAGTGATGACTATTACACATCAAATCAGTGTTATGATTTGAGTGTTTGGTCTGAACGAGAAGAATGGTACGACAACAGGGTGTGTTACAGTTGTGAAGAAATTGGACACATTGTTGTAAATTGTCTAAGAAAGAAATTTGTTTCGAGAAGATGCTATAATTGTCAAATCAAAGGTCATGTTGCCAGAGATTGTCCAGTGAGATCAAAGAGAGAATCGTTGGATAAACCTCACAAGAAAGAGAAGAAGAAAGTTGATAAAGCTGGAGAAAAGCCCAAAGAACGGAAAAGAAAATTACCACAAGGGCATAAAGATAAATTCAGAAATAAAAGAAAGAAAGTGAGAGAGTATTTAGATAAAATTTTGTCCTCGGATACAGCAGTTGATTCAGATGAATGTTCTGATGAATCGTTTTGTTCTCCAAAGAGTGATCAGTCAACTAAAATGAAAACTGAGAGAGTATTTAGATAAAAAAATTTCCTCGGATACATCAGTTGATTTAGATGAATGTTCTGATGAATTGTTTTGTTCTCCAAAGAGTGATCAGTCAAGTAAAACAAATTCATCAGATACAAATCTAAGGACAGAAGACAGAACAGTGGAGATGAAAGTGATTCATCAAATAGTTATGAAACCAAAGCAAATTTGGAGAACTAAAGTTTCAGATGAAGTTTCTACCCCAGTGGAAATTTCGAAACTGTTCAATGACAAAAGAGATTGTGAATGGACTGCTATTACTAAAATTGATGAATTTGGTCAACCTAAATCCATTTTGGATTGGGTTCCAATTCAAAACTAATTAAGTTCATTTGTATGTGCAGGACATCCAAGCTTCAAACAAACATCTATTCAGAAGTTGTCACACCCCAACCGATGGCGGAAACATCGGGGTGCGGCACTAAGCGATTCAGATTGTTCAGAAGTTTCCACAACACTAAATGTGTCAATATAGATTAATCAAGATTCATATTAAATTGTCTAAAACATCAACCACGCATCAAAAGTATCAAGTACATAACATTAATCATTGTTCAATTTCTCAAATTAACTAGGCGAGTTTCTAAGCGTCATCCTAGCTTGCTTCTTGGATTCAGCATCCTATCAACCTGCAACATGTATTAAAATAATGTCAATACAATAATGTACTGGCGAGTATACAAGTTTGAGTATATAGAATCATAATAGTTTAAAAGACTCATATCCGTTATGTAAACATATAAAAGTTTCAGCCATGCTAGTTTACGCAGTCTAAGTGATAGCCCAAGAATCCCAATGCGTTTAAAAGCTCTTCCCCAAGAATAATGGGAAGATAAATGTCTCCTCCTAACAATACCCCCGAGAATAATGGGGAGGTGCATTACTCCTATAGCGCTACTATTGTTAAGGCGGAACTACACACAAGGGTTAAACGTTCACATAGCATAAAGTATCAAGAATCCAAAAGTATCAAGTTTCAAATTCACAGAGGATAGAGTATGTTTCCAAACAAGTTTCAAGTATCAAGTTTATAGAATACATGTTGCATCCCAAAAGTGTTTAAAACAAAAAGGGATCGAGTATACTCATAGTGGGTGCTAAGTATCGACACCTACTATTGGATTGGAAGGGGCGCTGGGGTTAGCCTGATTATAGTTTACAGTGTAAGCGTTGAACAGAATAACGAAAAGTGCAAAGTGTCAGACCAGGCTTCCTGATCGGATGGCCATCCGGACGGATGGTCATCCGGTCGGATGACCTGTTGAGTTAGACGGACCACCATCCGATCGTATGGTCATTCGGACGGATGACCATTCGATCGAATGGTCATTTGATCAAAAGGTGTGTTTCCAAAATGTTCAAACTTTTGAATTTTTCGTTGTAGTATAAATCCAAGTCGTTCGACCGGATGGTCAACCGATCGGATGACCGTTCGGTCGAATGACTGTTCGAGTGTAAGTTTCAAAATTCAAAGTTCTGATTCAAAATAGTTTAAGTATTGAAGGCAACGGGGAACAGGCCATTCGGTTGGATGACTATTCGATCGGATGACCGTCCGATCGGATGGTCATTCGACTGTGTGATCCTTTTTCCCTTGCAACCATCGTAAAGTTTCTAAGTTTGAATTTAGCAGAGACGACGTGGTACGTATCAAGGCAACGTAAAAACTCATCAAGGCTCAGCCTGTCTGATCGGATAGGAATCACCCCATTCGATCGAACGGTTGTTCTTGACAAGGTTTCATGTCTGACCCGTAACTTGGTCATCTCCCCGATGGAGATCCATTATAGAGCCGACTCCAGACTAAGGAACAAGTCCTTGGCCTATTTTGGTTCCAGACACCACTAAATTGAGTAAAATGTTTAAGAAAGTTTGAAGAAAACGTGTAATCAACAGAAAAAGCTTAGATTTAGTAAAGGTTTGCGGTAAAACAGGTGGAAATCTCTTAGATCAGGACCAAATCTTGAAGGAATGACATCACACATCAGATTGTACAACCTGCCATGATGACATCACCCTTAAGAGTCCGAATCTTGGTGATTCCACGGTTAAAAGTGTGATTTTGATGAAGATTCATGTGAGGAAATGTGTATGGATGAAAGTTGTACAAGAATTCAAGTGGAAAACTTACAAAAATCACCGGAAAATGGAAGAAAATTGCCTAAGAACGAAGGAGTGTGTGCTGGTCGGAGGAGCATGTCACATCAAGTGATGTGACAGGCTATTTATAGGGTAGAGAGGATAAGGCGGTGCAAGTCGTTCGGTTGGACGACATCCTGATCAGAGGACTATCCGGATCGGATGACTCCTTCAATCGGAGGGCTATCCGGACGGATGGCTCCTTCGATCAGATGGCCATCCGATCGGATGGTCATCCGATCAGCTGGTATCCGTTCGATGATTAGACCGATTTGATTCGTTTTGCGAGTTAGGTTAAGCGTTGTGTTGCGTATCATTGTGGAAGTCATTACAAGTTATCACTATGTTATTAACACAAAGTTTCCGAGATTCAAGTTTACATTTAAGTTATCAAACAAGTATTGAGTTTCGCGTTCAAAAGTATCAAGTCTCGAGAATCAAGAGTAAAAAATCAAGAGTCAAGTATCCAGTCTCTAGTTTCAAGAATCAAGTATCAAGTCTCTAGTTTCATCAAGATTCACAAGTATTAAGAGTCAAGTTTCAAGTTTCTAGTATCAAGATTCAAGTTTCAAAGTATCACAAGATTCAACTATCAAGTTTTACAAATAGTCTAACATAGTTAAGATTCAAAAGTATAGGGGCTAGACTTGCCAATAGTTGAAAGTTTAGGGATGCGGGGCGTTACAGAAGTAGTGGTTGTTCGTGCAGAGTTTGAAGATATGAAAAAGGAAAAGAGATGTATTCCACTAAAAAATGATAGTCTCGCATTCACATTCGTAAAAATTCGTTGTTTGGTTAAAACAGAAGATTCTTGTGTTCGTAAGAACTTAGTGCAAATTAATGTACCTTAACGTATCAGTAAGCATTAAGAAAGTTTTTAGATTGAGTTTAAGTGGGAAACAATACCGATAATCCACATGAATTTGTTTAAACTAACTGTTTCATAAAGATCAACGGTGCAGCTGATATAACTCATTAAAACTGATATGATCCTCTGGCACGTTTTCGCACAAAAACAATTATTTGTAAATAGTAAATTTAAGTTTGTTTACTTTTTTTCCATATAATACAAAACCCAAAAAGATTTTTGTGACATATGTGCCTCCAAGACCATCGAACAAATACCAAATCAATGAAATATTGTATTTCATACTTGGAATTTGTATAAATATGTGTATCGTTTGCACATATCAATTCTCGTTCGATTTCAAGCTCTAAATCGCTTTCTGGAAAGTTATACGCAAACTGGTGTGTAAACGCAGTCAGTTTAACGCGACAAACACTCCGGGATAGTGAAATAAGCTTAACATACCATAAATAACCTTTACATAACTTAGAAATAAGTTTTGGAAGGTTTGGTGTGTCGAAATCAAGTTTATTCGCTTACAGGGACTAATTTCGACAAACTGCGAGAGTATGCCGATTCTTACTGTAACGAACATTCCGGAACTTTATCATAAGTTAAAAATGCCCTAAATATCCTTTACATAGCTTAGAAATAGGCTTTGAGGTGTTTGGTGTGCAAAAATAAACTTATTGGTCATTTAGAGACTAAAAGCGTCAAAAAGTGCACAAGTTTGCATTTTCGCTCATATCTTACGTTCTGAATATATCCGGACATCCAAAAATTTATGTAATCATTAAAATATTATATTTTAGTGATTGGCATGATAAAATTCCATTCGTCACTCAATTTGGATCGTTTTTGCGTTCGTTACGACTTCCGTCGTAATTAACCGAACAACGCAACCGTACGACCAAACGAACCGACATCTGAGATATTTTTGATCATGTTTTGAGTTCCCAATACTTTAACTTCATTTTAGAGCCTTGAAATGAGGTTAACGGGGCTTAAACGTGTCAAAAATTGGCCGAAACGCATGTTTCTAAGCTGCAGGGACCAAAACTGACAAATCTGCCAAACTTCCTCAGGCGGGGCGCGTAAGCCTTAGCCAAATCTTACGCGGGGCGCGTGGGCCTGTCAGACAGAAACAATGAATCTGGTCATTTTGCACGATTTTGATGGTTTTGATGGGTGTTTTTCATTACTAGGAGCTGGTTTGTGTGCTCTCCAAGTCCCCCAATCCCACCTTGACACTTGTAGGGCTTGGATCATTGCCTCCTCTCCAAGAAATGATCCTAACGGTTTGCGAAAACTATATATAGCCCACCCCTTCACTATTTTCATTGCTCATTCAATTCTCTTCTCTTCTTCATCTGATTTGGAAGGCTCCCTCAAGTGTAAGGAGCTCTCTAAGTCTGATTGGGAACTTGGTTTTCTTGTAGAAAAGATAGCAAGGACCCATTGTGAGCATTCTTTCATTCTTTCTATTGTTTTCCTAGCTTGGAAGTCAAATATAGTTTGACTTTCAGCTTTGACCACGAGATGGTCAACGAGAAGTTCGTTTGAACTTCGCAACGTGAGCGTAATCACGTTGGTTATAGTCCTTAGTGACTATACCAATTGATTACCACGTTGACTAGGTGTAGTGACGAGTCAAAGTTTCGGTCAAAATGCGTTTTAGCACGCATTTTGCAACGGGACTACTATTAGGTATCAAAACACTTTGTTTTGATACCAAATCAGTAGGTTAAACATGCTTTGACATGTTTAACTCGTCACTAATAGTTAGTGCTTGTTTAGAGTCGTAAGTCGAGCGGTCTAAACCACCGCTTAGACTTTCGAACTCGACCCGTTTGGTCGATCTTTAGGATCCGACCAAGCATGTTTAGTGACCATAGTTGCTTAGGGAATAACCTTCCGAGGTTATACCTTATGGTCACCGAGTTTAAGTAGTTATATGATAGGTAGATTATATGCCTTAGGTAAATTACCAAAATGCCCGTTTCATGCATAATTGGACTTTAAGCATATGTAACCTACCTTTTGTCACCTAAACTAATCATGCAACCTATTTAAACATGTTTAGGCATATAATACTTGTCATAAGACTAGTTAGACGTCTCGAACGCGCGTTTGCGCGCACGACGCGTTAAAGTGGCGTAAGCTACCTTAATAGGCCGCGAAGGGTCGAAAGCACTTAGGTTAGGTTCCGATTTAGAATGTAGGCTTTGTTAAACCATATCACATGAGTTCCTACACTCATTTAGTTTACAAGACCTCATTCTTTCCGATCTTCCGATTTAGGCGTCTGTTGTTTGACTAGCGATCCGATACTAGGTACCACTTGATTCCTTGATTGCCCGAGCATTGATAGTTCACAAAATCAGGGATACCCTACAATCTCAAGTGAGTACATAGTTCCCCTATTTTATTGTTTTCAATTGTTTTGGGGTGATTCATATGTACAAAACGAATTTCAAGGTTTAAACGAGGATTTCAAAAACGATGGTTTATACTAAACTAATAACGATTTCAATAAGGTGAACAAGACTTGTTGGTTGTATTTACATAACAAATGACATTCATTAGCTCTGATCAAGCCGACCAGTATTAGGTTATGGTACCATAGGATCTGACAAATCCCGTTATCAGACTACACCCATGGTTATGTGTGGGGGTTATGTAGGTAACGACCGAATCTGTTATTGTTAACTTACCCTTTGGTGGTTTGTTAATGCGAGAAACGAGTTAGACGAGTCACAAAGGTTTGAATGTTGTTAGCAAGACTACCAAAAGTAGTTTCACTATTAAAACGAATACGATTTTGGGACGAGTTAAACAATTTGAAACGAGATACATGATTTGAAACGAGTTAGACGAATTAAACGATTGGTTTTGGGTAGTGATTAGATAATGGGACGGGTGTAGTATGATAGAATCATGGTAGATACGCAGCTGGTACATCTTATATATAAGTGCTTCTATCATATTACATTGTGTGTCATTATTTAGTTCACTGGGGAAACGATTTTGAAACGATGTCACACAACGAGGTTTTCAAAATGATATAAACCATACGAGTTTTATTAACGAGTTTTTACGAGATGTTTACAAGTTGTTATACTAAAACAAATGTTTTTGAGTTAAGAGTCATGGCTACGAGATTTTATAAACTATAACCAATTTGATTTGAGTTGGTTAATTATGTTGCAATACACTTTTCTAAACGAGGTTTGTATTTTGACTCATGTAGTCTAACGAGATACTGCAACATATAAACGAGCCATGAATCCGATACTCCCATAAAACCTATGTACTCGCCAGCATTTCTTTGCTGACTTTACTTTTTACATATGTTTCAGGTGGTATTGCTTGATGTTGCTTGCTAGGAAGCTTGTGTCACATAGGACCTGGACGAGGCCTTAGTGATTTAAAAACAGTTATAAACAATATGTAGTGTGTTTGTTTTGATTTAAAGACAATGTACATTACATAATAATTCAATAAAACAAAACATTTGGTTACCATGGTTGTGAAACAATAATTCTGTTGCAACACTCCCCGACGTTTCCGCCATGGTTTGTTGTTTTAACGTGGTCGGGGTGTGACAGAAAAGTTGGTATCAGAGCCAATGGTTATAGGGAATTAGGTTATTAGCATTGCTTTGACCTAGACTATAACTTTAGGACCCTAACACAAGTTTACTTGTGTTTAGAATTTTTAAAACAATACCGTCACCTATCCTTAGGTGATAACCACAACGAGAACACAATAACGAATCCGCTTCGAAAATTAATCATCTATCCTTGGATGATTGATTACTAGGTTTTGAACCCTTTGTTATATGGTTTTGAACCCTTCCAGTTTGATCCATTTTGGCTTAAGTGCCTTCTGAATTTTTCTAAATCTCGTCAAAGTTTGGGTCTAAATAATGTGAACACGTGCAAACTGGAAGAGTGAATGCCTGTACCCTGAGTTTTCTGTCTAAGGCTAGAGTGTTCGTACAAATCCGCATTATCGAACCAGTCACTCTTACCTGGGAACTCTTGAGGTGAGTGTTCACTTATAGGCGAGCATGTCTTCGCGATACATTATAATGACCCATTTACTTTGATTGGTCACTGCGTGTCGTTTGTTTGTTCAAGGTAACGAACAAATGATCGCCTTCCTTGTGCTGTGTCGATATTTTCAATGCCTCTTTTGTTTTCCCAACTATCAACCTCACTCGTTTCCCATGTTTCCTTTTTAGACAATGCCTCCACGACGCAATACTCAAACCGATGCTCGAACTTATACTGCTGAGGAAGTCGCAGCCCTTGTCTCTCAACAAATGGCTGCTGTGCTTCCAGGCATTGTGACCCAAATCCACGAGTTATACAACAACAACAATAATAACAACAATAATGCTCAGTGTAATTTCAAGAATTTCAATTCTGCGAAGCCGCTTAAGTTTTCTGGGTCACAAGGAGCAACCTCGCTCCTGCAATGGTTTGAGAGTATCAAGAGCACATTCAGACATGTGCAGTGTCCGAATGCGCGCAAAGTTGAGTTTGCTTCAAGCGTATTTGAGAAGCGAGCTCTTACATGGTGGAACGGAGTGATGCGTGATAGGGGTGCCGAAGTGGCACTAGCACAGACTTGGGATGAGCTCCGAGCTCTCATGATGAGAGAGTTCTGTCCCCGACACGAGATTCGAGTGTTGGAACGAGAATTTGACGATTTGAAACAAGTCGGGGGAGAACACAGTGCTTATACGGATCGATTTGAGGAGCTTAGTTTGTTGTGTCCCACTATGGTTACCCCGTTGGATAAGGCAATCGAGAGGTATATCGATGGTTTACCCGACTCCATTCAGGACATCCTGACTGGCGTTAATCCTACTACTGTTCGTCAAGCGATCGAGTTGTCTGCTACCCTGACTGAATCTCAAGTCAGGAAGGGTAAACTCACCCGCACGGGTGATAAAAAGAAGTCAACCGATTCTGACAAGGGTAAGGGTGAGAAGCAGGATGAGGCTTCAAAGAAGTCAAGGAAGCGCAAGGCTTCCCAAAACTTTGTTGTCACCAATCAAACTGCTCAGAACCCTCAGAACCCACCGACTCAACCTCCTGTGAAGAAAGCATATGCTGGTACCGCACCTCACTGTACTCGATGTAATGGTCACCATGTTGCCCAACAGGCCTGTAAACAGTGTGCTACGTGTGGTAGATTTGGGCATTTGGCCAACATTTGTCGTTTTGGTCAAAATCAAGCTGCCCAGGTCCCAGCACAAGCTCAAGGGAATGCTGCAAGATTCCCACCTGGTTCGTGTTTCAATTGCGGAGAAATGGGTCATTTCCGCAACAATTGCCCGAGATTGGTAAACGCGAATGCGAATGCGAATGCGAATGTCAATCCGAATGTCAACGCAAACGCGAATGTGAATCCTGCTCGTGGGAGAGTGTTTAACATCAATGAGGCAATCGATGATGCGGCAATGAACAATTAGTATTTTATAACCCCTCTGGTTGTTATCTTTTAACATTTAAAGACAATGCGGTTGTTATATAAATAAAATTTGTGGTTTTATTTTAAACTACTGCAATTGTATGAATGTTTGATGCAACTTTGTGATGTCAACACAAAGACAAACTACTCGTGTGATTCTGTCATCACTTGTGATCTCCCCTAGAACCTTAAACGCTCGTTTCTTTTAAAAACCCACTATTATTTAAAAAGATTCATCCGTCCGAGCTTTCTCACCTTGGGGAGCTCCTGTCCTCTTTGTGAAAAAGAAAGATGGATCTTTTCGAATGGGTATCTATTATCGTGAGCTTGATAAGCTTACCATCAAGAATCGATATTCCCTACCTCGAATCGATGATTTCATTGTCTTTTGTGACGCGCCGAATCTAGGCCTTGATTATGTTCTTACGTTGAGGTAAAGGCATAGCATATCCGTCAAGACAATTGAAAGTTCACAAAAAGAACTATACAACTCATGATCTCGAATTGGGAGCTGCAGTCTTTGCTCTCAAAACCTGGAGACACTATCTTTATGGCACGAAGTGTATGGTTTTCACGGACCACAAAAGTCTCCAGCATATTCTCAATCAGAAGGAGCTGAACTTGAGTTAAGCACTTGAACGATTACGATTGCGTGATTCGCTACCTTCCTGGTAAGGCGAATATCGTAGCCGATGCACTTAGTCGAAAGGAACAAGTCAAGCTTCACTCTGTTCAAACTCTAATTGATATTCAATCACTTGTCCTTCAAGCACAACGATCTTGTGAAAACGAAGGCTTTTTGATATGTGAGCTACCGCTTCAATTCGAGCTTAAACTTGAAACAAAAGGGACGATGGGTTGCTCTATTTTAAAGATCCTCGTGGATGATTCCCTGATTGGATTCTTGTACATCCTAATATGTACATTACAACTCAATAAGGACAAACCGAATTCCTATTAAGATCTTCCTATCTTCATATTTAGACTCTTGGAAATATTTAAAGTGCCAAATGAAATCCACGGATTGGATTCCTGGCGTACTTTAAATACCCGGGTCCAAAGATAACAAATTAAAGGTCGAATTAATCAATTATGCGATTTTGTGATTATGTGTTATGTGTTCTCCTTTGTGTTTTGTGTGATCTGATTTTTTTCGAAATCCTCACAAAATCTTCCATATCTTCATATGAGGGATTCATAGTAGGATATTCAAAGGTACTACCTTAAATCCTTAATGAGCTTCTACGTGGTAGTTAAGACCCTTGGATTATATAAGTGCCATTTCATAATTCGAAAAAGACCCTTTGAGTGGTCTAGTTAAAGATTGATTCAACATCTGGTCAGGAATGACATGTGATATAGCTGGAAAGACTTCTAGGTAGTCTGTATTAAAAGATCATTTATTGATCTAAAGGACTCAATGATGGTCTAGTCACACTCATCACAGGTTCGTTCATTTGGTTCTTCCCCACACATTATCAAATACACTGTGTGGACTATGCAAGGAATTACGTAATTATGGACGCGTACATAATTATGAAATTCAGTGCACGGAAACCACAGTAAGATTTATCATGTGTAAGAACTGATAGTGGCAACAATAACGGAATGTGAACGATGTAATGGAGGTACGGTGGACGCACCAATGCCACTTCATATACTTGTATATAAGTGTCCCTCTTACATTGCAAGCATAATGTTATTAAAGTTACTAGAAGTTCAGAACCCAACCAGTGTAGTCTTATCTTTTCGACTTCATGTTTCGAGCTCTCACAAGTTTCCTCTGATTAAATTTCGGGACGAAATTTCCTGAAGTAGGGGAGACTGTGACATCTGTGCCTCCAAGACCATCGCACAAATACCAAATCAATGAAATATTGTATTTCATACTTGGAATTTGTATAAATATGTGTATCGTTTGCACATATCAATTCTCGTTCGATTTCAAGCTCTAAATCGCTTTCTGGAAAGTTATACGCAAACTGGTGTGTAAACGCAGTCAGTTTAACGCGACAAACACTCCGGGATAGTGAAATAAGCATAAAATACCATAAATAACCTTTACATAACTTAGAAATAAGTTTTGGAAGGTTTGGTGTGTCGAAATCAAGTTTATTCGCTTACAGGGACTAATTTCGACAAACTGCGAGAGTATGCCGATTCGTACTGTAACGAACATTCCGGAACTTTATCATAAGTTAAAAATGCCCTAAATATCCTTTACATAGCTTAGAAATAGGCTTTGAGGTGTTTGGTGTGCAAAAATAAACTTATTGGTCATTCAGGGACTAAAAGCGTCAAAAAGTGCACAAGTTTGCATTTTCGCGCATATCTTACGTTCTGAATATATCCGGACATCCAAAAATTTATGTAATCATTAAAATATTATATTTTAGTGATTGGCATGATAAAATTCCATTCGTCACTCAATTTGGATCGTTTTTGCGTTCGTTACGACTTTCGTCGTAATTAACCGAACAACGCAACCGTACGACCAAGCGAACCGACATCCGAGATATCTTTGATCATGTTTTGAGTTCCCAATACTTTAACTTCATTTTAGAGCCTTGAAATGAGGTTAACGGGGCTTAAACGTGTCAAAAATGGGCCGAAACGCATGTTTCTAAGCTGCAGGGACCAAAACTTACAAATCTGCCAAACTTCCTCAGGCGGGGCGCGTAAGCCTTAGCCAAATCTTACGCGGGGCGCGTGGGCCTGTCAGACAGAAACAATGAATCTGGTCATTTTGCACGATTTTGATGGTTTTGATGGGTGGTTTTCATTACTAGGAGCTGGTTTGTGTGCTCTCCAAGTCCCCCAATCCCACCTTGACACTTGTAGGGCTTGGATCATTGCCTCCTCTCCAAGAAATGATCCTAACGGTTTGCGAAAACTATATATAGCCCACCCCTTCACTTGTTTCATTGCTCATTCAATTCTCTTCTCTTCTTCATCTGATTTGGAAGGCTCCCTCAAGTGTAAGGAGCTCTCTAAGTCTGATTGGGAACTTGGTTTTCTTGTAGAAAAGATAGCAAGGACCCATTGTTAGCATTCTTTCATTCTATTTATTGTTTTCCTAGCTTGGAAGTCAAATATAGTTTGACTTTCAGCTTTGACCACGGGATGGTCAACGAGAAGTTCGTTTGAACTTCGCAACGTGAGCGTAATCACGTTGGTTATAGTCCTTAGTGACTATACCAATTGATTACCACGTTGACTAGGTGTAGTAACGAGTCAAAGTTTCGGTCAAAATGCGTTTTAGCACGCATTTTGCAACGGGACTACTATTAGGTATCAAAACACTTTGTTTTGATACCAAATCAGTAGGTTAAACATGCTTTGACATGTTTAACTCGTCACTAATAGTTAGTGCTTGTTTAGAGTCGTAAGTCGAGCGGTCTAAACCACCGCTTAGACTTTCGAACTCGACCCGTTTGGTCGATCTTTAGGATCCGACCAAGCATTTTTAGTGACCATAGTTGCTTAGGGAATAACCTTCCGAGGTTATACCTTATGGTCACCGAGTTTAAGTAGTTATATGATAGGTAGATTATATGCCTTAGGTAAATTAACAAAATGCCCTTTTCATGCATAATTGGACTTTAAGCATATGTAACCTAACTATTGTCACCTAAACTGATTATGCAACCTATTTAAACATGTTTAGGCATATAATACTTGTCATAAGACAAGTTAGACATCTCGAACGCGCGTTTGCGCGCACGACGCGTTAAAGTGGCGTAAGCTACCTTAATGGGCTGCGATGGGTCGAAAGCACTTAGGTTAGGTTCCGATTTAGAGTGTAGGCTTTGTTAAACCATATCACATGAGTTCCTACACTCATTTGGTTTACAAGACCTCATTCTTTCCGATCTTCCGATTTAGGCGTCTGTTGTTTGACTAGCGATCCGATACTAGGTACCACTTGATTCCTTGATTGCCCGAGCATTGATAGTTCACAAAATCAGGGATACCCTACAATCTCAAGTGAGTACATAGTTCCCCTATTTTATTGTTTTCAATTGTTTTGGGGTGATTCATATGTACAAAACGAATTTCAAGGTTTAAACGAGTATTTCAAAAACAATGGTTTATACTAAACTAATAACGATTTCAATAAGGTGAACAAGACTTGTTGGTTGTATTTACATAACAAATGACATTCATTAGCTCTGATCAAGCCGACCAGTATTAGGTTATGGTACCGTAGGATCTGACAAATCCCGTTATCAGACTACACCCATGGTTATGTGTGGGGGTTATGTAGGTAACGACCGAATCTGTTATTGTTAACTTACCCTTTGGTGGTTTGTTAATGCGAGAAACGAGTTAGACGAGTCACAAAGGTTTGAATGTTGTTAGCAAGACGACCAAAAGTAGTTTCACTGTTAAAACGAATACGATTTTGGGACGAGTTAAACAATTTGAAACGAGATACACGATTTGAAACGAGTTAGACGAATTAAACGATTGGTTTTGGGTAGTGATTAGATAATGGGACGGGTGTAGTATGATAGAATCATGGTAGATACGCCGCTGGTACATCTTATATATAAGTGCTTCTATCATATTACATTGTGTGTCATTATTTAGTTCACTGGGGAAACGATTTTGAAACGATGTCACACAACGAGGTTTTCAAAACGATATAAACCATACGAGTTTTATTAACGAGTTTTTACAAGATGTTTACAAGTTGTTATACTAAAACAAATGTTTTTGAGTTAAGAGTCATGGCTACGAGATTTTATAAACTATAACCAATTTGATTTGAGTTGGTTAATTATGTTGCAATACACTTTTCTAAACGAGGTTTGTATTTTGACTCATGTAGTCTAACGAGATACTGCAACATATAAACGAGCCATGAATCCGATACTCCCATAAAACCTATGTACTCGCCAGCATTTCTTTGCTGACTTTACTTTTTACATATGTTTCAGGTGGTATTGCTTGATGTTGCTTGCTAGGAAGCTTGTGTCACATAGGACCTGGACGAGGCCTTAGTGATTTAAAAACAGTTATAAACAATATGTAGTTTGTTTGTTTTGATTTAAAGACAATGTACATTATATAATAATTCAATAAAACAAAACATTTGGTTACCATGGTTGTGAAACAATAATTCTGTTGCAACACTCCCCGACGTTTCCGCCACGGTTTGTTGTTTTAATGTGGTCGGGGTGTGACAATTTTATTTCAAAATCTTCCATTTTAACTAAATAATGTTGAATGTAAACAGAACAAATGAGATTATTTAGATACTATTTGTGTGTGGAACATCATTCAAGGGGGAGACTGTGTTTTCACTTGAAGATGTAATTCAAGAATGCAGATGAAGACTGCGGCAACAACCAAGGGGAAGACTATTAGTGCATATGTCTGTCGCCTACGTCTTGATGTAATAGGGCTAGAAATGTAAAATATGAGTTATGTATGTAAAACAGTGTAACACTTTGCATTTTGGAACTTATTTAGAAAGTTTGTTTGTATTTCTATTTATGGAAACTTGTATTCTCTTTGTATTCGTCTTTCCTTTCCAAGCATTGTAATCTAAGACTTGAATCATAATAAAACTCGATGTTTTTAAACATTGTGTTATACATATTTCGTATATAATTGCTATACATTCATTACAATACTCGTTATACGTACAAACTTGATACATACTTATACGCAAACCCATACTTGTTATACATGCAAAATTGGTTTATTGCATTTATTTATACATTTTACTTGTACATTGCACTTGTACGCTTAAAACCAAGAAAAATACGCGAAAACAGAAAACTGGATACTTCGTGCGAATGGCCCAGCCCAGTCGCCCAAAGCCCATTCGCCCAAAAGCCCATTCGCTCCAACGGCAGGTCCCACTCGCGCGAACTGACCAGTGCGACTGGCCTTGTCCTTTCGCACGAAGGGTCTGTTTTGTTCCGTTCTGGCAAATTTCTAAGTGTTGAATGTAACTCAGGTCCCCATTTTCAATATAGACGATTCTGTGTTAACAGAGTGTGAACCGTGGAAGCCTTGGCTGCCAATCTAGTTCCACCGCCTCGCTTGAACTTGCAAACCAAACAGTCTCCTAGACCTAGAATGAGTTAACCCCCTCCAGCCTCCAACACTTGGTTCGTACCTACTATGTTGAGACGGCACACCTGGGTTGTCCTTGTTTGGCTGTTTGGTATTTACCTTCTGTTATTTACTTCTGTTATTCATGACCAACTAGTTTGTTAACTAACTTAACGAATTTGAGCTTTGGTGAAACATATAACGAGGTTATTACCTCCATACATGACTTTTGTGAATTCCATGACTTACTAGACTGTTATTATACTAATATACTACATAATATAACTTAACCAGACGCACAACGTAACCGGTTAATGGTTAAAACGTTCAAAGAAATTATGCCCAAGCAAACAGGCCCACTCGCGCAAAGGGAATTTTCTCACTTGCACGAAGGGTGCTTCCTGTTTGCAAGAATGGACCATTCGCACAAACAGAGTTATGATGTCTCAATTTCCATTTATTTCAGTTCCATGTTCCTCGTTACTGATTCTAATGGGAAAATCAGGACCCATGAAATCACAATAACTTAGTGTCGTAACGAGTGCATGGACGGAATATATTTTCTGTTCAATCATACTTTAGTACTTTTATACTTATACACTTTATATTCCGAAATCCGAATCCTCCGTCCGAACACCAACAACTCACACTAATGTGTGTAAAATGATACATATAAATTACATCAATTGAGGCATAAAACTAACCTTTTTTTAGTACTAATGTTGGAAAAAGTGTGCTTTTGTCTTCCTTTTGTATTTTCAGGACCAAATGAGCTTAATTGAACAAAAGGTACAAATATGCAGCCAAATCTAACATAAATACAAGAAAAGGAATAAACGTGGCATGCCCGACCCCTCGACAGCATCTTCCCAAGCAAAAACAAGAGAACAGAAGGCTGACCACGGCCCTGTGCCCAGCGAACACGAGGGCGTGGCCAGTTGTCTGCAGAAAGGACAAAGCTATAGAAGCTTCAATTCCCGACACGGGGGCGTGCCCAGCTCAACACGGGCCGTCGTAAACTCTAAGATTCGCAAAATCCAAGCAAATCTTGATAGTATAGATGCGCTTCTGCACATGGGGCCGTGCCCAGCGGACACGGGGGCATGTGGAGCTAATGCAGACAAATTGCAATTAATGAAGAAAGAGAAAGTGGATGGACACAGGGCCATGCCCAATGGACACGGGGCCGTGTCCGGACTTCTGTGCAGGCTATAAATAGAGGTGCTTGGTTCACTTCAAAGGCATCCCTTGGCAAACCACCTCTCTCCCACTTCACCCATATTCCACCACCACTACAACCCACATCCACCACCATCATCCACCATCCATCATAGAGTGTGTGTAGTAGTCTCGGGATCCAAGATTGATAGTAAGAGTTCTTGACAATCAAAGGCCATGTTTACCTAAGTCTCTTACATCACTTGGTGAAGACAAGCATTTAGTGTAATACTTTTGATTTTTAATCTTTTCACACTTTTTATTTGGTTTTGTATTAATGACTTTAATAACTAGTTTCTTATGTTGAAGGTGAAACTTCCTTATCATTTGTCTGTGGTGTCTTGGCATTATTTTACTGTCTATATAAAATAAAAGATTTTCACCATTCATATCTCTACAGTCTATATAGAGATATGTTGGCTACCTGGTCGGGGGTTAAGGGAATGGTTTGGTAAGGTTCTTGCCTTGTTCAGTGTATAGATCCTGCAAGAACCTGGGTTAAGCTTACTAGGACCTCCTTCAATACCCACTGGTATTGGATGGCGGGGGTGCGAATGGCTTGATCCCCTCATATGTAAACTACTATTAATACATTAACCCGGCTACTTGGGATTGTATCCCTGCTGACTCAAACCACTTAGCTGAGGGTAACGTCACCTTCAAAAGATGGGCCTACCACATTACGCATTAATGACTTAATTAATTATCTTTCAATATTCCAACCCTTTTGGATTGTATCCTTGCTGACTCAAACTACTGGGTTGAGGGTAACGTCACCTTCAAAAGAGGGGCCTACTACTATAACTAAGATAATCTCTTAAAAAGTGCAAAAGTGCGGAAATCATCGAAGGTTACACTAAAGGCGAGTCGGATCCAAGTGATTCATCTTGTCTATCTGTTTTTATTTCATTTTTATTTTTCAGCATTTTTAGTTTTTATTTTCATGTTTAAAACCTTTTTCTAAAATTCTGATTTGATTAGACATTGAGGATAAACCGGTACTAAAAGCTCTTGTGTCCTTGGACGACCTCGGTATCTTACCAACGCTATACTACGCTCACGATGGGTGCACTTGCCCATATGTGTGTTTAGTGTTAGTAGAATATCGTGTTTTATAAATTTAAAACTTGACTAAAGTGTTAAAAAGGGCTTAAAATATTAATAAAAATATATCACGCTACACACGCATCACACGCCTTCGTTTACCCCTTGTAGGGTAACCTTGGTGTTCCTCTCGTCAACTACTCAACTCGTGGGGATAACAAACGAAGATTTGCAAAACCATGAGTATACTCGAACACCCTTTTTACGCTTTACACTTTTGGGTGCAATATGTTTAACTTATCAAATACACGCAATCACTTATACTTTATGCAATCACACAAATAATCCAATCATGCATGCTTAATACGTTATACTTGATTCATGTTACTGGAACATTCTTATGTGATAAACTTGTAATTAACTTCGTACGAGCCTTCCCTTAACATGTATAGTGCTATAGGAGTAACGCACCGCCCACAGTCTTGTGGTCATGCTAAGTTAAACAGAATGGTCCTATCGTTGCTACGATAGGATTACGCTAGCGTTAATCTTTGAGTTGACACTTTAATCACATGCCAGTTTTACGTTAATCTAGATAACAAGTTTTGCCACGTGGATTCGTTTAAATCATTTTTATACTTATGCTATCTATTAAACTTGTATACTCGCCAATACATTGTGTATTGAACTACATGTTGCAGGTTGATAACATTGATGATCATGGAATCTAGTAGAGATTTTTAGATACACACTTAGACTAGTAGAATTATTGTTGTATTTTGTTTCTTTAACTTGTATTATTGTTTTGAACATGTTGTACTTGATTTTGTATGTTGTACTTGACAATTACTATCAATGAAAGGAAATCGGTTTTGACTAAATATTGTCGCAAATAATTTTATGAAGTCTCGAGCAATCTCATCCTCGTCGCACCTCGATGTTTCCGCCATCGGTTGGGGTGTGACAGATTGGTATCAGAGCCATAACTATAGGGAATTAGGTAGAATTGCCTTGTTTGACCTAGTCTATAGTTTAAGTAGCTGATAGTCCAGGATCCGACGGGATTAGACGGAAGTTTGGCTCCAATAGGACTAATTCGGTCGAATATTATTACTAAGAATGGAGTAGAAGCAGAATAATCGTCCATAAGTTAAATGCTTCATTCATACAAAAAGAGTTAACATCTTTTACAAGCTAACGAAATTCTGGAGAAATTTCGCCAGTATTTCCCCTCTGGGAACTTCAAAACTTGCAAATGAGTGAACCCAAGTCCCCTATTTATAGGTACTGCTTGTCGCACGAAAGCACCAGGGACGACAGGGACACTCTCGCACAGAAGGGATTGGGGTCCTTTCGCACGAAAGATTCTTTCGTGCGAAAGGCCTTCAAACATACATTTCCATTCCATTTTCACACTAATCTATACAATATTCAACACACGCTCTGTTTAGCCTATTCACACTATGATGAACATATAAAATATGCACCAACAAATTCCCCCTTGGTCGTCACTATCATCCTGATCTTTGAAAACGAGAGCCGTGTTTTAAATATTCTGCAACTTCAATCAGGCATCTTGAAATCTTAAATTGATTCCCCCTTGATTGATGATTCGGGCTTGCATTATCTTCATTATGCACAAATTCCCCCTTAAATGAATCTTCAGGTTTTCGTTCGCACGGTTCCTGACCCCCTCTGATTTTTTGTATTGCAATCTTCACGAATAATCATCAACTTGAAACTAATCAATGCAGTTTCTCTGTTTACACATTAACCACCTTCACGTTCGGTTTTAGCATTCCGCCTACTTGATCTTATGATCTTCAAAAACCCAACCACCAATTGATAGAAACTTCGAATCACCACATCGGTAAACTTCGAATCTATGAATACCCACGAAAATCTGAAATCCCGTTTTTCGTAATCATCTTTAAGCACACTCCTGCAATGATTGATCAGTGTAAATGGTAATCTCCACAAACAAGAAATCTTCCTCAGATAACAAATCGTCTGGTAAAACATTCAGATCTCATAAACATTCTTCCACGATCAGATTCAAATTCTTCCTCTTCGGTCACGATAACAGATGTATAGTCTTCTCCGTTAATTCCGGCAGCAACTTAATTCAACAAACATCATCATTCCCCGGCGGTTAGTCCAAAAAACAATTACTCTGCTTGAAGATTAAGCATTCTGACACTTTAGATTATCACAAAGTTGTGATATCTTTTAAGTGTCGACAATATAGTTGCATCTCCTGACGCTAATCCTGCTAACAGGCTTGACGAAGACCCGAGACTCAAACCCTAAGACATCAATCTGACCCTGATCTGTAGAATCTGAACTTCCTATGATCACGAACTAACAAATCCATATCCTATGTATCCCCGGACAATCTGAAGTCAGAAACCACCCTAATGCTATTGCATGTCACGAATTTCAAAAATCTCAGAATTTTCAATATATTGTATGAAATTTTTATTCCCCCTCATTTTTTTCAAATTATGACTTCTCTAATCATTATCACTGAATTTCCCCTCAAACTTGGAAAATTCAGTCCACTATTTTCACTGAAAAACTCGACTATGCCGAAAATGTGTCATTTGGACCCACAAACGTCAGTTTTTCATCATTGTGGATTTTTCAATTAGGCCTATTAATAGTCTTGATAACCCATATGATAAACATACAACATAGTTATCATGACTACCCCACTATCTTCACTACTCTGTGATCGCATCATCATATCTATTCTCTGAAGCCCCCGACGGTGTCCCCGAACAACCCGTATTAGTCGTTAAAATCTCGAAAAAATTTTCAATTGCCAATTTTTTAGGCATTTGGCTCATTCATGCGAATGAAGTAGGTCCCTTCATGTGAATGGGCTGATTTTGGAACGAGAGACCTTTCATGCGAAAGGCTGATCCTTTCATGCGAATGGGGGACCTTTCGTGCAAAAGGTTTGTTCGAACGATCCAAATCACATTTTTCGATACAAAATCTTTATTTCTGTGAATTTCATGTTGATACTTCACAGATATGTGCGAAAATCAATTCCGAATCTAATGATGTCTTCAATTTCAAAATCCATCCATGAATTGACCTTCAATTTGATGTCTTACGTCTAAAACCCCCTAAAAATCCATAATTCATGAGCATAGGTGATTCAATCAACTGTTAGATCGATTCAATCGGTACCGTAGCTCTGATACCAATTGATAGTCCAAGATCCGGTGGGATTAGACGAAAGTTTGGCTCCGATAGGACTAATTCGGTAGAATATTATTACTAAGAATGGAGTAGAAGTAGAATAATCGTCCATAAGTTGAATGCTTCATTCATACTGAAAGAGTTTACATCTTTTACAAGATGACGAAATTCTGGAGAAAATTCGCCAGCATTTCCCCTCTAGGAACTCCAAAACTTGCAAATGAGTGAACCCAAGTACCCTATTTATAGGCACTGGCCTTGTCACACCCGACCTAAATTAGAGTTGGGCGTGATCTGACCGGTATCTTCATTGCATAGCGGAAGAAAATAATGCTAAGACTTCTAGAAAACAAACGCCCACTAAGTACTCAAATCCACAAGGTTCTCCTATTCCAACCGTTCCATAATTTTGAAATGCAACTTGAGAAAGAAACATGCGAAAAATCAACATAAAGCTGAGCGAGTTCATAATTTGTTTGTAAAAGGATTTGAAATAAATCTTTTTGAATAACTGGTTTTTGAGATATTGATGAGAAACTGAAATAGAAATCATTTTCTTGTCATGTTATATGAAAACATTGTATTTGTGAAACTTCGTATGTGTAACGCGTTATGTTCGTAAAACTTTGTATTTGTAAACTTTTGTGTTTGTAAAACTTGTGTAACCGTCAATGTTCACACCTGACAATGACAACATGTATGCATGAACCTTTGAGTTGTATTTGTATAAACATGGCATGTAATTGTAAAATGTGAGCTGTAAAATGTAAGTTGTGAGTTGCAAATGTAAGGAATTTGAGATTGCTAATGTTTAGCTACGACATTAACATGTGTGACGACATAGGAAGCATCCAAACCTAGGCATTTTTCCGTCGATTCACGACTGAGACCCAAAATCACTCTTAGGCAAATGTAGGGGCCAAGAGTGAGGCTGCCTGAAACCCATTAGATCTAACCTTTCGTTCCCCGATCTAAATGTATACGTGATTAATGGTGCTTAAGTTTCACCCTATTCGTAACATAATCTATGTACCATTCCTTAGTTTAACATACCATTTGTTCGTGTATTTTCACCCAAATTAAGAAATCTGGAAAATGTATGTATGCACGTTTTGAAAATACGTTTGTTTGAAAAACCGGTATTTTTAGTATAAACCTTTCGTGTGACATCTGTGCTTGTAATCATTGTAAACAATTCAGTTATCAATGAAATAAAGTTATTTGATCCCAATGTTTGTTTGTTGATGTTTGATGTTTTTCATGTTTTGACTTTTATTCGATTTCAAACTCTATATCGCTTTCTGGAGAGTTATACGCAAACTGGTGCGTAAACGCAATCAGTTTAACATGACAAATACTCCGGAACATCAATTTATGCTTAGCATACCTTAAATAACCTTTACATAACTTAGAAATAAGTTTTGAAGGCTTTGGTACGGCAAAATCTAGTTTATTCGCTTACAGGGACTAAAATTGACAAACTGTGAAAGTATGCCGATTTGAACTGTAACGAACATTCCGGAACATGCCCATAAGTTAAACACACCCTAAATATCCTTTACATAGCTTAGAAATAGGCTTTGAGGGGTTCGGTGTGCTAAAATAAACTTTTGGGTCATTCAGGGACTAAAAGCGTCAAAAAGTGCATAAGTTTGCATTTTCGCGCATAACTTACGTTCTGAATACCTCCGGACATCCAAAAATTTATGTAATCATTAAAATATCTTGTTTTGGTGATTGGCTTGTCAAAAATCCATTTGTTGCGTAATTTGGATCGTTTTTGCATCCGTTACGACTTCAGTCGTAATTAGCCGAACAATGCAATCGTACGGCCAAACGAACCGACATCCGGCATATTTTTGAGCATGTTTTATGTTCCCTATACTTTAACATCCTTGTAGAGCTCAAAAATGGGTATGACGGGTGTTAGAAGTGCCAAAACACGACTATACGCGCATAGGGACCAAAACTGCCAAAATGCAAAATCTGCTGGTCTGCAGGGTCCTTACGGACCGTATGGGTATTCTTACGGTCCGTAAGCCATGCCCAGATCAGCAGAATTGCATTCCAGCCATTTCCAGCTGTTACCCACCCTTGCACATGGTTTTGTTGAGTCTATGGGCTGGTTTAGGGGCCCCCATGGTTTTCTAAAACTATGGGCTTGATGTGTACGGCTAGGATTGAATCTCGGATAACGAGGAATGATCTTAACGGCTCTACCAAATCTATAAATACCCCCCCCATGCCTTGCCCATTTCCCTCACATTTGATCTGAGTTTTTCTCTAAGTGGTTGTGTTTGTACACTTCCTACCTGAGATTACTTGGAATCAAACCTTGCGGGGACCTTATGTAAGTATTCTTTCGTGTTTATCGTTCGTTTTAGCGTTAAAGTCAAACTGTGTTTGACTTTCTACATTGACCAGTTTATGGTCAACGCGAAGTTCGTTTGAAATTCATAACGTGAGCGTAATCACGATGGTTATAGTCCCTAGTGACTATACCTACTGATTACTACGTTATCTAGGCTCAGTGACGAGTCGTGGTTTCGGCCAAAATGCGTTTTCTCGCGTATTTTGCAACGAAACTACTCTAGGGTAATTAAAACCGTTTGTTTTAATACCAAACCTGTTTTATAACTTTACTAAACATGTTCTAACATGTTTAGCTCGTCGCTTCTAGTTTTGTGCTTGTCTAGGGTCATAAGGTAAGCGATCTAAACAATCGCTTATACTTTCGAACCCGACCCATTTGGTTGGTCTTTAGGATCCGACCAAATACATTAGGTGACCATAGTTGTATAGGGAATAACCTTCCGAGGTTATACCTTATGGTCACATCGTTTAACTAGTTGTATGATAGGTAACGTATGTGCATTAGGTAAATTACTAAAATACCCTTTTTGCGCTAAAAATTCATTTTAAGCCTATGTAACATGATTTTTGGTATCTAAACTGATTTAACAACAATATTAAGCATGTTAAGGCATACCTTTCTTGTCATAGGGGCTAGTTAGGCATTCCAAACACGTTTTACGCGAACGACGCGTTAAAGTAGCATAAGCTACCTAAGCAGGTCGTAACGGGTCAAAAGCACTTAGGATAGGTTTCGTTTTAGTATGTAGGCTTTGTTAAACCATATTACATAAGTTCCCATACTTATTTGGTTTACAAACCCTCGTACTACCCGATCCTCCGTTAGGTCCGTTTATTAATGTAGATACCTATATAGGTGCCGTTTGATTTCCGTGATCTTCTAGCATTGCTTGGTGGTTATCCTACGACTTCGAAGCAATCTCAAGTGAGTACATAGACCCCTCTTTTACTGTTTTCCAAACATTTTGGGGTGAAACACATGTGCCTACTTGTTACTTTCATGCTTTCCATGTTTTCATATCATATGCTTGTTATGTTCAATAGTACACATATAGTACATGCTTTCATCGTGTTTTTGCTATGTATGTCCATTGTGTGCATACTTAGTACATCGTTTTACATGACATTTTATGCTACGTATGTTCGTTTAGCGCATACTTAGTACATTGTTTACATTACCTTTTCACGCTATGTATGTTCATCATACTTAGTGCATTTGTTTTTCATCACTTGCTTACATATTGGGTATGACATTTGGTTTGTTTAAGTGGGACCATATAGATTCATTAACTTTGATCACGCCGCTCGTTAGTAGGTAGTGGTACCATACGAATTGACAACTCCCGTTCCTGACATCCTGGGTATGTTTGGATGAAAGGAATGACCAAATTCGATTTAAACATAAAAACCGATAGACCTTTAATTTGTTTAAAGGTTTATCACCACAGTCACAAGGCTTGAATGTATGCATTTAACAATACCATATAAATGTTTGTATTCAGTGTAGCATGCATTTCCACAAACATAACGTTGATTTAAACTGAGTTTTACTTCAATACCTTGTTTTGTGCATTTTCACCTATGGTTTAGTAGATACACATTTCACTTGCCATACATGACATTTTGTTTACACACTACATGATTGACATTTGACATAGACATTTTGACATGGTTTTCACAATGACATTTGACAATTTGGTTTAGATATGGGTAAATTTACATTGGTGGTTCGTTTGGATAAGTGGTTTAAGTAACGAGACGTATGTAATGTAATACAAGCATGGTGGATACGCCACTGGTACTTCCTATATATAAGTGCTTATATTGTATTACATGTCGTAGCGTTATTTAAATCATTCATTTTGGTTTTATACATTTTTACAAATAACATATTTTTCACAAGACATTATTTTACAAAACAGTTTATTTGTTACAACTTATTTTACTTGGCTATTTATTTAGCCATACATTATTTTTTACTTATACATATCATCTGATTTTATCACTTTTTAAACGATTTACGAAACAAAACAATTTACAAGGTTCATGACTAACTTTTCTTAAACATTTTCTTAAACTTAAGTCATGAATCCTATTTTCACAAAACCTATGTATCTCACAGGCATTTTTATGCTGACATACCTATTTTCACATGTGTTTCAGGAGCTAATGCGTAGGACGTTCGTGACATGCTAGGGTGGACTTGGGCCTTAGTGACGATAAAATGGAACTAGACTAGTTAAAACTTGTTATGCACTCTTTGTTTCAGTTATTTTAAGACAATGTAACTCGTTTGTTTGATTCAATAAAAATATAACTTTGTATGCCATGGATGTGAAACAATAATTCTGTTACAACACTCCCCGACGTTTCCGCCACGGTTTGATGTTTTACGTGGTCGGGGTGTGACAGAAGAGTTGGTATCAGAGCCAATGGTTATAGGGAATTAGGTTATTAGTAATGCTTTGACCTAGACTATAATCTTTCTAGGACCCCAACACAAGTTATCTTGTGTTTAGGTCTTGAAACATGCACTTCACCTATCCTTAGCTGATCGCCAAAACATGAACCCAATTTTCTGAAACGATTTTTGAAAAAACAATCTTCTGTTTTCAAATGATTTATTATATGGTTTTGAACCCTTTTAATTTTTCAATTTGATTCTGAAACTTTATCATTTGTTTTTGAATGATCCTTTTGGGCCTTGTGCCTTCCAAGTTTTCAAAATCTCGTCAAAGTTTTGGGTTCTAAATAGTGTGAACACGTGCAAACTGGAAGGGTGAATGCCTGTACCCTGGGTTTTCTGTCTAAGGCTAGAGTGTTCGTACAAATCCACATAATCGGACCAGTCACTCTTACCTGGGAACTCCTGGGGTGAGTGTTCACTTATAGGCGAGCATGTCTTCGCTAAGCATTATTTATGAACCCATTTACTTTGATTAGTCACTGTGTGTCGTTTGTTTTCTTTGTGATACGGACAAATGACCACCATCCTTGCTTTGTTGATTTTGTTTCATCTCATTCTTTTCATCTAATCATCTCACTCGTTTCCTCTCGTGTTTTCCTCTTTTTAGCATGCCTCCTCGACTTGAAAACCCGTTGTCTAATGCCGAAATGGCAGACATTCTGGCACAGCACATGGCTGCCGCACTCCCAAACATTATCGCTCAGATAAACCAAGCCAACAACAATCAGAATGCTCCTTGTAACTTCAAGAGCTTCAATTCGGCTAAACCACTGAAGTTCAGTGGTATTGAGGGGGCAACTGGGCTCGTTCAATGGTTTGAGAGCATTGAGAGTACATTCCGTCACGTTCTGTGTCCAGAGAATAGGAAGGTCGAGTTCGCCTCTAGTGTATTTCAGAAGAGGGCGCTTACATGGTGGAACGGGGTTATGAGAGATCGTGGTGCTGAAGTTGCTTTAGCACAAACATGGGCTGAATTGAGAACTCTTATGATGAGGGAGTTTTGTCCTCGTCATGTGCTACGAAAATTGGAGAGGGAGTTTGATGATCTGAAACAGGTTAGTGGTGAGCACCGGGCGTATACTGATAGATATGAAGAGCTGAGCTTATTATGCCCAACAATGGTCACCCCACTCGACAAGGCTATCGAGAGATACATCGATGGTCTACCTGACCCCGTGCAAGACATCGTTACTGGTAATAATCCTACCACTGTCCGTCAGGCGATCGAGTTAGCTGCGACGTTAACTGAGTCGCAGATTCAAAAGGGTAAGTTGCACAGGATGGGTGACAAGAAGGGTAAGAAACAGGAGTCTGACAAAGGGGATAGCAAGAAAGGCAAAAACAAGAAGGGGAAGGATTCGGCTTCCCCAAAGGGCTCTAGGAAGCGAAAGGCTTCCCAGAATTTTGCCATCACTGCCCAACAGAACCAAGCAGCTCCTAATCAGCCAGCGCAGCCCCCAGCAAAGAAGAGGTATGAAGGGAATGCACCTTTGTGCAATAGGTGCAATAGTCACCATCTACAGCAACTCCCGTGCCGTTTCTGTACCAACTGTGGAAAATCAGGTCATCTTGCAGAGGTTTGTCGTTCTGCTCAAAATCCAGCTCAGCAGGTAGCTCAACTACCTGTTCAACAGCAAGCACAAGCTGCACGACCTCACTATCCTCCTGGCTCGTGCTTTAATTGCGGAGACCTGACCCATTATCGAAACCAGTGTCCAAGGCTGGTTAATGCAAATCCAGTTCAGGCTCAGGCTCGTGGACGAGCTTTTAATATGAATGCTGTTGAGGCGCAAGCAGACAATGAGGTGGTGAACGGTACGTTCTTTGTTAATAATCAACCTGCGTCTGTTCTTTTTGATTCAGGGGCCGATAAGAGTTTCGTGTCGTTGTCTTTTGAGCCATTGCTTCGCGTGTCTAGAACGAAACTAGGTAAGCCTTTGACAGTAGAAGTTGCTAATGGAGAACCCATTATTCTTGATTTGGTTCTTCGCAACTGCCAGTTGAACCTTAACGACCATCTTTTTCCCATTGACCTCACACCTATGCAACTTGGAAGCTTCGACATTATTGTGGGTATGGATTGGTTAGCCAAGCATCGCGCAGAGGTAGTTTGTTTTGAGAAGATTGTTCGAGTTCCGCTTTCATCTGGTGAGATTCTACAGGTTCGTGCTGAGAAACCTGTTAGTAGCCTCAAGCTTGTGTCCTGTTTTCAAGCTCAGAAGTATCTGTAAAAGAACTATGTGGCCTTCTTGGCACATGTTACAGCAGATAAAAACGAAGGTAAATCTATTCAAGATATCCCTGTTGTTCGGGATTATCCGGAGCTGTTCCCTGAAGAGTTACCTGGTCTACCTCCTGCACGCCAAGTCGAGTTCCGTATTGACCTCGTACCTTGTGCAAATCCCATTGCCAGAGCTCCATATCATCTTGCACCATCCGAGATGCAAGAGCTATCTAAGCAGCTTCAAGAGCTTTCTGACAAAGGTTTCATTCGTCCTAGCTTTTCACCTTGGGGTGCTCCCGTTCTTTTTGTCAAGAAGAAGGATGGATCCTTCAGAATGTGTATCGATTATCGTGAGCTGAATAAGCTTACCATCAAGAATCGATATCCCCTACCTCGCATTGATGATCTCTTTGACCAGTTGCAGGGTGCTACATGCTTCTCGAAGATCGATCTTCGTTCTGGGTATCATCAACTTCGTGTGCATGAAGAGGATATTCCCAAGGCAGCATTCCGCACTCGATATGGGCATTATGAGTTCACAGTCATGCCATTCGGTTTGACCAATGCTCCTGCTGTTTTCATGGACTTGATGAATAGGGTCTGCAAGCCTTATTTAGATAAATTCATCATCGTTTTTATTGATGACATCTTGATTTACTCTAAGACGCAAGCTGATCATGAGCACCATCTTCGTCTTACTCTGGAACTCCTAAAGAAAGAGCAACTTTTTGCCAAGTTCTCCAAGTGTGAATTTTGGCTTAAGGAAGTTCAATTTTTGGGACATATTGTCAACGAACAAGGTATTCATGTAGATCCCTCCAAGATCAGTGCGATTAAGGATTGGGATACGCCTACTACTCCTACTGAGGTTCGTTCTTTTCTTGGTCTTGCGGGTTATTACCGCCGCTTCATCGAGAACTTCTCAAAGATTGCAGTTCCTCTAACTGCTCTAACTCAGAAGAACAAACCCTTTGAATGGGGTTTTAAGCAAGAGGAAGCATTTCAGACCTTGAAGCAGAAGCTTTGTAATGCACCTATTCTGACTTTGCCTGAGGGCAATGATGATTTCGTCGTTTTCTGTGATGCATCGAAATTGGGTCTTGGCTACGTTCTGATGCAAAGGAATAAAGTCATAGCCTATGCATCCAGGCAATTGAAGGTACATGAGAGAAACTACACCACTCATGATCTTGAGTTGGGTGCAGTTGTTTTCGCTCTCAAAATCTGGAGACATTATTTGTACGGCACAAAATGCGTGGTTTTCACTGACCACAAAAGTCTTCAGCAAATCTTCAATCAGAAAGAACTCAACATGAGGCAAAGACATTTGGTCGAACTCCTGAACGACTATGATTGCGAAATTCGCTACCATCCTGGTAAAGCGAATGCTGTGGCTGACGCATTGAGTCGTAAGGAACGTACTAAGCTTCATTGTGTTCGTGTTCAATCTGATGTTCAAGCTCGATCTGATATCCAAGCACGCATTACTCAGGCTCAACATGCTTGTGTTTCACAAGACTTGATGGGTAAGGAATTACCCTATCACATTAAGCCTGATCTTGTGCTGAAGGAAGATGGATCGTATTATTACATGGACCGTTTGTGGGTTCCAAGCCTAGATGATCTTCGCACTTTGCTTATGGATGAAGCCCATAAGTCTCGTTATTCTGTTCATCCTGGCTCAGACAAGATGTATAAGGATCTTCGTACTCAGTATTGGTGGCCTGGTATGAAGAAAGACATTGCCTTGTACGTTTCAAAATGCCTTACTTGTCTCAAGGTTAAGGCTGAACACCAGCATCCTTATGGTCTTTTGGAGCAACCAGAGATCCCAGTTTGGAAATGGGAAAGCATTGCTTGGATCTCGTTACCAGACTTCCGCGCACAAAGAAAGGTCACGATGCCATCTGGGTAGTTGTTGATCGTCTTACAAAGTCAGCGCATTTCTTGCCAATCCGTGAGGATTTTTCTGCTGAAAGACTGGCCAAAATCTACGTGGATGAAATTATATCTCGACATGGTGTTCCCTTGAACATTATTTCTCATAGGGATGCTCGTTTCTCTTCTCGATTTTGGAGAACCATGCAATCTGCTATGGGGACCCAACTCAATCTGAGCACAGCATATCATCCACAAACAGATGGCCAAACTGAAAGAACAATCCAGACTTTGGAGGATATGCATAGAGCTTGTGTGATCGATTTTGGTGGTAGTTGGGATTCACATCTTCCATTGATTGAATTCTCCTACAACAACAGTTATCACTCCAGCATCAATATGGCTCCTTTCAAGGCTCTCTATGGTCGAAAATGTCGTTCACCAGTCTGCTGGAATGAAATAGGTGAGGCTCAGCTTACTGGCCCTGACCTCATTCTAAAGACGACTGACAAGGTTAAGAAAGTTCGTGATAACCTACAGACAGCTCGAAGCCGTCAAAAGAGTTACGCGGACCGACGACGCAAGCCCTTGGAATTCCAGGTCGGTGATCATGTATTACTTAAGGTCTCACCTTGGAAAGGTGTGATCAGATTTGGAAAGACAGGAAAACTTGCACCTAGATATGTTGGACCATTCAAGATCGTCGAAAGAATCGGTAAGGTAGCCTACAGACTTGCATTACCTCCCGAACTTGGAAATGTTCATCCAACTTTCCACGTATCCAATCTCAAAAAGTGTCTAGCTAATGAGAACCTCCACATACCACTTGACGAAATCCATGTCGATAAAACACTTCATTTTGTTGAGAAACCTATGGAAATTATGGATCGTGAAATCAAATGGCTTAAACGCAAGCGCATTCCGTTGGTTAAAGTTCGCTGGGAATCTAAACGTGGACCTGAGTTTACTTGGGAATGTGAAGATCAAATGAAGGCGAAATATCCACATCTTTCCCCACGAGTTTCCTCTAAACAAATTTCGGGACGAAATTTCCGCAAGTAGGGGAGACTGTGACATCTGTGCTTGTAATCATCGTAAACAATTCAGTTATCAATGAAATAAAGTTATTTGATCCCAATGTTTGTTTGTTGATGTTTGATGTTTTTCATGTTTTGACTTTTATTCGATTTCAAACTCTATATCGCTTTCTAGAGAGTTATACGCAAACTGGTGCGTAAACGCAATCAGTTTAACACGACAAATACTCCGGAACATCAATTTATGCTTAACATACCTTAAATAACCTTTACATAACTTAGAAATAAGTTTTGAAGGCTTTGGTATGGCAAAATCTAGTTTATTCGCTTACAGGGACTAAAATTGACAAACTGTGAAAGTATGCCGATTTGAACTATAACGAACATTCCGGAACATGCCCATAAGTTAAACACACCCTAATTATCCTTTACATAGCTTAGAAATAGGCTTTGAGGGGTTCGGTGTGCTAAAATAAACTTTTGGGTCATTCAGGGACTAAAAGCGTCAAAAAGTGCATAAGTTTGCATTTTCGCGCATAACTTACGTTCTGAATACCTCCGGACAACCAAAAATTTATGTAATCATTAAAATATTTTGTTTTGGTGATTGGCTTGTCAAAAATCCATTCGTTGCGTAATTTGGATCGTTTTTGCATCCGTTACGACTTCAGTCGTAATTAGCCGAACAATGCAATCGTACGGCCAAACGAACCGACATCCGGCATATTTTTGAGCATGTTTTATGTTCCCTATACTTTAACATCCTTTTAGAGCTCAAAAATGGGTTTGACGGGTGTTAGAAGTGCCAAAACACGACTATACGCGCATAGGGACCAAAACTGCCAAAATGCAAAATCTGCTGGTCTGCAGGGTCCTTACGGACCGTATGAATATGCTTACAGTCCGTAAGCCATGCCCAGATCAGCAGAATTGCATTCCAGCCATTTCCAGCTGTTACCCACCCTTGCACATGGTTTTGTTGAGTCTATGGGCTGGTTTAGGGGCCCCCATGGTTTTCTAAAACTATGGGCTTGATGTGTACGGCTAAGATTGAATCTCGGATAAAGAGGAACGATCTTAACGGCTCTACCAAATCAATAAATACCCCCCCCCCCATGCCTTGCCCATTTCCCTCACATTTGATCTGAGTTTTTCTCTAAGTGGTTGTGTTTGTACACTTCCTACCTGAGATTACTTGGAATCAAACCTTGCGGGGACCTTCTGTAAGTATTCTTTCGTGTTTATCGTTCGTTTTAGCGTTAAAGTCAAACTGTGTTTGACTTTCTACATTGACCAGTTTATGGTCAACGCGAAGTTCGTTTGAAATTCATAACGTGAGCGTAATCACGATGGTTATAGTCCCTAGTGACTATACCTACTGATTACCATGTTATCTAGGCTCAGTGACGAGTCGTGGTTTCGGCCAAAATGCGTTTTCTGGCGTATTTTGCAACCAAACTACTCTAGGGTAATTAAAACCGTTTGTTTTAATACCAAACTGTCACACCCCGATTTCCACGTGTCACCGGTGGGCCCGGTGTGGGGTACAGTGACGTAGTTGGCATCGTCATAGACAATCAACACAATATAATAATGCACAGCGGAAGCAGAATAGAAACATTTCAACTTTAAATAAAGTGCAATATTAAATATCACAACAGTTGAAATGGATCCACAGGCGGATCAAATAAAATAAGATAAAATAGTTCAACAGATATTTGTCGTCCAAGCTTGCGAGACTATAGTGGACGCTCTTAGGAAACAACCAGCCTATTTCCGTATAGTACCTGCACTTAACCTTTTGGGAAAAATACGTCAGTTTACACTGGTAAATACAAATCGACTGACTCATTTTGAAAATGATTAAAAATTTATTTAAATGCACAAGGCATAAATATTTTTATTAACTTGGGATAATTATATAATATAAACTTGTGAACGAATTACATGCACTTATATCTCTGGTGACCCGGGATCTGCTGTCCGGGCTAGAGATTAAATGACACACCACATTAAAGAGTTATACACGTCGGGTGTACGTCTACACCCCGTGCTCTGGTCGTGGCCATCTCGTAAGAAAATGCCAAGGATATCCGGGACACGGTCAATAACCCCCCAAAGCCTTTAAGTAAGACAAAACTGTTTAAACGAAGTCGCACAAGCTGTTCAAGACTGTACACCTATAAGGCGCAGGACTTGTGCGCCCGATCAAGCGGTATTTTAAACACCGTACCCCAAGCCCGTATAGGGAAAATAAGTCAAAATGTATTTACCTGAGCAAGTATAAGTCACAAATGATAAGTGTTGGTAGCTTTTACCGGGCCTCCTAATCTGGAACAAAGGTTTATAATTAACCTATTAGATTCCTAACGGGTCTTTTATTTAAGCCTAAGCTTTGACCGGTTAGTTTAAGGATGATACGGTTTACGCACGATTAAGCGAATGACCGGATAGAATGTGATTTAGACCCGACAAGTTTGAATACTTGTATAATATGGGTATACTAAATACATTCTGGATTTTGAAATAAAAATGATATCGTTTGACCCGTTTCGGTCAATTTACGCAAACTAGTTACGTAAACCGAACCGAACGCGAAAAGGGCGATACGGGTAGACCAATGATTCAAATGCAAGTTCCCTGAGATAATATGCTTAAAATATGCTATTATATCAGTAAGTTATGTCCTATATTGCCCGGAGAAATTTTCAACTCAATTTATGCCTTAGAAGGGCATTTTGGTCATTTAAAAGATAATAAAAGGGTAAAATTAGAAATCTGAGTTTCGGGTCTGGTTCATACAGTAAATATACTTGATATAACATATTATATCAGTAGAGTATGACCCATATACCAAATTTATCATTTAAAACCAAACTATGCACCGTAGGGGTATTTTAGTAATTTCACAAGGGCTAAAAGTGCCAAAACTGGAAGTCTGAGTTTATATACTTATACTTACTGTTTTTATATGAAAATATGCTAAACACATCAGTAGGTATAGGTCTTATATGTTTAAAACAAGTATAACGCTTACTATGCGCTTAAAACGCTAAATATGCGATTTAAGGGCGTTTTCGGGTTTTCAAATTAAATCTGAGATTTTTATATTTCCAGAATACTTAAAATAATTTATTCATCATATAAAATCAGTAGAAAAAGGTTTCGGGTCAAAAGGATGTGTAAAACTCATTTTATGGCTAAAACGGTCAAAACCGACATAAGCCGAAATGACTAGGCGATCTAGGATCCGTTCAGCCAAAAATTAATTAAAAATCATCAAAATTCCCAGAATATTATATTACTTCTGTTGGTAAAAAGTTTTGCATCAAAACGTGGCCAGAAACGGGTTCTACGCGAAAAGGACCGTTTATGTAAATTTATAATATAGTTTTACGCTAATGGCCATAACTCACAATCTGGACCATCAACTGATCCGAAATTTTCGGTGCAAGTCTACATAATAAAAATAAAGATTTCTACTCTTTTACTTTTCCAAAAATCACGTTTTATATCAAAAAGGGCAAGATAGTCAACTTTATGTATAAATCGGAAACATGCATTCGAATAGGCTAAGCATAGACTTTATTAACAAAAATTCCAGAAAGTTTAACTAAAATAAAAATAGTCAAAAATAATTTCCAATACAGATCTCGAACATGCATGTATGAATCCGAATCGATAGTCAACGAAATAATCGTTTTACAAGACTTTCGGTTCCGATTCGTGTCTATACCATAGATTGTCGAGTTGATGATGATTAAAAACACCTTCTTATATGTATTACAAGTTATTTATGATGATCAATCAGATTGCATGTCATCTATATCATTATTCATGTCATTTCTCACAAAGATCGCTTCTGTTGACTTTTTAGAAATAGGTTTGACTCGACATTTAGCATGCATGTAGTGGGAATCAGAGAGTACCCTTTAGAGGGTTTGTTTCCCACATAAATACCAATCTATAACAAGTTTCAATTCGAGAAATGACTGAAAGAAATCCGTTTAATTGGAAAGTCAAAGGTTATGAACACCCAGGTTGACTTTTATCAATAAACACAACAAGAACGGATTAAAGAACGAATTGAAAGCTTACAAGAGTCCTATAGGTGATTAGTGAACACTAGAAATCGGCCTTGTTGCTCAGATTGTCTCCAGGAAGCTTGCCTTGAGAGTTCTTGAGAGCTCTTGAGAGGAATGTGTTCTTGATCAATTGCAAATGTCCAAGAAAAGGGTTGTAATCTGATTTAAACCAGAATTTTCGAGGGTACTGTTGATGTAGGCATGCAAGGCTTCTAATTGGTGCAAAAGGAGGCAAGAACAACTGTAATCAACTCAAATTCGGACTCAATTTGACCCAATTTCGAATTTCTGTCGCTGGGCAACCCACGCGGCCCGCTTGGGCTTTCCCAGGCGGGTCGCCTGACCCCTGGTTCAGCCAAACAAGTTTCAAACATTGACAGCTTTGACCCCTGAACTTGTACGCGATGTTTCGGCTACTTTTCTCGACCCGTAAACCCCCAAACTTGGTTTCTAAGAACCTTAGGACTTTTACCAACATGGTAATGCCCTCGGATAACTTTGCGCTCAACCGAAAAGCCCTGAAATTCGACGTTGACGCTTTTAGTCCCTTAAGTACGGTTTTGGCCATAACTTTCTCATACGTTGACGAAACTTCATGAAATTTTTACCACATATTCTAGTGAGTATATTTTAGCTATACAAAGCTTCGGGTCTGCCAAAAGTTCACTCAGAGGTATAAATTCAACATGTTGACACTTTTGGCCCCTATAGTTTACAATACTTCACTTTTGTGCAATTTCCGCGTCGTATGATCCATGAACCATCCGTTAAAGGTTATAAACATTATGTGGTGTTATCATAGAGCCTATTTATCCATTGTTGACACTTTGGACCCTTACGTTCCATAGTTTTCACTGTTTGTCACTTTTAGTCCCTCTAAAGTATGTTTTCACATAACGGAACCTTATGACACGTGTCAAGACATTATTGGACGAAATTTTTCGAGGTGTTACATCCTCACCCCCTTAAAAGAAATCTCGACCCCGAGATTTATTCAAACAAATGGGGATATTTTTCTTTCATCGTGGATTCCACTTCCCACGTGTATTCGGGACCTCTACGGGCATCCCACTTGACCTTAACAATAGGCACGTGCTTCCTTCGAAGCTTCTTTACCTGTCGATCCTCAATCGACAAAGGTTTTTCCACAAATTTTAGACTTTCGTCTATGTGTATATCTGTATGCGGTATAACCAGTGAATCGTCAGCGAAACACTTCTTCAAGTTACAGATATGGAACACATTATGAATAGCACTAAGCTCTTCAGGCAAATTTAACTTGTAAGCGACTGCCCCGACACGTTCGATTATCTCGAAAGGTCCTATGTATCTCGGGCTCAGCTTGCCTTTCTTTCCAAATCTCATCACACCTTTCCAAGGTGATACCTTAAGCAACACTTTTTTCACCCACATCGAAGTGAAAATCTTTGCGCTTAGGATCCGCATAACTTTTCTGCCTATCCCTGGCAGCTTTCAAACGATCACGGATCTGAACGATCTTGTCTGTCGTCTCAAAGACGATATCTGGTCCAGACAACTGGACATCTCCAACTTCTGCCCAACAAATGGGCGATCTACACTTTCTACCGTATAGGGCCTCAAAAGGCGCAGCCTTTATGCTGGAATGGTAGCTATTGTTGTAGGAGAATTCAATCAGTGGTAAGTTCTTATCCCAACTACCACCTAAGTCGATCGCACATGCACGAAGCATGTCTTCCAAAGTTTGAATAGTACGCTCACTCTGACCATCAGTCTGAGGATGGTAAGCCGTGCTAAAATTCAAACGAGTGCCCAACGACTGTTGGAAACTTTTCCAAAAATGCGACGTATATCTAGTATCCCTATCGGAGATAATAGATATAGGTATACCATGTAGCGCTACTATCTTATCGACGTATAATTGAGCTAACATATCTGAGCTATACGTCTCTTTGATGGGTAGAAAATGAGCTGACTTAGTCAGTCTGTCTACTATGACCCATATGGTATCATTTCCCTTTTTCGTCTTCGGCAACTTGGTGATAAAATCCATTGTCACCATTTCCCATTTCCACTTGGGAATTTCAGGTTGCTGAAGCAAACCTGACGGCTTCTGATGCTCAGCTTTGACTTGCGCACAAGTCAAGCATTTGGCCACATACTCGGCCACGGACTTTTTCAAACCAATCCACCAGTAGTTTGATTTCAAATCTTGGTACATCTTATCAGCTCCAGGATGAACGGAATATTTTGAGCTGTGGGCTTCCTGGAGGATAACATCCCGAAGTCCTCCATATACTGGAACCCATATTCGTCCGTTTAGTCGTAACATTCCATCCTTGTCGTGGGATAACTGCTCCTCAGTTACTCCCAACTTTTCTGCAGGATAGTTAGCTTCCAGCACAGCTTCCTTCTATGCAGCTAACACCCTTTCATTCAAATTATTCCTTATTTCAATGCGCTTGGCATTGATTCTGATCGGTTTAACCCTTTCCTTTCTACTTAAGGCATCAGCAACCACATTTGCCTTGCCTGGATGGTATCTTATCTCACAGTCATAATCATTTAAAGTTTCCATCCATCGCCTTTGACGCATGTTCAATTCCTTCTGATTGAACAGATGCTGAAGACTCTTGTGATCCGAATAGATTATACACTTGGTTCCATACAAGTAGTGTCTCCATAGCTTCAAAGCAAATACAACCGCACCCAATTCCAAATCGTGGGTGGTGTAGTTCTTCTCGTGCACCTTGAGCTGTCGAGAAGCGTAGGCAATGACTTTGCCTTTCTGCATGAGTACACAGCCCATGCCAGTATGTGATGCGTCACAGTACACCACAAATTCATCTATACCATCGGGCAACGTCAATACTGGCGCATTGCTCAGCTTCTGCTTCAGAATGTCAAAGGATTCCTGCTGCTTGGGGCCCCAATCAAACTTAATCTTCTTACGGGTCAACGAAGTTAGGGGCGCAGCAATCCTTGAAAAGTTCTCGATAAATCGCCTATAATATCCTGCCAATCCGAGGAAACTGCGAATCTCGGTAGGAGTCTTCGGCTCCTGCCAGTTCATGACTGCTTCTACTTTAGCGGGATCTACTTGGATACCACGCTCGCTTACCACATGTCCAAGGAACTGGACTTCACGAAGCCAAAATTCACACTTTGAAAATTTGGCATAAAGCTTCTCTTGATACAGAAGTTTGAGAATACAACGAAGGTGTTTCTCATGGTCAGCTTGGCTCTTCGAGTAGATAAGAATGTCATCAATAAAGACGATAACGAACTTATCTAAATAGGGTTTACAGACGCGATTCATGAGATCCATGAACGCGGCTGGTGCGTTAGTGAGTCCAAACGGCATCACTAGGAACTCGTAATGTCCATAACGAGTCCTAAACGCGGTCTTGTGCACATCTTCATCCTTGACCTTTAACTGATGATAACCTGACCTCAGGTCAATCTTGGAGAAATAGCTTGCTCCTTGCAACTGATCGAACAGATCGTCGATCCTGGGTAACGGATACCTATTCTTGATAGTGACCTTGTTAAGCTCACGGTAATCGATGCACAGACGCATCGAACCATCCTTTTTCTTAACGAACAAGATTGGCGCTCCCCAAGGAGACGAGCTAGGTCTAATAAAACCTTTGGCTAAAAGCTCATCCAACTGCGTCCTCAACTCCTTCATCTCCGTTGGTGCCAATCTGTATGGTGCTCTTGCTACAGGTGCAGCGCCTGGAATGATATCTATCCGAAACTCTACTTGCCTATCCGGTGGCAAACCGGGTAGTTCTTCAGGAAACACTTCAGGATATTCCGAGATAACAGGGATATCCTCAATCTTCGGCTTCGGCTCATCTATGGTAACTTGTGCCATATAAATGACACATCCCTTCTGCATGCATCTGGATGCTTTGAGCATGGACACTTGCTCAGGCAATCCATGCTGGGTATCTCCTTGAATAGTAAGTGACTCACCAGACGGAGTCTTAACTATTACTTGCTTTCTATTGCACAGAATCTGGGCTTGGTTACTCGACAACCAATCCATGCCTATCACTATGTCGAATCCAGCTAGCTTAAAGGGAAGCAAGGATAACGAGAAAGAATGATTCCTAATGGATATAACACATCCATCTAGAACAGTCGAGGCGGTTTCTAAGGTTCCATCGGCTAATTCCACCTCATATTTCACACTTAAGGTTTTAACAGGAAGGTCCAACAATTTACAAAACTTATCATCTACAAACGACTTATCGGCTCCTGAATCAAACAAGACTCTAGCAAAAACATCATTTACAAGAAACGTACCGGTAATGACGTTATCGTCAAGGACTGCTTCCTTAGCGTCCATTCTGAAGACTCTCGCATTAGTCTTCTTCCCATCATCTGCTTTCTTTGCAAACTTTGGGCAGTTGGGCCGAATATGCCCTTTCTCGTTGCAACCAAAACAGGTTGCATCCTTCATTTTCTTGCAATCCACAGCTTTATGGTCTGTGGACTTGCAGATTCCACATCGTTTTTCTGAAGACTGGGATTTCGTTTCTAACCGACACCTCCCGAAGTGGTGCCTCCTGCAGATCTTGCATCTGGGTTTCTCACCCGACTGATGATCACTTTTCCTAGACCCCGACCCTTTCCTGTGGTCGTTGTTCCCTCTATGTCGCTTTTCAGACCTTCGTGAGGTGTCATCCTCACGTTTCCGTTTGTTCTCCTCAGAGCTCTTCATAGCTCTCAATCTTACCACATCCTGAGTGAGGGAGAGGGATAGATCTGCTACGGATCTAAATGTAGTGGGTCTTGAAGCTTTAACACTCGCCTTTATCTCCGGTGCTAGACCCCCAATAAATCGAGCAATCCTACGCGGCTCCGGGGTCACCAGATAAGGCACTAAACGAGACAACGTGTTGAACGTAGTAAGATACGCTTGACAATCGAGGTTCTTCATAACTAAGGACACAAAATCCGATTCAATTCGCTCGACCTCGTGCTGCGGACAGAAGTTCTCTTTAATCAGGGCCACAAACTGTTCCCATGACAAACCGTACAGTGTGGCCTTACCGGCAGCTTGTAGGAGTGACTTCCACCATGCTAACGCATCTCCTTTGAATGACTGGGACACGTACTTCACGACGTCCCTATCAGCACACCCGCTGATATCAACCACAGTATCCATCTCGTCAATCCACGTCATGCAATCGACGGCTCCCTTTTCCCCAGTGAAATCTCTGGGCTTGCAAGATACAAAATACTTGTACGTACAGGACCTGCTGTACGTGTCATGCTTCAGCTTAATCTCCTGCTTTGGGACGCTGCTGTGGTTGGAGGAGTGATTATCATCCTCAGCTTTCTTCGGCTCACTCTTCTTAGAGGGTGGCTTACTATGAGCCTCAGAATGAGTCTTGGGCTTTGCGTGCGTTTCTGTTCGGGTCCTACTCCGAGTACCACTAGATTCCTTGAACTGCCGATCCATAGCCTTGGCGACAGCATTATCTATCAGTGCTTGCAATTCTGCACCGGTAACGTGAATCTTTGCATTATCTGAGTGTTCCCCAGAATGACTGTTGGTTTCCTCCGATTTGGCCATCGTAGCTTTAAGCTACAATAAAGGACAAGGTCTAATTTAGAACCTAACAGTATTATCGTCCTAGACGATTTATTAACCATGGTATCAAAAACCTTAGCAGTTAATTTAATAAATTTCATTCAGGCTCTCATTAGCAATCAAGGAATGAAAATATATATATCGGCACCATAGGCCTAGTCACAACGGACAATTACTAAATTATAATTTAGATTTTTTTTTTATAGGATTATAAATTGTATAATTAAACAAATAATCCTTTACTAGACAGAGAGTCATAAACCACAACTGTCATTATATAACATAGTTATAACCCGTAGGTATCAAGTCATAAACAGACTTGTGTACAGATATAATCTGTAGATAATTCTTCACTAGGCAGGGGATCATAAACCACAACTGCCATTATATGACCTAGTCATAACCCGTAGGTATCAAGTCATTAATAGACTTGTATACAGATAAAATCTGTAGATAATTCTTTACTAGGCAGGGAGTCATAGACCACAAGTGCCACTATATGACATAGTCATAACCCGTAGGTATCAAGTCATTAATAGACTTGTATACAGATAGCATCTGTAGATAATTTATTAAAAAGGGTGGCTTGTGTGATTCTACAGATCACGCTTAGCCAGGAATGTTAACATGTTTTCAGATGTTAACAGGGAGTTGAATCCTTTCAACCAGGTTTTACCGTCAGGGCCAGGCCTGTTAATAAGGCATTCAAGCTAGGTTATACCTTACTAAGATTCTTATAAAATGGCAAATCAAGTAAAAATTGATATTTTCCATTATTTTATTATTATTCATGCATATAAATAAAATGATAAATTCAAACTAACCATTTCAAATCTCAAATAAAATACCAGTACATATTTGCCCTAAACGGGACTTTGAAATAACATGGATAACATGAATAACATGAATAACATGAATAACATGCCCGCGCAGGGGCTAAACAAGTAATATCAATAACAAAAATAAAATAAAGCAAACCCATGCAGGGGTCAACAGAACAGCATACCCTCGCAGGGGTGAATAAGATAGATATACCCACGCAGGGGTAGAGTACAAGGATAGATGTCCACGCAGGGACATGAGTACATGAGACAATAATCGAAGGATTCAATGATCCCTCTTGCTCTTACCCTTGAGCAGGTCAAACACCTTCTTGAACATGCCACGGTTGTGACGGCAATCACTTTGCAACTCCCGTCGCATGCTATCAATCCCATGCAGGATTTCCTGAACCTGCGGCGGCGACATCATAGGCGCCGGTGGCGGTGGCTGGAAGTGCTGCCGCTGCGGCGGCTGGTACGGCTGCGGCTGCGGTGGCTGCTGGTAACCCGGAGGGTAACCAAAAGTAGACTGCCCAGCAGTCCAAGTGTCTCCCAATGGACCGCTAGGAGGGAGTGAGCTGTAGTTCACAGCTTGCCAGTAAGGGTCTCCTGTGTAATCATAACCCTGAGGGAAAACATGCTCGAACGGGTTGAACTGAGCGGCACTAGCATAAGCCGGAATCGGCTCTCCATAGTTCTGCGGCGGCAGAGGCGGGATCGGTACAGAAGTAACCTCTGATACGGGATGCTGAGACTCCCCTGTCTCAGACTCCCCGGGAAGAGACGTGTAGCGGCTGCTACCAACATGTGGAGGGGTGCCTATGCGAATCCCTCCGCGCGTAGACATGCGCGCATTCCTCCTAGGCCTCTGAGGCGGAGGAGGTAAGACTGGTGGCGGCGGTGGTGACGGAGTGATCACGTCACGCCATAGGGCCTCAGATAGGTCCTGCGGTAGAGGCGGCTGCTGCTGAAGCTGCTGCGAGTGGTGCTGCGAGTGCACTGGCGAAACCTGGTGAGACTGGAGCATCGGAGAGTTGTGGCTGGGGGTGAAATACCAATCATGCTGCTTAAATCTCTCCTGAAAGCTGTCCCCACCATTGTAGGGTGATCCCCTAAATGGCGACCCATCCGATATCTCAATCGGATGGTTAGGCGTACCTGATGGCGGTAGCGAGGGGTCCGTATCCTCGTCGACGTCCATCTCGTGACCACCAGAAAAGTGGTCCTCCGGTCCAAGTGGGTTATGGCCCACTGGCTCATCCCCAAAAGCATTAGGGTCATATAAACCCTGGTAGACTGGCGCTGGATACTGGGGCGGTGACTGATGCAAAGGTATGAAGGATCCATGCGAACCATGGGGCCCATTCTCCGAGTGGGGCCCAAACGAGTGGGGTAAAGACGGTGAAGTGCTGGCGGATACCGAGTGTCTAGCAGGCTCGGCGAAAGACCTCCAAAGGTCGTTGGCGGCTGTGTTGTGCGTGGCGGATGGTGCTCGCCTATGTGAGGGCCCTGCCTCATGGTCGTGGGTTGTAGCAAATCCTCCTCGACCTCTCATTCGTGGCGGCATAGTGATCCTGTCAAAAGTCAAACAAGTTGCACAACAAAATATATAAGACAATGCAAAATAATAAGCATAAATTAAACGAAAAGTTGAACATTTCCTAAGTTCTTTGTCTAGACTCGAAAATCGAGGAGTGTGCAATTGTGTAACTGAGATTAAACACATTAGGATAGTGTTTAATTCACTCAGCGTTGGCTCTGATACCAACCTGTCACACCCCGATTTCCACGTGTCACCGGTGGGCCCGGTGTGGGGTACAGTGACGTAGTTGGCATCGTCATAGACAATCAACACAATATAATAATGCACAGCGGAAGCAGAATAGAAACATTTCAACTTTAAATAAAGTGCAATATTAAATATCACAACAGTTGAAATGGATCCACAGGCGGATCAAATAAAATAAGATAAAATAGTTCAACAGATATTTGTCGTCCAAGCTTGCGAGACTATAGTGGACGCTCTTAGGAAACAACCAGCCTATTTCCGTATAGTACCTGCACTTAACCTTTTGGGAAAAATACGTCAGTTTACACTGGTAAATACAAATCGACTGACTCATTTTGAAAATGATTAAAAATTTATTTAAATGCACAAGGCATAAATATTTTTATTAACTTGGGATAATTATATAATATAAACTTGTGAACGAATTACATGCACTTATATCTCTGGTGACCCGGGATCTGCTGTCCGGGCTAGAGATTAAATGACACACCACATTAAAGAGTTATACACGCCGGGTGTACGCCTACACCCCGTGCTCTGGTCGTGGCCATCTCGTAAGAAAATGCCAAGGATATCCGGGACACGGTCAATAACCCCCCAAAGCCTTTAAGTAAGACAAAACTGTTTAAACGAAGTCGCACAAGCTGTTCAAGACTGTACACCTATAAGGCGCAGGACTTGTGCGCCCGATCAAGCGGTATTTTAAACACCGTACCCCAAGCCCGTATAGGGAAAATAAGTCAAAATGTATTTACCTGAGCAAGTATAAGTCACAAATGATAAGTGTTGGTAGCTTTTACCGGGCCTCCTAATCTGGAACAAAGGTTTATAATTAACCTATTAGATTCCTAACGGGTCTTTTATTTAAGCCTAAGCTTTGACCGGTTAGTTTAAGGATGATACGGTTTACGCACGATTAAGCGAAAGACCGGATAGAATGTGATTTAGACCCGACAAGTTTGAATACTTGTATAATATGGGTATACTAAATACATTCTGGATTTTGAAATAAAAATGATATCGTTTGACCCGTTTCGGTCAATTTACGCAAACTAGTTACGTAAACCGAACCGAACGCGAAAAGGGCGATACGGGTAGACCAATGATTCAAATGCAAGTTCCCTGAGATAATATGCTTAAAATATGCTATTATATCAGTAAGTTATGTCCTATATTGCCCGGAGAAATTTTCAACTCAATTTATGCCTTAGAAGGGCATTTTGGTCATTTAAAAGATAATAAAAGGGTAAAATTAGAAATCTGAGTTTCGGGTCTGGTTCATACAGTAAATATACTTAATATAACATATTATATCAGTAGAGTATGACCCATATACCAAATTTATCATTTAAAACCAAACTATGCACCGTAGGGGTATTTTAGTAATTTCACAAGGGCTAAAAGTGCCAAAACTGGAAGTCTGAGTTTATATACTTATACTTACTGTTTTTATATGAAAATATGCTAAACACATCAGTAGGTATAGGTCTTATATGTTTAAAACAAGTATAACGCTTACTATGCGCTTAAAACGCTAAATATGCGATTTAAGGGCGTTTTCGGGTTTTCAAATTAAATCTGAGATTTTTATATTTCCAGAATACTTAAAATAATTTATTCATCATATAAAATCAGTAGAAAAAGGTTTCGGGTCAAAAGGATGTGTAAAACTCATTTTATGGCTAAAACGGTCAAAACCGACATAAGCCGAAATGACTAGGCGATCTAGGATCCGTTCAGCCAAAAATTAATTAAAAATCATCAAAATTCCCAGAATATTATATTACTTCTGTTGGTAAAAAGTTTTGCATCAAAACGTGGCCAGAAACGGGTTCTACGCGAAAAGGACCGTTTATGTAAATTTATAATATAGTTTTACGCTAATGGCCATAACTCACAATCTGGACCATCAACTGATCCGAAATTTTCGGTGCAAGTCTACATAATAAAAATAAAGATTTCTACTCTTTTACTTTTCCAAAAATCACGTTTTATATCAAAAAGGGCAAGATAGTCAACTTTATGCATAAATCGGAAACATGCATTCGAATAGGCTAAGCATAGACTTTATTAACAAAAATTCCAGAAAGTTTAACTAAAATAAAAATAGTCAAAAATACTTTCCAATACAGATCTCGAACATGCATGTATGAATCCGAATCGATAGTCTACGAAATAATCGTTTTACAAGACTTTCGGTTCCGATTCGTGTCTATACCATAGATTGTCGAGTTGATGATGATTAAAAACACCTTCTTATATGTATTACAAGTTATTTATGATGATCAATCAGATTGCATGTCATCTATATCATTATTCATGTCATTTCTCACAAAGATCGCTTCTGTTGACTTTTTAGAAATAGGTTTGACTCGACATTTAGCATGCATGAAGTGGGAATCAGAGAGTACCCTTTAGAGGGTTTGTTTCCCACATAAATACCAATCTATAACAAGTTTCAATTCGAGAAATGACTGAAAGAAATCCGTTTAATTGGAAAGTCAAAGGTTATGAACACCTAGTTTGACTTTTATCAATAAACACAACAAGAACGGATTAAAGAACGAATTGAAAGCTTACAAGAGTCCTATAGGTGATTAGTGAACACTAGAAATCGGCCTTGTTGCTCAGATTGTCTCCAGGAAGCTTGCCTTGAGAGTTCTTGAGAGCTCTTGAGAGGAATGTGTTCTTGATCAATTGCAAATGTCCAAGAAAAGGGTTGTAATCTGATTTAAACCAGAATTTTCGAGGGTACTGTTGATGTAGGCATGCAAGGCTTCTAATTGGTGCAAAAGGAGGCAAGAACAACTGTAATCAACTCAAATTCGGACTCAATTTGACCCAATTTCGAATTTCTGTCGCTGGGCAACCCACGCGGCCCGCTTGGGCTTTCCCAGGCGGGTCGCCTGACCCCTGGTTCAGCCAAACAAGTTTCAAACATTGACAGCTTTGACCCCTGAACTTGTACGCGATGTTTCGGCTACTTTTCTCGACCCGTAAACCCCCAAACTTGGTTTCTAAGAACCTTAGGACTTTTACCAACATGGTAATGCCCTCGGATAACTTTGCGCTCAACCGAAAAGCCCTGAAATTCGACGTTGACGCTTTTAGTCCCTTAAGTACGGCTTTGGCCATAACTTTCTCATACGTTGACGAAACTTCATGAAATTTTTACCACATATTCTAGTGAGTATATTTTAGCTATACAAAGCTTCGGGTCTGCCAAAAGTTCACTCAGAGGTATAAATTCAACATGTTGACACTTTTGGCCCCTATAGTTTACAATACTTCACTTTTGTGCAATTTCCGCGTCGTATGATCCATGAACCATCCGTTAAAGGTTATAAACATTATGTGGGGTTATCATAGAGCCTATTTATCCATTGTTGACACTTTGGACCCTTACGTTCCATAGTTTTCACTGTTTGTCACTTTTAGTCCCTCTAAAGTATGTTTTCACATAACGGAACCTTATGACACGTGTCAAGACATTATTGGACGAAATTTTCCGAGGTGTTACACAAACCTATATTATAACTTTACTAAACATGTTCTAACATGTTTAGCTCGTCGCTTCTAGTTTTGTGCTTGTCTAGGGTCGTAAGGTAAGCGATCTAAACAATCGCTTATACTTTCGAACCCGACCCATTTGGTTGGTCTTTAGGATCCGACCAAATACATTAGGTGACCATAGTTGTATAGGGAATAACCTTCCGAGGTTATACCTTATGGTCACATCGTTTAACTAGTTGTATGATAGGTAACGTATGTGCCTTAGGTAAATTACTAAAATACCCTTTTTGCGCTAAAAATTCATTTTAAGCCTATGTAACATAATTTTTGGTATCTAAGCTGATTTAACAACAATATTAAGCATGTTAAGGCATACCTTTCTTGTCATAGGGCTAGTTAGGCATTCCAAACACGTTTTACGCGAACGACGCGTTAAAGTAGCATAAGCTACCTAAGCGGGTCGTAACGGGTCAAAAGCACTTAGGATAGGTTTCGTTTTAGTATGTAGGCTTTGTTAAACCATATTACATAAGTTCCCATACTTATTTGGTTTACAAACCCTCGTACTACCCGATCCTCTGATAGGTCCGTTATATAGGTGCCGTTTGATTTCCGTGATCTTCTAGCATTGCTTGGTGGTTATCCTACGACTTCTAAGCAATCTCAAGTGAGTACATAGACCCCTCTTTTACTGTTTTCCAAACATTTTGGGGTGAAACACATGTGCCTACTTGTTACTTTCATGCTTTCCATGTTTTCATATCATATGCTTGTTATGTTCAATAGTACACATATAGTACATGCTTTCATCATGTTTTTGCTATGTATATCCATTGTGTGCATACTTAGTACATCGTTTTACATGACATTTTATGCTACGTATGTTTGTTTAGCGCATACTTAGTACATTGTTTACATTACCTTTTCACGCTATGTATGTTCATCATACTTAGTGCATTTGTTTTTCATCACTTGCTTACATATTGGGTATGACATTTGGTTTGTTTAAGTGGGACCATATACATTCATTAACTTTGACCACGCCCCTCGTTAGTAGGTAGTGGTACCATAGGAATTGACAACTCCCGTTCCTGACATCCTGGGTATGTTTGGATGAAAGGAATGACCGAATTCGATTTAAACATAAAAACCGATAGACCTTTAATTTGTTTAAAGGTTTATCACCACAGTCACAAGGCTTGAATGTATGCATTTTAACAATACCATATAAATGTTTGTATTCAGTGTAGCATGCATTTCCACAAAACATAACGTTGATTTAAACTGAGTTTTACTTCAATACCTTGTTTTCTGCATTTTCACCTATGGTTTAGTAGATACATATTTCACTTGCCATACATGACATTTTGTTTACACACTACATGATTGACATTTGACATAGACATTTTGACATGGTTTTCACAATGACATTTGACAATTTGGTTTAGATATGGGTAAATTTACATTGGTGGTTCGTTTGGGTAAGTGGTTTAAGTAACGAGTCGTATGTAATGTAATACAAGCATGGTGGATACGCCGCTGGTACTTCCTATATATAAGTGCTTGTATTGTATTACATGTCGTAGCGTTATTTAAATCATTCATTTTGGTTTTATACATTTTTACAAATAACATATTTTTCACAAGACATTATTTTACAAAACAGTTTATCTGTTACAACTTATTTTACTTGGCTATTTATTTAGCCATACATTATTTTTTACTTATACATATCATCTGATTTTATCACTTTTTAAACGATTTACAAAACAAAACAATTTACAAGGTTCATGACTAACTTTTCTTAAACATTTTCTTAAACTTAAGTCATGAATCCTATTTGCACAAAACCTATGTATCTCACAGGCATTTTTATGCGGACGTACCTATTTTCACATGTGTTTCAGGAGCTAATGCGTAGGACGTTCGTGACATGCTAGGGTGGACTTGGGCCTTAGTGACGATAAAATGGAACTAGACTAGTTAAAACTTGTTATGCACTCTTTGTTTCAGTTATTTTAAGACAATGTAACTCGTTTGTTTGACTCAATAAAAATATAACTTTGTATGCCATGGATGTGAAACAATAATTCTGTTACAACACTCCCCGACGTTTCCGCCACGGTTTGATGTTTTACGTGGTCGGGGTGTGACATTTCGTAAACCATTTGAGTTTATTGAAAATCACAAATCATTTATGTGAGTTAAAACCTGTTTGTAGCATGATTTAGAAATATGAAATTGTTGTTCATCGAAAACCTTGTATGTTTTTGCAAAATGTGCAAAAATATAAAACCGTAAAAAGGTGGGGTTATGAACTCACCTTGATATCCTTGTGCAAAGCTATCTAAATGTGCATCCATAGTGCTGTTTCAAAACGTGACTCGCTAGCATGGAATCTAAGACATTCCTAAAACGGAATAACTTATAAGTTTCTACTAAACGATGTACCTATACTACGTGTTACCGAGCTCTACCGAATCGTTAACCGAACGATTCGATTGTAAGTTGTTAGCTTAATGGAAACGATTAAGTTATACTTATTAAGTTTCGTTTAATGTCGGTGAAGATTACTAAGTTTTAGAAATACTTAGTTTTCAAGAGATTTAAAATATATAAATATTTATATAAAAATACATAAATATATCAATAGAATCACGTTAGTCGTCCTGAGAAGTCGTACGTGTATATAACGAATATTAATATATTGTAATCTCGTATAATATATCGCGTCTCGTAGATGTTTGTCAAAATATAGGTGTTTGCCATTTAGGCGTATGAAATAAATATAAAGAGCTATATCTGTTTTATAAAGTTTTTAAATTGTGAATGTTTAAAAATTATAAACATAAAAGAATTACTTTTAGAAAGAAATTCCGCGTTTTTGATGTTTGAAATAAATATAATAGCTATATTTATTTTATAAAAAGAATAGTATATTACAAAAATCATCCTTTATGTATGTCACTTATTGCAAACTGTGTCCTTTATCTTCAATAATTACAGAAAACGTACTCGATGTTTGCAAACCCTTGCGAGTTATGTCCTTTAGCCCTAACTCAGTTAATTTTTTGTGGTTAAATCTTACCAAATGGACCCCGCATGAGGGTATTTTGGTCATTTTACTCTCATGTGGGGTCCATTTGGTCAGATTTAACCACAAAAATACCCTAGTGGGGATGGATATGATCGGGTAGTTCCGCTGGTGACATGATAATACTCCAGTGGTCCGTCAGTGAAGGGGTATGGTTCCAAAAACCTTGCGCAGGCGCATTGAACCATACCACAACCTTATCCCAAAACATCCGGAATAAGAACCCTATGCAGGTGCGCAGCAGTCCTAAGCAGGATTTGGGAAGAAACGGTTCAAAGACAAAGGAATTTGGTCTGGAAAACCTCACGCAAAACCATACCATTGTCCTATGCCAAGAACACCTTTAACAGAACCCTGCGCGGCTGCGCAGCGGTTCTAAACAAAGATATATAAGAGAACAGTCTTCGATGACCATGCGTCGGAAAAAGGGTGAAACTAACATTCAACTAACACCCTTGCGCGGGCTCGCGCAAGGGTACAATTAGACTTGAAGATAAAACCCTAAAACAACTCCACGCGCCTGAAATCAAGACTTGGACAAAAGTATCTTTTCTGTTATAACAGAATAGACACATGGCAAAAGCATAAAGGTTTACAGTTGTAGATCTTCTAGAAGGCTTTCCAAACGCTCATCGTGCACAGCCATTCGGTTACAACTGAAAGGTGATGTGGCATGATCCTGGACGCTCATCTAGGTCACGATGATAGCACTAACTTGGAGAAGATCCACACAAACCCACTTTCCACGTGGCATCTCCCCAACCGTCGATCACACTCACGATCCGTGTGCATGGATGTGACGTTAGTGATTGACGGAAAAGGGCATACCCGTCGATGGAAAATACTTTCTGTTACTATCTCCGTCAATAAATTTTCCCGCCCAAATCCAGCTATAAATAAGTCATGCCAGGTATGATCTCACAAGTTACATTCACTTCACTTTTACTATTTCTTCTTCTTCATCGAGATCACTGTACTTATTCTCACGCCGGAGGGTCGTCATGAAGAGAACCCCCATTCTCCCCATGGCGAGTCTATCGGCTTTCTGTTTTGCAGTGATCACCGGAGAAGGAGCTCAGTTAAACCCCCGAATCAAGCAAGAGGACTAACCCTTTTATGCAAAAACCTGACCCGTGATCCGATTGATTCCGGTCATTCAAACCACTGTTTCTTCATTGGCGCCCGCTGATTCTTCAATTTTCATTCTCATCTTCTCGTTTGATTCATTTCTTTTCATTTTTTGCCTTCTATGGCAGAAGTTCCGACAAATTACCCATTAAGTCCTCTATTGGAAAGTAAGGACGTTTTGGTCCATGCTTTTCAAATCGACGGAATCATGGGGGAAATCACGTAACAACAAAAGTAATCATGAGGTACACAACCCTGTTTCCTTAGGAATCCAATCTGGAACTCAGATTAGTCCAGATCTACTTTCGGAAGAAACTTCAGTTTATTGGTTTACCAAATTCCAAAATACCATAAACGAAATTTTTGCACAAAAATCTGCCACTCAGGTGCAAATCATAAACACATCCAGAGGATCTCATGATGACTCCTCAAACCTGCCGACTAAAGTAACAGAGGTATACCCTCAGACAAGCACCAGATCTGAATTTCTCCATATCAGATCTGGTTATCAGGAGTCTCAGGCAGAACACACGTCTTAGAAGAAATCCGATAATGCAGTGTTGGGCCCATAATCACCACAACAGTGAGACACCCAGCTCAACGACGGAGGTCCAAATCCACTATTTTTCAGTCAGTGATCCAAATTTGCCGTTAAAAAAAAGATATTTTTATCAATGCTAAACATTTTTTAACTTATTGGTTTTTTTTTTTTTTTTTTGAGAAAGACAATATGGCAATAAATCATTTCCAAACTTAATCCCAAACACCTAAATCTCTTATTTTTTTCATAGATAAAAGAGACGACTTTTCTATATTTAAACTTCATACGATCTATATGATTTATCCAAAAATCATTGGCTGAATATATAAGTAAAACCGATTCCAACATTTTTAAGACAAAATGAAATTTTGCATTAATATAGAGTTGTATCGTGAATACAGTGTACCTCGTGCGTAGCGCCAGACGTGTAGATGCAACGGGAAATATGTAAGGCTCGTTTTCAACCACTTGTACATTAGTATTCACCCGGTACGTTTCAAAAGTGAAATAATTAAGCAAGTCGCAAGGTTAAGTAAACACGTCTAAATGTAAAACTTAGGTTCAATTTTATTTTTAATTTTCATACATACATACAATAACTACCTTTAATCTTTTATCATTATATTATACATTATACATATATTATACATATATTAAAAACTAAACGTAATGAACAGTAACCAACAGTAAATGAGGGCAACAAAAGGTCTCCATCAGCACATCCCTGTTTACCTTCTTCATCTCGCAAAACAGAAAGACAGGAACGCCGCTGAAATCCACCGGTCCACCGCCGTCTGTGTCCTGTCGTTACGGCCGTCGGCCAGTGGCGATGGTCTCTGGTTTCAGAGGACGATGGAATGCCGATGAACACAGATCCGCCGCCCGCCGCCGCCTTTGTCCTGACGTTCTGGCCGTTGGTCAGTGATGAAGGTCTCTGGTTCAGATGACGATGGATGGCGGCGATGGTGGCCGATGTATGTATTGTAAGAGCGAGTGTTCAGGAAACGGAAGGTCTCCGACGAACGGCCGGTCTCCGGCAAACGGCCTTACGAATGCTCACCTACCACCCATGGAACCTAAGATGCACGGAGATGAGAGCGGTGATGAGTTGGTGGCTTGAAGTCGAAACAGAGACGGAGAAGGAGAGGTAAAGACGGTGGCGGCTCATGGATTTTCCGGTGGTCTCCGTCTGTTTTCGGAAAAGAACCCGAACCTTAATTCTTTTCCCGGTGAACTAGATTCTGTTAACAATCGATCTATGGACTATGGTTGCATGTCATTATTTGAATCGGATGTGAAACGAACGTGTTGCGTTATTGCTATCGGTCGTCTTCTCCGGCGCATCGGAGGATGAAGGAGTTTCCTCTTAGCTCTGATGCTATTTTCAAGCAGGTTTTGTTTGTTTATTGTTTACTTGATACTTGGTAATAATTATTGTTGAAGTCATTCTAGGTGTGTTACTTTGTTGTTTAATCGCTAATTCCGGATACAGTTAAGCATTATTCTGATTATAGGTGGTGGTATTGATTGTGATGCGTGAAGTGTGTTGTTAGTATGAAGAGGATGTATTTAAAGATACAAACACAAACATAAACACTTAATATGCATATGTAATTTATTGCTTCTAGATCTTGTACGGTTAGATTCGCAAAATCGCTTACCCTTGGATTTGCTAATCGGTTATTTTCTCACAAATCACAATGGAAGTTGAGAATTGGTTTCTCAAATTATTTCAGTTGATATGGCTTCTCTCACAGCCGATTCACAGCTTCTCACTTCTCATTTTATTTTTGTTTGGTTTACAAAAAGACTTGGCGTGCAAGCAGGAAGGTTCGAATGGGTTAAACTGTTTTGAGTCATTATTTCATTTGTTAGTTTGTATTTCAATCAAGGGTTTAGGTTGACGTGAATTAGAGGCTTATTGAAGTTAATAGTATGGATAACTTGAGGAAAAAATGCACTATTTATTTGATATTAATCAAGTGTATACAACTTAATCAAGAGCATAACTTCTATATGAGCCAAAGGTACATTTAATATAAGTTTTATTAAAAAGATTGTTGTTTTAGATCACTAGAAAAATAAAATTTTGATGTTTTTATTAGTGTTGAAGTTTTTTTAAGAGATCTTATATATGTTTTCTTCCAGGTAACCGGCACCAAGTAAAATGATTCATATGTCATTATTTATGTTGCGCGTTATAATGGCATGTACTTATTATTATTAAGCTTCGATATATCTTCTTAACTAAGCTTGCTATCACCTGGCAGCAGCAGTTTGGTATGCAGCCATGGCAGGTATGTTCTCATATCCCGTGCCTTGCCTTGGCATTCGAGTTGGTTTGTCTCTGACATAGGCCCCCTTGGTGTAGAACCAAGCCTTTTGGTTGCAACATTAGTTGTGTTGTCGCAACCCCTCATGTTCTCATTCTTTGCGTTAAGTCTCAGGGCGAGTGTTTTTTCCCAAAGAAGTCGCGTAATATATTTTATTTCTCCATTCTTCGGCGCTCGGTGCACCATGATGCCCCTTAGGAGCCATTTGAGGTGATTGAAAAGAAGGATAGTTAGTTTACTTATGTTATGTAAATGCACTTTCGTGAATAATAATATTATCTGTTGTTGATTTAATTAGGTGTAATTTGCTATCTGAAATGCTTCCTATTTAGTTGTGAATGAGGTAATTTGCTTCAAATTCTGTTAACAGGTATACAAAGGTGGGTGAGTTTATGCACACCCACCGTCTTTCTTCTTATTCAACTTCATTTTCCTTATCTTTAATTTGTCATGTAGAGTAGTAAACAAGAGCAAAGTTTTTCAGAATTATTTTCAGATATAATCTGCTATGTCCTGTGAATTATGTTATTAGTTTTATATATTTTTTAATGTGTAATGTTTGAGCTTATCTTATTATTAACCCATGTTGCTTTTTGGAATGTGCAAATCCCTCTTTATCATGAATCATGAATCATTTTACAAATCTTCCCAAACTGATTTTCTGTTTACCTACTTCAAGGTGCTCACAGGTGATAGGATCTTCAGTGGATCGTGTTTGAATCGGCATGGAGCAAAAAATATAGATTATCACCATAAATCAACATTGTATGATGTAATGTTGCTTTCCTTATGAAACGTGTCTATATGTTTGTATAATTCAACTTGATTGATGTTTTTGAAGTTTTTAAATGTCATATGTTTTACATGGTTAATGTTTAATACTATTTAACATTCTCCACCGCAACGCGGGGGCTTCCATCTAGCATTTGTATACGTTCTTAATTTTTAAGGGCCCGACCGCAACGCGGCAAGGGTTCATCTAGTTTTATGAAATGTTAAAATTCCAAGGGTTTTAAATTTTCAAATACATTATTTTTGCTAGCCATCATGTTAAACAATCTTTTAGCCAATCAAACATTTTAACCAAACACAATTCTAGTTTGTTTGTTTGTTTTTTTTTTTTTATCTCCTTTCCATTTTTTCAACCTAAGACGTTGTTTTTTTTTTTGAACGGCCGACAAAAATATTTATTCAATGTAGCAAGGAGCTACCACCAAACATACAAAGTATTCACCACCAAAAAACAAAAAACAAACAAACCAGATTACATGAATTCTTATCAACCAACCTTAAATCTACACCAATCTTCCCATGTTAAAGACGCCATTTTTGACCGATTTTTTACCCATAAAAACGCCATTGCTTTCACTTCATCTAGAGTCTTTGCCAAACTCGGCCCTTTTTGTGTGAAAACCAGCTCGTTTCTTGACTTCCAAATACTCCAAAATGTTACCAAGATGACCGCATACAATGCTTTTAATTTCTTTCTTGGGCCGGCGCTAAACATATGTACCGTGAGAAGATCTTTAATGTCGAAGGCGACAATCGGTGGGATATTACACCAGCTCGCTATATATAGCCATATCGACTGTGCATAGTGGCATGAAGTAAACAAGTGCTCACAAGTCTCCTCATAATTACCACACATAACACACAGCCGGTTATTCACCGGGATGTTCCGGTTCGATAGAGCTACCTTCGTCGGCAACCGTTCCATCTCAGCCCTCCACGCCACGATACTAACCTTTTTCGGAACCCAGTTGATCCACTCGAAAACTCTAGCAGGTCTTGTGCGATTAGCCGAACTCAGCACCTTTTTAATACTTGCAACACTAAAACAACCTGAACCATCAATCTTCCATTGCCATTTGTCAGATCCAGCCGACATATTTAGCCCAGTAATGAGGCCCAATAACTGTTGTAGTTGTGAACTTTCATCATTGCCCAACACCGAACAAGCCCAATCCCATTGAAAAGCCATACCTGGCCCGTCAGCCTTCATACGATCAAACACCAAACAATCCTTCCTGTTTTCAGCTTTGAACAACTCTGGAAACTTCAAGTAGAACGGTACCGGGTCGGCCCAGCTATCCAACCAAAAGAATATGTTTTTCCCGTTGGCAAGAACCGCAACCGAGGCACAATTTAGATCTATTTCAGCATTTAATAGTGTATTACGTATACTAATAATACTTTTCCAAGGTCCAGGCATAGTGATCTTTGCTGGAATATCTTTCCACCCCCTTGTATTATGATGAATAGCCCAAATTATACGTCTCCACAAGCCGTTTTTTTCTGTTTTGAACCTCCACCACCACTTTGCTAGCATAGCTAGATTTGCATCCCTAAGAGACCCGAACCCCAACCCCCCATATTCGACCGGAGCTATCGTTTTTTCCCATGCCACCCAATTCATTTTTGCCTTTTCTTCCGACCCACCCCAAAAAAATACCCGTCTAATTCTATCAAGAATTTCCAATACTTTCATCGGAGCTTTAAACAATGAGAAGTAATAAGTAGGTAAAGAGTTCAAAACGGATTTTATAAGCGTTATTCTTCCACCATATGATAATGTTCTTGCTTTCCATAATGAAAGGCGACTTTTGAAAACATCAATCACCGATTTCCAATTCTTTACGAGATTCATGTTTGCACCTACAACCATGCCAAGATGTTTAAACGGGAACGTACCTTGTTTGCATTTCAACACATTTGCCATACTTTGTACTTCATGATCCTCCACTCCTATTCCAAAAATACTGCACTTCGCCAAGTTTACTCTCAAACCCGAAGCCAAGTAAAAACACCTTAGTAGCCTCTTGAGATTCTTCACATTTGCTTCAGACCACTCCCCAATAAACATAACATCATCGGCATATAGTAAGTGAGATAATGACGTACCTTCATTATTGATTTTTATACCATTGAACAGCCCCACAGCATCGGCCTTCTTCATGACACCCTACAGAGCTTCCATTACTATCACAAATAGGAACGGAGACAGCGGATCACCCTGACGCAGCCCTCGAGAGCAATCAAATTCTCTTGTTGGCGATCCATTAACCAGGACAGAGGCTCTAGCGGAATAAAGTGTTTCCATAACCCATCCTCTCCATCTACTTGGAAAGTGCATTTGAGCCATAACCGAGTTTAAGAATCCCCAATTTACCGAGTCGTAAGCTTTATTGATGTCGACTTTAAAGAACAACCCCTTCCGTTTAGACTTCTTGATCCAACTTAATACTTCATTCAGCACTAGTGGACCATCCATTATGTTTCTCCCTGCCAAAAACGCCGATTGCTGTTCCGAAATCAATTTCCCCAACCTAAGACGTTGTAGAATATGAGTTTAAATTCTAGAATTTCTTTATGTTGTCAACGAAACATGTTTTTCAGTGAAATAAAATAAATTTTATATTTCAGTTTCAACTAATCAATCCTTTTATTAGTTGATATGGCATTAAACAATGAAGATTACGTCATTGCATTTGAAGAATATATAAAGTACTTTGAATAATATTTAAAGTACTAAATACCTATATATAAAGAAAGACTAGTGCCTTTGTTTTAAGTCAATATTTATTTTAAATATTAAAGTATTTTAGGCAGGTACATCATTCCCTTGATTAAAATAGGAAAATACTTGATTTTGAATCATATATCTAGAAGTCAAAATGTACAAGCAATTTAATTCTTTTTATCAACGACAACCAAGTTAATCCAGATAAAACAGATACTTAGAAATTAGTGCACAATCTAGAAGAACCTAAAGTTTAATTGTAATTTAATTTGATTGTTTTAGTAAGTAGATATTTGTAAAAAAAATATTTAATGTAGCATTTAATGGAATTAGTATTTTTTTTTTAACTTGAGCACACAATCCTAATCAAAATCTATTTTTATAATCCATCACTCGTTTTATGGGACTAACTCAACACTATTTTGTTGAAGTTAAAAGCTTTGTGACACTAGGCGGCCATCTGCATTTACAACGATGGTCTAGATCACTTTGTAGTTTGTAGGTTAAAAATACTTTGTGTTTGATCCTTATTATATGTGTGTAAATATTATTATATTTAAATTTAATATACAGTGTGAAACTTTTATGGCAATTACATTAAGGAATTTGAATTGTTTATGATAAAAAATTTTAACGGTTTAGATTTAAGTGTTGATAAAATTTTGTAAAGAATAGGATGTTAAAATGAGTTGAAAGGGTGAAAAGGAATTTGACCCCAAGTGTCGATCTAAAAAATCTAGTTCTGTTACTTTTTGAACTCAAAAATATCATTACACATTTTTTTCAAATATGAGTTTAACACACCTATATATTTAAACATCTCCATTTGTTGAAAAAAAGTTTGATACATTGTTCGACAAACAATGCGTCCGACTCTAATATAATAGTGTACAACTCGTTTGCAACGATGCATTTAACATTACTATTGTAGATTCAAGATGTTGGGGTCTGATTAATGAATGAACTGTGTGATTACCGGCGTATCCAACGGTGCGTCTAAAAGCGCTTATATATTAAATGAGGCATCTACTATCGCCATAAAATACACGTGTGGCTCTTAATATGTGTGTGCACACACATATATTTTATGTTCCCATAAAAAAAAATTAAAGTTAAAAGTACTTTTTTACTAGTTAACTCACACATCTACACATTTGTGTCTATCACGGAACTTGAACACTAAACTACTTTCAAGAAACACTTCTCACACTTTTTCAATACACCTTTGTATCGGTAGACCATAAGTCATTCAGTGCTAGAATAAACTATTTATGCAAGATCTCCTTCTCTCTCATCTCTCTCCTCCCACCCCTAACATCTCATGTTTTTTTTTTCCAAAATTTCATTAACACTCCTCCCTTTTGTCTCCTTCCCATTGAATTAGACATAAAAAGGTATCTTTTGTTTGGTTAATTAGTTATGTATCTTCTAAAAATAAAATCAAAAAGTTATCAAATAGTTCCATAACTATTGGGTAAAATCATTATTTTGCAATCACAATCAGTATTTATCAACTGTTTTAAGGAAGATACATCAAATCGTCAATATTAGATACGTTACAAATCAACGTTTATGATTCACAAATTAATTTCAGTCGGCCATTTATTTTATGTACTTAAAACAATTAATCAAATCTGATTTTATACCAATTACTAACTTTCCAATACCGCATGATCCTAAATGCACATAAAAAATACTAAAAGTTGTCACTTTCACAACAATGTTTAAATGTTAAAAAATAAAAAAGAAATTAAGATAAAGGGGTAAGTTGTTAGGAGGTTAAACAAGCGTTACATTGAAAGGAAAATGTGATCGGTCTTTAACAAACTTTTAATTTATAATCGATATATCATACCGTCTTAATATATCATGTCTTATGTCTTAGTACTCGTGTATTAAATTTTAAGCTTTCGTCTTATAACTTTTAATATATTTGTATCATCATAATATGATATAGTATTACACAATATAATATAATATATTGAAAGTTATAAGACGTTTAATCCAGAGTATTAATTGTCTTAGAAAATTAAATCCGTATATAAAACATGTATCATGTGTACGCCATCTGTACTCACTCATAAACTCAAAAAAAGTGTTTGCACAAAGCCTTCAATTCCGAATTCTTTTGCTTCCTTATATAACACACACAAAACCAAAAAAAAAAAAAGGAACCTGAAAGACGTATTTCCTATCACTCTTCCTCTTCTGATCATCAAAAAATCATAAATTTCACAATACCCACATCAAGATTTGCCCCAAATCGCCTTCTTCCTTCTGATTTCACCCCAAATTGCAGGTACCCATCTTGAATTTGGTGAATTTTTTATTCAAGAATGTTTTTGGTTTGATTTGATGTTTGGATAAGTGTTTGATTGTTTGGTGTTTTGTGTTGCAGTGATCATGGAAAGGTGGAGAAGAAAGGGTGATAAATGTAATCAAGAAGTTGCTAGAACAAAGTTTAATTATCATAACAGAAAACCGCCTGTTGGTATGATTTTGATTTTTGAAATATTTTATTATATATATATATTTATTTATGCTGTTTGTGGTTTTGTTTGCATGCATTTGGGTGTTCAAGATTGGGGGTAAATTGTTTCTGCAGAGGGTGATGATGATTAATTGTGTATATTTTTGTTCATGGTTATTTTTATTAAATTTTGTTATATTTATTGTATTTGTCTTTTTAAATTTTACTTAACCCTATGCATGTTCAGATCATAGTCTTTGTAATTTTAGCATTACCTTTAAATTTGTGAATAAGAACTTCTGAAATTTATCAGGAATGTCTTTGAAAAATGCATAAATTCTGTGTTGAATGATGGCTAAAAGACTAGTTTCGCGTCCGCGTATCTTGTGTATTCCTTTGTGTTGTCTTTTGGGTCAAAATCACTTGTTTGCATGGCCGGCCCTGGAGGTGGGCGGGGAGGACCACCGGCCAGGGCCAGATATTTCGAGGGGCACGTTTTTTTATGAAAAAAAACCCTATATGTATATGTAAAATATTTTTTTAATAGGGTACACCCATACAAATACCAACATAGGCCCCCTTACAAAACTATTCTTATGGTTTAGATTAGTTATTAACCCCTTTGGCATTAGGTTTAGACCTTTAGTGAGCCCAATACCCAATTTCGTTAAGGCCTAAGGGCACATTTTTTCAAGCTCGAACAGGGTACACGAATTCTCAGGAGCTTGTTTGTTTTCCCTTTTCATATGATGCTTATTTTGTTGAACATAAATATGTGTTGAAGTGTTTTGTAAATCACTACTAGCTTGCTTATGCCGTAATCTGTTTTTGTCTTTTTTTTTTTTTTTTGTCAATTTCGGTAATATAGTGTGGTTTGATATGTTTACGGCTTGTTAAGATATCTTTTAAAATTTCTGAAAATGAAACTTTGTTCGAAAACCTATTGAAAACCGCGAGATGGAACTTAGATAATTTTGTTGAAACGACTTTGACAGCAAGTACTGTCGGTTCGATTGGAGCGGATTAGGTTAACTATATATCGTTATGACATGTTTTGTTTTGAAGCGGATTAGGGTAGCCACGTTTTGTTATGACATGTCTTTTTTGGAAGTGGCTGTGTAAACTGTTTGCAAATCACGTATAGTAATACTGGATTCTTCGATGATCTTAGGTGACAAAGTAGTAAGTAGTTCGACGTAACGTTGATATTTTATATTATAACATTATGTTAGAAGTGGGCAAAATTTAGATGTGCTCATGTGGTTCTTAAAAACACACGTGTATCTGTTTTTCTTTTGGACCGAATGTTGGATGTTTAATTATTACGTAACGGGTCATCTATGAATACTTCTTTTTTGCCCCGTATTATTGCTCCAAGATCCCTCCTAGATCATATGAATTTGCGTTGTTATCTACCATCAAATTTAACATATATGTTCCATATTCAATACCACGATAAACTGTACGTAGAATGTTGTTCTTGCGATTGTGAAAACTATATATCATTAGGTTTCAAAAGTATGAGCATTTACTGAAACCGAAAAACATCTTATCAGGTGGGAATTCAAACTGGCATCCGAATGTTCCCTTCTGGGAGAAAAGATTCGTCTCGTTAGTTGGATCCTTTTCATGGAGAAAGTTCTTGGAAGCAAAGGAATTCACGTATCTCTACGACAACGTAATGAAGTGGGACGATCGTGCAGGAGAAGTAGCATTCCGCACAGCAAAAGAAACATTCTTTGCAAAATTTCATGGTCTTCCCTGTGACGAACAATTTCATGATCCAGACATGTACATCGACAAAATCGATTGGAATGCTCAAGTGGATCATAATCTAATACAAGATCTTGAGTCTGAACGTGTGGCTCCTGCTGACGCTAGCCACCATGAACCTGTTGTTATCTTTGAGGATGTACTCCCGGACCCGTATAAAGATTACTCGCCTTATGGCTGGGGCGATAGTGATCACGAGGACATCAACAAAGATCAAAATGTGATTAATTGGGATGATTATATAGATGACGGGAAGATTATTTGGGATACCGGTGATGTTGGGGGCGGTAACAATTGGTGGGGTTGGAATGAAAATGATAATAAAACAGGCGATCAAGGTTGGAATACAAACGGTTATGAAGTGGGTGATCAAGGTTGGAATACAAACCGTTATGATGGTAATAAAGCGGGCGATCAAGGTTGGAATACAAGCGGTTATGATGATAATAAAGCAGGAGATCAAGGATGGAATACAAACGGTTATGATGGCAATAATAATTACTATGGGTATAGCAATGTGAATGACAACAGGTACATGTCGAGTCACAAAACATGGAGGTCTCATGGGAATAATAATAATAATAATAATCACAGAAGGAACAACGGGAATTGGAGGAGGTCAACCGGTCAACGTCATGAGAGTCAACATGGGTCAACTTTTCATGCGCGTGGAAGTCAACGCGTTCGTGTGCACCAGTGAGTCCTAGTTTCACCAGGATGAGTTGCAGATGATTTTTCATAGGGGAATCCCAGTTTTTTTTTATTTTTTTAATATTTTTGCTAGTCTGTTCTTTTTGGAATCTTTTTGAGGTTGGTTCTGGTAATGATAGATGAATGTGGGAGAGTTTGAATAGTAGTTTTGCATGTGTTGGTTACCTTTTGGTAACTAGTTCTTTTTTAGTAGCTAGGTTCTTGTTATTTAGAAGGCTGTAGTGGGTTATTTCCTCATAAAAAGACTTAGGAAAATGCACAAAATTTTTAGGGCAAATGACATAAAAAACCAACATAATCTCTGTTTTTTCCCATAAAAGTTCTTTCACTTTTTTTTTTCACTTAAAAACCAACATACTTTCTTTTTGTCTCATAAAAGTCCTCAAACAACTTTTTGCATATAAAAGTCCCTCCAAATGTTAAATTTAAACAAAATTGTCAAAAATTTGTTACTTATTGATATCACATTAGAAAAAAATTGAAATGAATTAATGTTTTAAGTTGGATATATCACAAAACAAAGTATCTTCAATGTTTGTCATTTCTTTTCTATTTTAAATTCAATAAATTGATAACAATAAATATTATTCGAAAAACAATATAATAAAATTCACAAGCATGGATGACAAAACTTAAAATAAAATAAAATAAAAAAATATATAAAATGGTATGTATAATTTAAAATCGTTAAAAAGTATATCATAATTTGTCAAATAATGCTTTCTTGATTTCATCCGATCATAATTAAGAGATTTTTTTTGTTAAAATTTAACATTTTAAGGGACTCCTATGATACAAGAGTAGAAAATATCTTGTTTTTATGTATAAAAACGTTTAGAGGAATTTTATGAGAAAAAAAGAAAGTATGTTGGTTTTTTATGTGCAAATAATAGTTGAGTGATTTTTATAAAACAAAAAAGAAAGTATATTGGTTTTTAAGTGCAAAAAAAGTGAAAAGACTTTTATGAGAGAAAAAAAGAAAGTATGTTGGTTTTTATGGCATTTGCCCAAATTTTTAATGTCTTCTATTAATTAAATAAGTTAAAACTATTTTGGTAACTTTCATGCCAAAATCTGATATTTCAAAAATAAACTGGCATAGTTTAAACATAATTTCTTAAACGGGATGCCAATCCGTGAATGTAAAAAAAGACATTATTTTTCGGTTTAAATGGTATGCGTTCATGTCAATCGGCGTCATGCGGTTTTCGTGTTTTGGTTGGTTTAAAATTTCCATGACGTACCGAGGAGCAAACACAACCCTACTTGTGACTTTTTGGGTATATTCAAAGGATGAGGCACATTTCTTTCTTACGTGGTTTTAAAGAAACTGTTGTAAAAACATATGACGTGCTATGAGGTGTTTAGCAACCCAAAGTCGAGGCTAGACTTTCATTTCATGTATGCCAAACATTTTATATACAATCAAATAAGCTGTTGCATCTCTCAACCTTTTTACACATCAGCCGCTATCTTTGACCAACTTTGGCCTACATGTGTATCAAACGGTTTTTGCATATACCCTAAATTCGACCTACATGCGTTTGAAACATCGCCACCCTGAGGCCTTTTCCTGGTCGCGTTTTTTTAAAACCAAGCATACATACATCAAACTCAAAAAAAAAAAAATACGATAATTATCGAGAGAAGATTTTATATAAATTAAATTGTAAAGAAAATGACGATAAACACCAAAATAAACAAAGTGCTAGTTTTTCCTGCATCATCAAAACTGCAATTTCATCATCGAGATTACAACTTAAGAACAAGGCCAATAGGACAGTGATCGCTTCCTGCAACATCTGGGAGAATGTAGGAATCATGGACGTTTTCTGCAATTGATTCCGATACAAGGAAGTAGTCCAGCCTCCATCCTATTTATCATTTACCATAACACCAAACACAACAACATATACTAACGAACGATAATGATCATACATCAAATCAAATTAACTTCAAACATAAGATGATACAAGAAAGAAAGTACCTTTATTTGTTTTACGTCCACCATGTCGGAATCCCCAGTAAGTATAGCCAACAACATTAGGATGCTGTTTCCGGAAGGTATCAACGAAACCCTTTTTAAGGAAATTTTCCTCGAATGACCTTCTTTCTTCAATTGTAAAACCAGCACTTCGTTTGTTTCCCTATTCAATCAATAACAAGATGAGTTAGTTGTGGATCCGTTCCCAAATTAGTTAAGAATCGTTCATTTCCCTACAAAGAATCATCTTGTGGTGAAAAATACAGAAAGAAATTATCCATTAGGGGCGATTGGATCGCCAGTACAGATCGATTACCGCAGGATTGTAGATGTCAATTTCTTCATGTGCGCAATTCAGATCGCCGGTTAAGATAACCGGTTTTGACTTTTCCAGCTCCTGTAGAAACAAATTCATTACTAATTTCCAACGCCGAAAAAATAAAATCATATAAACAAAAAGAAGACTAGCCTTCATAACATTACATTACTGAAAATATTTTGATAATTTGTGGAGGCATACCTTGATGTAATTGCTAAGACTAGGATCCCACTCTATTATCCTGTATGACTAGATTACAAAAACGCATAAAAATCTATACATTAATGATAAAAAAAAAAAAAATCGATTTTTACAAATTTGATATATTACCAGCCTTTTAAGACCATCACCAGAATTGGGAACATATCCGCTTATTAAATAAAATGAATCAAATTCTGTTGTCACAAGCCTTCCTTCGCTATCGTGGTCGGGTATGCCAAGTCCATATTTAACAGAAAGTGGTGGTATCTATCAAGATAATAAACAAAGTCTAGTTTAATAATAATAAACGATAACCTTATGTTATAAAATAATAATGTTGCAAAGAGGAATGAGCGTACCCTAGAGATGATTGTGGTACCGGAGTAGCCAAGCTTAGAGACACTACAAGTCCAGAAGCTGTTGTCATATCCTTCTAGAAGACGTTGCTTTATTGCCTCTACATCTTTCTCCTGTTTCATGATTAAACGAAAAAAAAATTCCAACAATTATAATATTTTACAAATTACGGAAATGATAGCCATATCCCTTGTGGCTATGTTTAACAACTTTATGGTTATATTTTAGGGTTAATAACTTAATACCATAAAAACCAATATACTTTCGTTTTTCCACAAAAAGAGTCCATCAACCTGAACTGGCATATTAGAGCATGGTCACATGGAACGCGGTACGCGGTACGAAACCGGCACGCAGTTTGTGCCTTTCTAAAAATCGGTACGTTGGTGGGTAGGTTCATTTGGGAAAGCTAATTCGGTACGTGGTACGGTGTATCCTATGGCGTACCACTGTAGTCTGGTACACGTATCATATATATAAAATAGATCTTTCATTAAATTTCAATTCAAAAACATAATCAAAACAGAATGGGTAATAACATGGGATGGGTAGTAATTACAGTGTATTAATTGTAGCGTGAAAAGTTAATAGCGCCAATTACTATTACTACTATATATATATTTGGAAATTGGAAAGTGGATATGAATAGTATGTTTTAATAGTGTTTTAGATTATTTGTTTTAGTTTTATAATAATATTTTATTTTATCACATAAATTGATTTTTATATATATTATCTGAAAGTTGCCATAGTAATTCAATACTTTGAGTATATGTTTAAATTTTTATAATAATATATTATTCATCATATAATTGCTTTTTAATAACTTATGTACATCAACTTTTTTAAAAATCTACCTTCTTAACTATGATTTTTTTTTTGTAACATTGCGATCTAAATTTTATTAAAAACAGATACTTTGCCATTGTCGTACCAAACCGAACCAAGACCAACCGAACAACATTTGTATCGGTACCGATATTTATTTTTATTTTTATTGTTTTTGTTTTCTATAACATGACACAGTAGCTATCGTATCGTACCAAACAACATTGGTAATTGTACATGTATTCATTTTTATGGTTTCTATTTCTGATAACTTTTTTATTATACAACTATGGCAGCGACGATAAATGAATATCATCGCTACCAATACCGTGTCAATATGAATTGATCGATATTTTACAAACAATATCGGTGTTTGTGGCAATGATCGTTTTTTTTTTTTCATTTTTGGTCGATATAAATAAATGTTGATTTCTATACCGAGTGAATTATCATACCAGTATTGAAACGAACCGAAACCGATACCCATTAAATGCCTGCATTAACGTACCGTCGCAAAGCGCGGAGAAATAACCTAGTTATAAAAAGCAATGTTGTAGAAGGCGCTAGGCGATAGTCGGCCTGTGAGGTACCGCCTAGGGATTAATCGGATTGGACTTTTATATATAATTTTACATTTTTTTTATAAATATGTAGTTAATTTTATACTTTTTATATATAATTTTACAAGTTTAGGAACCATATGTAAACTAGTGAAAGATAGAGGGAGCTAAATATCAAAATACCCAAACTTAATATAACCTAATACCCACCCACGTTCTCCATAAGCCGCCTTCCTCATCTCCATTGTTTTCATCAGACACAACCCATACTCTATAACCAATTTCGCTTCTTCTGATTGATTAATTCTTCAATGTTGTTCGATTTTGCACATTGGAGACAAGTGCAGATCAAATTTAGGTTCTAGTCAAGGTAAGAACTCGTTCTAATTTGACTGTACTGTTCCGATTTCAACTCATTTTGATCCAATTTTGACCTCATACTTAACCGACTAGGCCCGATTTAAAGCGATTTTGACCGATTTTTACGAGTTTGACCGATTTTGATCATTACCACCTAATTTGGCCGATTTGGCTATTTTTGGGCGATGGACCTCCGATTACTGCCTAGGCGCTGATTAATCGACCGCCTAGGCCAATTTCTGCAACATTGATAAAAAGTGGGAAAAAACTGTTCACTTATCTCTGTTATACACAAAATAGCGGCAATTGTGGTGTGAAAAGTTAAATGGTGGCAATTAAAAACAGGGGGAAAAAGAACTGTTATACATCTTTCCGATAAGTGTCAATTGGCTTTTCAACTTTCAGTACATGAATTTGGCCGTACCAGAACGCGGGCCACTAAAATCGGAAACGCGTTTCGGATTTGATAAAAAACTTGAATTTTGCGATTGGAACACTATTGTAGAACACAATCGGGAACGGTTCAATTTGCGATTCGGTACGCGTACCAAAGGCGATGGGACGTTTCTGTACCACGATTCGATACGAACAATCTGGTACGCGATTCACGGGTCTTTTAGCGTTTCTTGTGACTATGTATTAGATTCTCAACTTGTAAAAGATACACGAAAAAGTCACTAGTGTTCGTGCGCCTGTAGGGGATACCGATTTCTTCCCTGTTGAGATAGGACTTCACCAAGGGTCTGCGTTGAGTCTGTTTCTCTTCATGATAGTATTGGATGAGTTGTCTAGGTCGATTCAAGAGACAATTCCATGGTGCATGCTTTTCGCAGATGATATTGTGTTAGTGGCGGAGACTAAACATAGCATGAATGCGAGGTTAGAGGAGTGGCGAGCAGTTTAAGAGGGCAAAGGTTTAAGAATTAGTCGCTCCAAGACTGAGTACCTTTATTGTAATTTTAGTGGTGCGGGCGATGGCGATGACACTCAAATTACTATTGACGGTCAACAGGTTCCGCAGGTTACTAAGTTCAAGTATTTAGGATCGCTTATACAAAGGGATGGATAGATAGATAGCGATGTAGCACATCGCATCCAGGCTGGTTGGTGTAGGTGGAGAGCAACCACTGGGATTTGTGTGATAAAAGGTTCCCAACTAAATTAAAGGGGGAATTTTATAGGGTTGCGATTAGACCTGTGAAGGGGTATGGTCCTAAATCTCGCGCCACCTAACCGCGAGTGACCATTACCCTTATCAAAAAACCCCCACCAGCAAAGAACTACGTCCACGCGGACGCATCCTTCGAATCCAATCGGTCAAAGGATAAGAAGGGGCCTTACCTTGTGTATGAAAGTGGATGTGCATAGCGATGCGGCTGGCACCGCATCATATGGACATTTTCGTCACGACAAGGGATCTGGGCAACAGCAACAGTCACCACAGACGGCGATGCGGCTTGGCACCGCATCCCGCATATGTCTTTGTCAAAGCATGGAGCGCGGGAACATCAAAGGTTACCGCAGGCAGCGATGCGCCCCGCACCGCATCCTGCCCACTAGGCAAGTGGGACTGACAACACAGAGCAAGTGGCACCACTGGCAGCCGCCTGTCAGGCCATACGTAAGCAACGGACTGACACTGCAGTAGGACGTGGCTTCACCTCCACAGCCGACAAGCCTGACACACCTGCAAAGGGGCAGCACGTCGTCAGTCCGTCCCTTCAGCTCCTCCTTCACTCCTCGGCTATAAATACCAACCCCAAACCAGGTTTGAGGTATCTCTTCACAACTCTCTCACTACTACTACTATCACACTTTGCTTCCCAAGCAAATTACTGATTCTCACACCGGAGAGTGGTAACAAGGAGCACCCCCCACCCCATCCTCCTTGTTACGAGTCACGGCTTGTTTCCTTGTGCAGGAGATCAACCGGCGGACGATCCAGCCAGCGATCCTCGAGAGGAAGGGATTAACCCTTCTTGACGAGATCAGTGTGTTAACCCCGCCCGGTTAACCATTGTTTCATCATTGGCGCCTACCGCTACTCTTAGCACTTTCCTAACCATCCCTCTCCCTCTCAAAAGATCATGTCTGATCGTCTAAACAATACCACCGGGGATAACCTAAATCCCACAAACCCAGGGCCCACGGGGACTGCTCCCCCAGCCTCAAATCCTGGCCACATTGGCACGTCAACGCAAGGGGGCGCATCCCTTACGTTTGGACATGGCCTATCACAGTACGCACCTGTGATTCCTCCAGACATGAGTCTTCATGCCTGGTACGACCAGCAAACAGCTCTGCTGGCCGCAGCATACAACAGAGCCTGCGCAGATGCGCAGGTACCGGCCGGTCCTACCCCAGCACCACAAACCCCTGCGGGTCGTATTTTACAATACGACGGCAGGGCTCCTTCACGCCCAGCCTCCCGAAGCAGGCGTGAAGACCGCGGATCCTCTTATTGTGAGGTCCGCACAATCGATGAGGACGATTCCTCATATGGGTCTCGTGCCAGAGGCCCAATACAAAGTCGCTTGGGCCCTCAAGGCGATAACAGGCGGCAATCCACAGCCCACCGCGGCTCCGGCATTCAAAGCCGGCTGGGACCGCAGTCCCATCACGAAGGTTATGGTCGTACCGACCCGGACGACCATACATATTGCGGGGAATCTCATGCTACCAGTAGCAGACCGGGAGGACGCCACTATGTTCCTCCCACTCACCCCCGTAACACATACCTCCGCACCGCAAAGCGTCTCGAGAACCAACCCTACCGGCCAAAATCTTTGGCCGAAAACTCCAAGTTCGTCCCAAGAATCGCTCACGCCGGTGTCAACACCACAAAATTCCCATTGAATATTGGGAAATATAATGGTTCGTCCGATCCGGACGACCACATAAATATCTTCACCGGCATGGGGTGCAACGGCAACTGTGACGAACCCACCTGGTGTCATTTTTTCCCTCAGACCCTTACAGGTCTGGCAAGGGTTTGGTTCGATTCTTTGCCAGTGGGATCACTGGAATCATATGAGGACTTGTAAGCCAAGTTCCTCGCGCATTTTAGCCAGCAACGACGCCATGAACATGATTCCATGGACGTCATTAACATCTGGCGCAGGGACGACGAATCGCTGGAAGCATTCGTCGTCCGATACAACAAAGAATGCCTAGAGATAGGTGACGTGTGCGACCAAATGGCGCGTAACCAATTCATCGTAGCTGTTAGAGATGAACAGATGGTTATAACTATCTCTGGCAAGGACGGCTTGCCCATAGTCACATAATTCGCTAGTTGAGCCACAATCTCCGATCCAGTTCGAACGATCCCAATCGCGGTACGTTCGCGGTCCCGGATCGACCCGGATCGCGATTTCAAAGTTAAAATTGGCGTTCCCAACTCATCAATTCAATTGTATTAGGTGCTATCGGGATCGCGATTTGCTTGAATTCGGAACGTGTATACAAATACGTTGGAACGTCGAACCAAACCTGAAGATGGAAAGTCGGACAAAAAAAAACAATTTCTGCCTGAAACCAGGAAGAGCAGCGGCTGCGTTTTAAGCCTTCTAGGGTTTTAATATAATAAGTTTAGGTGTTTTAACTTTTAGCCCCTCTATCTTTCAGTAGTTCACATTTAATCCTTAAAACTTGTAAAGTTTATATAAAAAGTGTAAAATTAGTTTGTTTATTATAAATTTAACCCTCTCTATCTTCACTACTTTACATTTTATACTTAAACTTATAATAGCACTTAGTTATGTAATCTGTTTTGAAATTTGAAGTTTGAAGTTACTTATGAAATATGATCCAAAATAATAGCACTTGGTATAATGGGTACATCGTACCGCATGATATGGTACATCGTACCGAAACGATCCGAAATGAGTCTACCCCCCTCCGTACCGGATTTTAGGGACCTAGCGAATTGCGATCCCGTACCACGTTCCCGTACCGGAGCGTACCGCGAACCATGTGACTATGGGCTTGCCAAAGAAATGGGAAGATGTCATGACAGCAGTCAAGACATACGCACAAACTCAGCGGTCCCTCAAACCACATGTTGGCAAGGCACCACCCCGGGTGGAAGGCCAGTCCTCCCACCAAGAGCCTAAGCGCAATAATAAGCGCAACCGGGACACTCGGAATCGCGGCAGTGAGTCTAAGCCATACGTCCCGCACAACAGCCAGCCCGACGCAAGGGCAACCATCAACGCCCAGCGTGAGAACCGGGCGTCGAAAAAACAGTCTCGGGACCGTAACTGGACCGAGATTACCCAGTCACCAAGCGACGTCCTCCTTACGGACGCGCATTTTCTGCGACCGGCCCAGCCGATGAAGTCCAAGAAAAACCAGGACCTCACACTCTATTGTGACTATCACAAGGACTCGAGCCACGCAACAAACAACTGTATCAGTCTCCGGCTGGAGATTGAACGAGCCTTAAAAGAGGGGAAGCTGCAACATCTGTTGTCCGTTGGGCAAAAACCCACCAAGCGCATTACCCCACACGGCGAAGGCACCTCCACAGGGAAGAGAACCATGTATGTGGCCTCAACCCATATGATCAACGGAGGCAAAGAAAGGCCGCGCAAGGCGGCAAGAAGACCGGACAATGACTGAAAAGACGAGCAAGTCATCTTTACAAAAGTCCGAGGCGGCCCGCGCGACAGGTGCGCCGTCGTTATTACAGGCCAACTGGCTAATTACTGCACCGAGCGATTATTCATCGACCCGGGTAGTATTTCTGATATCATATACGAGCAGTGCTTCAACCAGTTCGATCAGAAGGACAAAGATCGGTTGCAAGCGGTGGACTACCCGTTGGCCGGGTTCGCAGGGGAAACTGTCTTTCCCCTGGGCTAAATTACTTTTCCTATGCGTCTCACCAGCGAAAGGCACACGCGAATAGAAGAGGTAACTTCATGGTTTTACCTCACACTTACAAATATGACGTGCTCCTTGAGAGAGAATCCCAAGGCGACTTCAACATGATTACGTCTGTACCTCATTCTGCAGTCGGTTTCCCAACCAAAACAGGGGTCGCGATAATCTATGCACGCAGGGAAGTCATGACGTCGGACGAGTTGCGTCCGACCAAGATAGCAAGGCCTACCCCAAGCAACCAACCAGAAAAATGGGTTCTCAACACGCGATACCCAGAACAAAAGGTCACGTTGTGCCACGCCTTGTCACCCAACATCAAAGCGCACCTGAAGTAGCTTCTCTTTAAGAACCAAGATATTTTTGTGTGGACACCCGCAGACATGACTGGGTCCCACGCTAAGTTGCGCAACACTTCTTAAATACCTTGCCAGATATCAAGCCCGTGATCCAAGGCCAACGCCACCTTGTATCCGCGAAAAATCAGGCGATACATGAGCAAGTCGAATAACTGCTTTACGCAGGCATCCTGCGAGAAGTCAAGTACCAGACTTAGTTGTCCAACCCAGTCATGGTAGGAAATCCATCTGAGAGCTGGCGCATGTGCGTCGATTATAAAGATCTCAACAAAGCCTGTCTCAAGGATTGTTACGCGCTTCCGGAGATCGATGAAAAAGTCGATAACCTCGCAACATTTCGATGGAAGTGTTTCCTCGATTGTTACAAAGGCTACCAACAGGTACAGATGGCAATCGAGTATGAAGACAAAACGGCATTCCGTACGACAACCGGAAATTACTGCTACATAAAAATGACGTTCGGGTTGCGCAATGTAGGCGCAACCTATCAAAAGTTGATGAACGACACTTTTCGCGGCCAGATCAGCAAAAGTGTCGAAATCTATATGAACGACCTGGTCGTCATGAGCATGGAGAAATACACCATGCTCACCGATATCGAAAGAACATTCCAAACTCTGCGAAGCGTCAATATGAAGCTTAATACAGGTAAATGCTCGTTTGGAATGGAGGAAGGCAAATTCCTTGGATTAATTGTAACAAAAGATGGATTCGGGGTAAACCCGGAGAAAGTTTAGGTGATAGCCGCACTAAACAGATTCTTAGCCAATCATGCGGCTAAGTCCTATCCTTTCATCAAAACACTGCGGAACTGCTTAAAAAATGAACAATTCCAATGGACCGCAGAGGCCGAAGACGCCTTCCGGGAAATGAAAGAGTGTTTGATCCAACTCCCAACTCTGACCGCGCCACGCAAAGATAAGCCACTTATCTTATACCTATCTGCCGCAAACAACGCGGTAGGTGCGGTACTCATAGTGGAACGATAGGGAGTTCAAACACCCATCTACTATATCAGCAAAATGCTCAATGACCCAGAGACGAGGTACTCCATCATGGAGAAATTGGTATTAGCACTGGTGCACGCATCGCGATGGTTGCGACGTTACTTTGCGAACCACGTCATCGCAGTGCTAACCAACTACAGGATCGGCCCGATCCTATCAAAACCTGACATTTCTGGCAGATTAGCGAAATAGGCAATTGAGCTGGGCGCACTCACGATAAACTACAAGCCGCGCCCCGCAATTAAGGGCCAGATTCTGGCAGATTTTGTTGCCGAGGTACCGGCAAATCGCATCTAAGAATGCGAAGAAAAACAAAACCCTTCATCACCACCATCTTCTTCAGAAACATGAGCACTTTTTACTAGCGACTCGTCAGCCCCGATGGCCAAGAGCTTACCTATACAATCCGCCTCGATTTTAAAAGCACAAATAACGAGGCAGAGTATGAGGCTCTATTGGCAGGGCTATGTCTGGCAGTCAAGCTCGGCGTACAACATCTAGAAGCATACGTCGACTCCTTGTTAGTTGCAGGGCAGGTGCGCGGTGACTATGACGTAAAAGGGGATATCATGATCCTCTACCTCGAGCAAGCCTTGCAACTAAAATCAAAATTCACTTCCTTCAATATCCGTCACATCAACAGAAGTGAAAACAAATCCGCAGATGCACTGTGAAAACTCGCATCCACCAGCTTCCAGCACCTGGCAAATGAGATACGCATTGAGATTCTGCAGAATCCCTCAGTACCCCTGCGCCAAGTCAATGTCATCCAGTACGGTACAACATCATGGATGACACCAATCATCACATACTTGCAATCAGGTGTTACTCCCGAAAACAAGTCAGAGGCACGTAAGTTGCAATACAAAGCGTGTCATTATCAAATGGAAGACGGTATCATATATCGTAAATCATACCTGGGCCCACTCCTACGCTACGTCGATCCCCAAGATGCTACATACCTTATCAGAGAGATACACGAGGGAATGTGTGGCATACACGCAGGGCCACGCATGGTAGTGGCTAAAATTATGAATGTTGGGTATTACTGGCCCGGCATGCAACTGGATGCAGTCAAAGAATTGCGCAAATGTATTAATTGTCAGCGACATGCTCCCAAGACTTTGCGCGTCAAGAACAACTTGATCCCGGTCACCACCGCATGGCCCTTTCAGAAATGGGCAATTGACGTGGTCGTACCTTTCCCGAACGCACCAGGTGCGGTCAAATTTATCATAGTAGCCGTCGATTACTTCACAAAATGGATAGAGGCAAAACCACTCGCCTCAACCACTGCTATGATAACGAGGAAATTTACTTGGGACACATCATCTGCCGTTTCGGTCTACCAATGTGCATCGTTACCGCTAACGGCACCAACTTTGCTGCCGACGAATTTCAAAAATGGCTAGAAGAACTAAATATTGAACACATATTCTCCTCCGTGGCACACTCGCAAGGAAATGGCCAAGTTGAGAGTATCAATAAAAGTCTAGTCGAAGGCATCAAAGCAAGGTTGGGGTAAACCAGGCGTGGTTGGGTCGATGAACTCCCAAGCATCTTATGGGCTCACAGAAAAAGCCCAAAAACGAGCAACGGGGAGACACCCTTCAGCCTGGTCTATGGCTCAGAAGCGGTAATCCCCGCGGAAGTAGGTCTTCCTTCACCTCGAATGTTGGCTATCAACAAAATAGCCAACAATGAAGCACGCAGGCTTGACTTGGACCTCCTAAAAGAAAGGCGTGAAAACGCTGCCCATAGTCACATGGTTTGCGGTACGCTCCGGTAGGGAACGTGGTACGGGATCGCAATTCGCTAGGTCCCTAAAATCCGGTACGAAGGGGGGTAGACTCATTTCGGATCGTTTCGGTACGATGTACCATATCATGCGGTACGATGTACCAATTATACCAAGTGCTATTATTTTGGATCATATTTCATAAGTAACTTCAAACTTCAAATTTCAAAACAGATTACATAACCAAGTGCTATTATAAGTTTAAGTATAAAATGTAAAGTAGTGAAGATAGAGAGGGTTAAATTTATAATAAACAAACTAATTTTACACTTTTTATATAAACTTTACAAGTTTTAAGGATTAAATGTGAACTACTGAAAGATAGAGGGGCTAAAAGTTAAAACACCTAAACTTATTATATTAAAACCCTAGAAGGCTTAAAACGCAGCCGCTGCTCTTGCTGGTTTCAGGCAGAAATTGTTTTTTTTTTGTCCGACTTTCCATCTTCAGGTTTGGTTCGACGTTCCAACGTATTTGTATACACGTTCCGAATTCAAGCAAATCGCGATCCCGATAGCACCTAATACGATTGAATTGATGAGTTGGGCACGCCAATTTTAACTTTGAAATCGCGATCCGGGTCGATCCGGGATCGCGAACGTACCGCGATTGAGATCGTTCGAACTGGATCGGAGATTGTGGCTCAACTAGCGAATTATGTGACTATGACGCTGCCATCAACGAGGCCAAGTACAAAACCAAGCTTGAAAAATATTACAATTCACGCGTGCGGGTTTGTACCTTTAATCCAGGAGACTACGTTCTTCACGATAACGAAGCATCTAACGCTGAACGCTCAGGAAAACTTGCCCACAAGTGGGAAGGACCCTACCTCATCAAAAAAGAGGTCTTGGGCAAAGGCGCGTATAAAGAGTTAAATGCCATTTAGTCCCTGTGGTTTGGGCCATTTTGCCAGTTTAGTCCAAAGGTTTCATTTTTAACCTGTGGGTCCAAAAAGGTTTCACAGTTGCCATTTTAGTCTACTGGGTTAACTTCATCCGTTTTTTTTTGTTAACGAGAAGGCCAATTCGGTCATTTTTTATGGCTGAATTGCCCTTTTAGTTAACATAATTACATACAAAATGACCAAATTGGCCTTCTCGTTAACAGAAAAAATGGATGAAGTTAACCCAGTGGACTAAAATGGCAACTGTGAAACCTTTTTGGACCCACAGGTTAAAAATGAAACCTTTGGACTAAACTGGCAAAATGACCCAAACCACAGGGACTAAAATGGCATTTAACTCCGCGTATAAACTACAAACTTTAGAGTGCGAAACTATCGCACACGCACATGGAATGCACAAGACCTTCGACGCTGTTACATGTAAGCCATGTTTTCACATTCTCCATGTAACCTATCGGGCCGCATGCCATTTGCAAATAAATAAATGAACGATTCACTGCAATATTGTTTATTACTACTATTGCAAATGCGTGTTTCCACTTTGCGGTATCTGCAAAAACAGATTGGCAAAATTTTCATTCGCGATACCCACACAAAGTGGTGACCACACACAAATATTGTAACAGGCCAGCAAAGGCAAAACATTAAGTGCCTGTCCGGCCGGATACGCACATACGGTTTTTACAAACCTACACAATTCCTAAACCCTAACAGGACAAACACAGGAATTAACTAATACTCATACGACAAAGGTATAGAGTATACTCAACCGCGTTTACAACGGGTAGAGTTTTGCATACACACGTTCAAACATGCAAGAAGTAAAAACACTTGTACAGATTGAGCAAAACAATTGAACTTTATATTCAAAAAATTCTTACACCCATACGGTGTACAACGGATTTACATAAAGTTCTAACATTTGCAGAGGAAAACAAAAAAGGGCACGCAGGCCAACCTAGTCCTATTTTGTACCGCTGGTACCCGCGCCATCTTTGCCATCACCAGCGGCCCCTTCCTCTTCCGATTCTTCGGCATCAGCATACAACATCCGTAAACGGTCTACATAGTCTTCTGCATCCAAGCATTCGTCAAGCTTCTCAAGGGCAGAAATAGACGTGTCATAGAACGATGCAGAAGCCGCGTTGAGAAGCGGTTCAGTATTCACACCATGGAAACCAGACCGTTCATCGGTGTATTCGCCTTGGGCCAGAATGTTTATATGACTGATGCATCAGTTGTAACCAGCTTTAAAGCCAGCATCCCGGGCACGCTGCTTAATCAGGTCTATACCAGTTACAGTCTCAGGCGCGTCAAGGATAGCCTTAACAATCTGCAACACACAGGTAATAAGGTCATCACATGCAAATCCAAACAAAAGCAAGGGCACCGGATACTTGCATGCGCAATACCGGGACACCGCATCCACTCACGATCAGTCTCAAGCTGATTGAATGAGGAGGTAAGGCTATCTCTAGCCTCAGCAGCCTCGCTAGCCCGCCTTTCAGCTTCAGTCGCGCGGGCAGTAACTTCCGCAAGCATGGCATCGCGATTCTGCACTTCAAAAAGTAAAGACAACTCATACCTGGAGGCTTCCAACGGTTGTGTTTAAAAGGGAGCGATCAGCATTTCCTTCTTCAAGGGCCTTGGCAGCACGGGCCCCCACCTCCTTCACCTTCTTCAAGGGCCTTGGCAGCACTGACTCCTGATCCTTCAAGAGCCACATCCGAGCAACACACTCTTTTCAAGCGAGTCTGGGGTTACAAAACCGCAGACACTCATGAGTCGCTGCGGACACACCTATAGCTCTGCAAATGGTTGCTACAGAAGAGCCACAACTAAGTCATCACACAGATGAACGAAGCTACTTCAAGGAAAACTACTCGGCATTGGAGCGTGAAGGAAAAGGGCAATAGAACAAATGCGGACGAGATTTCCAATCACCCGAAGAGATCTCGTTGAACAACAAGCAACCGAACCGCGGTAACAAGTCTGCTTATGACTTTGTTTGCTAGCCTATGCGCCGCATAGAATAAACAATGGTGGGCACAACCTTGCCCGTAACCATGTTTATTGGCCCATAGTACAGATTCACATTGTTCGACCAAACATGGCCAAAAAATGACGCAACGAGGTAACCGCAAAGGACGTGCGGTTACTTGAGAGCAAAACTGATTAACACGAACACCCCACTAAAAAGGGATCATCATTACATGTCCAATTGCTGAACATAGAGCTTGAGCGGCTGTATGAAAGTGGACGTGCATAGCGATGCGGCTGGCACCGCATCATATGGACATTTTCGTCACGACAAGGGATCTGGGCAACAGTCACCACAGACGGCGATGCGGCTTGGCACCGCATCACGCATATGTCTTTGTCAAAGCATGGAGCGCGGGAACATCAAAGGTTACCGCAGGCAGCGATGCGGCCCGCACCGCATCCTGCCCACTAGGCAAGTGGGACTGACAACACAGAGCAAGTGGCACCACTGGCAGCCGCCTGTCAAGCCATACGTAAGCAACGGACTGACACTGCAGTAGGACGTGGCTTCACCTCCACAACCGACAAGCCTGACACACCTGCAAAGGGGCAGCACGTCGTCAGTTTGTCCCTTCAGCTCCTCCTTCACTCCTCGGCTATAAATACCAACCCCAAACCAGGTTTGAGGTATCTCTTCACAACTCTCTCACTACTACTACTATCACACTTTGCTTCCCAAGCAAATTACTGATTCTCACGCCGGAGAGTGGTAACAAGGAGCACCCCCCCACCTCATCCTCCTTGTTACGAGTCACGGCTTGTTTCCTTGTGCAGGAGATCAACCAGCGGACGATCCAGCCAGCGATCCTCGAGAGGAAGGGATTAACCCTTCTTGACGAGATCAGTGTGTTAACCCCGCCCGGTTAACCATTGTTTCATCAACCTGCTATGTTGTATGGCACAGAGTGTTCGTCGATTAAGAAAGCACAAAAGCGCAAGACAGAGGTAGCAGAAATGAGAATGTTAAGGTGGATGTGTGGGCATACAAGGCTAGACCGGATAAGAAATGAGGATTTTAGGGAAAGGTTAGGACTAGCTACTATTTCAGATAAGATAAAGGAGGGAAGATTGAGATGGTTTGGGCATGTGAAAAGGAGGCAATTGACCCCAGTTAGAGCAGTAGAAGGCCTAACTTTGGAAAGGAGGAGGAGTCGAGGTAGGCCCAAGTTGACTTGGGATGAGCAGATTAGGAAAGAATTGCTAGAGTTACACCTCTCTGAGGACATGGTCCAAGATAGGGGTTTATGGAGACGTAGGATTAAGGTTAAGGACTTTTAGGAGTAGATTCATTAGGTCTGAGCATTGGGGTAGTTGCTTAGCGTTTCTTTCTTTATGGTCTAGGCGGATTTTGCATTGATTGTTTTTTTTTTTCTTTTTTTTCATAAATGCTTAAGTGGGATCTTGTAATTTGAAATATTTGTTCTATTTCACTATGTTACCTAGACACCACTTCTTTGCTATTTAGTAGTGCTCTGTTTATAGATTTGTTTGGTTTCTCGCTTTTCTACTATATGCCTTTGGTATCGTGGGTCTCTCTGGAAGCAGCCTCTCTATCCCTAGGGATAGAGGTAAGGTGTGCCTACATCTCGCCCTCCCCAGACCCTACCAGTAGCTTTGCTATTTGTGGGATTTGCTGGGTACGATTGATTGAATGTCTAAAGGGGAGGCCGGGAGGGATCATGAGAAAACTCTATCTAGTTGTTACTAAACCCTAATCCCTAAACCCAAAGAAATAAACCCAAAACCCTCAAAAAACTAAACCCTAAAGGCTAAGGCCTAAAAGCTAAAAAAACTAAATGCTTAAGTTAAACCCTAAAAGCTAAACCCTAACCTCTATAATTCAAACCCTAAACCCTAAAAACTAAACCCCATAAAAAATTTAACACAAATATCAACCATTTGATAGAGTTTTCTCATGAAGAAAAAGTTTTCTCATGATCCTCTCCCTATATCTAAAATGCACGTACTTTAGAATTTTTTTCAAAAAATGATAACTTGTTAACTCTTAATTCGGTCAAAACGATAATGATATTCAAAAATTTTTGCCAAAAAAAATCGCACCCATCTATTTTTGACCAACTTAAGAGTTAACAAGTCAATATTTCAAAAAGAACTTCAAACCCGCGTCTCTTATAGACAAGTTTAGAGACTTTAAATTAGGTTGAAAAACGTTCTCGTGATAAATAAAAAAGTATATTGTTATTTTATTGTATTTACCCTACATTTTACTATAAACAGATAGTTAACCATGCCCATTTGAGATAAAACACAGCCCAAACTGACCCGCTCATAAGTGAATGATCTGAAATTGCCACCTCTAATTTGCATATTATGTTACGGATATCAAGAAAGAAATTTGCCTGTAATTTGGTTTCTTGCAAGCAAAGCACATCAAAATCTTCTCTTTGTGCAAGTTCCAATGCTGAAAAGCTTTCTAACTTTAGTAAAGCCCTTAAACCGTTAACATTCCACGACATAATCTTCACATGTTTTATGTCACCATTAAGAGCAGGAGGCCTCATGGTTCTAGGGTTATAAGCTACCCATTCTTTCTGCGGTTTCTTGTGAGCAAGAACAGTCCAAGGTTCAGCTTCATGTTCTGAAATACCGTTCTTTTGACAATTTTCAGTGTTCTTAGAACTTTCCAAAGTGATGTTCAGATCTTTTGTGGTTTGTTTTGCTCGTTTCTTGATCCTTTTATCTACAGAAACGGTGGTTGTAACCTCGGTATGTTGTTCAATGCATAAACTCTCTGTCTTCCTTTTGGAACCTTTTTCATGGGATTCTCCATCTTCAAGCATCTCTCGAGAACCTTGGTATACAAATAAAAAATAAAATTCTTAACAAGCGGATGAAAGTTTAAAATTATATTATACTCTATCAATAGTGGAAGGTGTAAAAAACTTATAATATATTGATGATGCAATAACACCCCAGCATTTATAGCTTTAACTTATGTCGATTGCCGACCATATTTATTTAGTAATGTATAAGTTACAAGGCTGGGTACCATCAACTTCTTCGTCAAAGAACTTTTTGAGCGCGCTTATGAGATCACGTTTAAGACCTTTCGTTGAGCCACCGATGCTCCTACAATTCAAAAACCTCATTAAGGATACTTAATGTTGAAATTTCACCAATTCAATGGATTACCAATAGAGAAGTTACCTCAATTTTGTTCTTAGCTCTTGAACTGTCATTTTCTCAAAGGCATCCGGATTGTTGTTGGCACTTTTAGAAATTCTATTTTTTGTTATGCTTTCCTAAAATTGAGAAAAAAAAACGATGAAAATAACAGTGACACTTTCATATTGACAATATGTGTAATATTAAAGACAAGCGGAGATATAGTAAAAGGGATGTAACAAGCAACTTATATAAATAGCATGAGGAATTACTACACTATTAGGGGTAGAATACACAAGTTTTATAGTGTTCTTGCATGTGGGGTCCTACCGCTGCTACTTGAGTAATACTCTCTCCTCCTTCCCATCGAAAAATGTTACAATAAACTTGTGAAACCAATATACCAATCAACCACATATAGCAGCATTGCACGAAAACCATCCAAAATACTCAACTTTGACCCAATTACACAGGCCGATAATCGGAGCTTCACCTAGGAATTTTCATCAGTTAAAAGTATTTTGCTATTGGTTGAGTTGAATCTAAAACGGGAGTTAAAGTTACCTCTGGTTGTGTAGTTGATGAATTATTATTATTATGATGATTCATCTTCAAACTTGAAGAAAGCAGCCTAGTGTTCCCACAAACCAAACCTCCTATTCTCAGAATCCTCCTATAAACCAAAACCAAATCTTATCAACAATAAATAATAAATGTTCCATTGCAAATGTAAATGTAAATGTGACACCTTTTGTGGATAATGAAATTTCGAAACCCTAAAATTAACATGGGTTGGGTTGGGTTGTGAGTTAATTAAATCAAATTGTTTGGTTTGGGGTGAAAAGGGTGCAGTGCAGCAGAAAGACCTTGCCTTGATTATGCAGACGCAGGTAGCTTATCTGCAAGCAAACGTGTATGTATGGAGTTCATCAACACTCAACAGAACAGGGGTTTGTTTAACTGGATGGCGATGGCTGGGAGGGTATACCTAATTTCATACCCATATACATTGTAAAAACTTCAAAGTTTCCGGGTATACATTTTGGGTAAACTTCATGTAATCGGGTCAGGTATCATCTAATCCCATATCTGGTCCCATACAGGTATACCCGTCTCAAACGCTTCGGGTTTCAGGTATACCAAGTGGGTTTGGATATATTTGTCATCCCTATTAACTAGTGGAATTGTCTCGCGTGTTCCGACGGTAATTCAGTCGTTATCGGTTTGATTCATTATGTTATTGGTATTGTACAGACACTTGGCAACGTGATTAGCAATCAAAAGATATAACTCAAAAAGTAAAGTTAGTGATATGCTCAAAAGGATATCTACACATGTTTTTAGTCGATCAAAAACCATAAAAACGAATATTAGTAACACTTCGGGTAGTACACACACTGGTACCGATTTTGTTCAATCAGAAGGTAATATCAGTATTGTTGGACCATAATAGTTCAGTTTGTCATTTGTACCGGTATGGTCTTGACGCTCGATGTAGCTTACGATATAAAAAAAGATACTCTATAGCAAATATGACCTAGTTTTCAAGGAAATTTATACCGGAAACCATAAAAACAAATATTGGTACCGCTACCAAAGTTGTTCGAACGGTATCGATTAGGTTCGTCGCGTAAGAACAAAAAAATCAGTTACGTTCCATTTGAACAACACTCTTATCAAAATTAGGGGTGCAAATGAGCCGAGCGGCTCGCGAGCTACTCGAGATCGACTCGAGAAAAAGCTCGAAACGAGCCGAGCCTTATCGAGCCCGAGCCGAGCTTGAGCCTCAAAACAAAGCTCGTTTATTTATCGAGCCCGAGCTCGAGCCTCGCATGTGAAGCTCGATAGGCTCGTCGAGCCTTATCGAGCCTTAGTGTAAACGAGCCGAGTCGAGCTTATTTAAACTTGTTTACAAGCCGACCTCGAACCTAAAAATAAGCTTATTTAGTAAACGAGCCCGAGCCCAAGCTTCACTTATCGAGCTCGCGAGCCTAAAAAGTCTATTATCTATATTATTTTTATTTAATATACTAATTAATAGATAATAAACGAGCCGAGCCCGAGCCGAGCTCGAGCTTGAGAAAATACAAACGAGCTGAGCTCGAGCTTTGAAAACAAAGCTCGAATCGAGCCGAGCTCTCATAAGTTAATCGAGCTCGAGCTCGAGCCTGGTCAAGCTCGGGCTCGGCTCGGCTCGTTTGCACCCCTAATCAAAACGTAGATAAAAATAAGTATCTTGCAACGGTATATTCATAATTTTATATAACATTACATTATTTTATTATAATAACAAAAAGGAAAAATAGTGCCAACTTATAAATAAAAAAAAAACTAAATGTGAGTTAGCTTTGATAATATGTATGTTTGTGCTTTTGTTACTTGTACAGTACTACTCATAACTTAGTTTCAAAAGAAAATCTTTTCTATATCAAAACGTAAATTAAAATAAGCAAATCGTAACGGCATGCTAAGAGTTTTTTAAAGGGGGACTGGCATGTAATAATCTTAACTAGACGTTATTGGCCATTGCCAGACTCACCTTTGAATATTCCCTATGCCAGTCCCACATTTCACTTATTTTTCATCCACCGGTCCTCAGTTAAAAAAACTTAACGGAGTTAAGTTTTTTTTCTGAATTACAAGCTGACGTTTTAGGGCTTTTGATCAGAACGAGGATACGAGTCGAATGATGTAAAACTTACCTTGAAATTGTGCTCCAAACGATGAAAACGGTGCTTCAATTCGGGTGTTTAAACTTCCAATTAACAAAAATTAAGTCATTTGGAGCACCGTTTCGAGGTAAGTTTTACATCAATAGACTCGTATCTTCGTTCTGATCCAAATCCCTAATACTTCAGTTTGTAATTCAGGGAAAAAAAAACTTAACTCCGTTAAGCTTTTTTAACTGAGGACAGGTGGAGGAAAAATAGGTGAAATGTGGGACTGGCATGGGGAATATTCAAAGGTGGGACTAGCAATGACCAATGAAAACAAACTAGAACATGTAATGGATACAAATAACTTGCCAATGAGGTAGTAGTCGAGTGGTTAGAGAAAGACTGTTAGGACCGAGCGCGCACACGAACACGACACCGAAAGCAATAACGAACACAAGGATTTACGTGGTTTAGTCTAAACTGGCCTACGTCCACGGGTGGCAACTAGGATAATTTTATTGCGGGTGTTAAACATTACAAGTACAAGAGATCAATATATAGACTACACAATTAGGGTTGAAGCCCAATAGGCCGCGACTTGGGCCAACTGCCCTTACTCGTGTCGAGAAGTCTACAACCCAACAATCTCCCACTTGGAGGCTTCAAAGACACGATCAACTACGCTCCATTATACTTTTGTAATCTGTCAACGGAAACTCTATGCTCCATCTCTAGTTGCCACCGACCTTCTCATCAATTAACCTGAAGGCTCATTGAAGCTCCCACTGAGCTTCAACTCATCAGTCACTACTCGTAATTCGTTCTCTGCCTCTTCCGACTCTCATTTAAACGAACTGTCGGACCCTGAGAAAACCTGAGAACTAACACTCTCCATCATAAGCAGGTAATTCACTGGAGAGACTTTCACCGCTAGAATACAAGTTCTCTTAACCCACTTTCATCTGGGAACTCTGACTGAAGCACTACATGTGCTCCCACAGTTACGAAAAACCCTTGATTGGCTTCTCTGAACCTTTCCTAGCACGTTCAACCTGAATCTAACATGTGAATCTGGGTTTATCTCCTACAAAACAAACCTTCTTCTGCCCTCGAGATTCTGTGAACTGGATTTTGGTCTTCTTCTGAACTGGGATAGCCTCTCCCTCAGGCAGTACACTGACCATATACAATGACCCCTCTTCTTGCCACGTGCAACCACTAGATTTCCCTTAATTACCTTCCATTGTCCACTACCGAACTCAACCTCGTGACCCTGATCATCCAGCTGCCCAACTGAAATAAGCATTTTTCTCAAGCCTGGAATAACCCTCACATCTCTCAAAGTCCAAGTAGATCCGACTGAAGTAACTAAGTCAATATCACCCGTGCCTGTAACATCTAGGACTTCATCATTTACTAGTCGTACCTTACCAAAATCCCCACCTTTAAGATTCTGTAGTGCTTCACTGCTGTGGGTAGCGTGAAATGAAGCACCCGAATCCATAACCCAGGAATCAACATTGCTCTCCATACTATAAATCAAAGCTTCATCATTTGAGTAGTTTACTGCAGTGTTAACTTCTTTCTTTTCATTTGAACATTGATTCCTGAAATGTCCAACCTCTTTACAGTTCCAACAGGTTACATCATTTCAAGCCCTAGACTGACTCCTTTTTCTGTTCTTGTTGCCATTACCTCTGTTATCCTTTCTTCCTCTACCAACATGCATTAATTCACCTGATGACCCACCTGAATTTCTTCTTCGTCTTCGCCCAGAATAAGATATCGCATCTTCGCAAATGTGAACTTACTCGTATCTGAAGAGCTCGAAACAACGGTTACGGTTCTAGACCAACTATCAGGTAATGAGGACAATAACAACAGGGCTTGGACCTCATCATTAAACTTGATGTTCACGGACACCAAACTAGACAAAATCGAGTTTAGGTTATTGATATGCTCTGTTACTGAATCACCTTCCCTCATCCTAGTATTCACAAGCTCTTAGATAAGATAAACCTTGTTCGCTGCAGAAGGCTTCTCATACGTATTCGATAATGTTGCCATCATTCCTCTTGCTGAGGTCTCCTTCTGGATATTGAATGCAACATTCTCCGATAGAGAAAGCGTTATCACTGCTCTAGCTTTCTTATCCATCCTATCCCAATCTATCTGAGGCGTCTTTTCTGGTTTTTCATCCTCGGGCACTACTTCTAAGTCTTTCTGACAAAGTAGTGCTTCAACCTGCATCTTCCACCAACCAAACTTCTTCCCGTCAAACTTTTCAATCTGAATTTTCCCGTCTTCTGCCATGATAACACAAACACGACTAAACGAAAACTGAAATTGAAACAAATAGAAAACCAACACTGAAACAAATAGAAACAGAAAATACCCGATTCAAGTTTCTTTGATCTTCAAACAAACGGTTAAACACCCGCTGGTCAAACTGGTAAAAGAAATTGTTCTTCAGAATGAAACCCAAAAAACTAGATCAACGCGGCACCACACCAATCAAAACCACCCCGGCTAAACTGCCTGGTAAATACGCCAAACAATCGACACCCGCAACAAAACCCGATTCGATTCAACCGATTACCAAACCTTACTCAATAATCAGAAACTAAAAAAACGAACTAGAAATGCAAATCTGTTTCTTGGTTTCCTTTCTGATCGAGATAACGGCTTAAAAGAAACGGGACCTTCTAAGCCCTTGGCTAACGAAATACCCTGTTGTTCAAGTTTGGCGGCGCAACAAAAGAAAAAAATAACAACTCTTTTCCTTTCTTTGGTGATTGACTCAAGAGGACAAAGCTAAACCAATATTCTTTGTGCTTTTATTGTTTCTTGAAAGTCACTATAAGAAAACAAGAGTTTTTTCTCATAATGGTGTTGGTGGAAAAACTATTTATCAAAATGGTGTTGTGAGAAAAATATTTACCAAAATAGTGTTTTTAAAGATTAATTTGTTTCTCAATCCTATCCCATTAGATAAGCCCAATTCATTAAATAACTATTGCTTTATTGAGTCTCTCACCAAATTTATCTTTTTAAGAATATTGAAAAAAAAAACTATTTTTTTTAAATCTACTTAAAAAAACCTACAATAAAAATCTTAAAATCTGTAGCTAATTAAAAATAACCTACATATGATTCGAATGACATTAGTTGTACCGTCTTTATTTAATAAGAAAAAAACTGAAAAATCACTCAAATCTATATAGGACCACTCTCATAATTCCTTCCGCTTATGTTATTTTTTTTATATAAACAACACAATATAATTTGTTATATTAAAACTTGCTAGTTGAATATATGTTCCACACATAACATAGCACAATATAATTTGTTATTTTAAACTAGCTAGTTTAATATACGTTCAGCACATTTTATAATGAACCCTATAATTATTTGATATCCTTTTATATTAATTTAAAACATAATATAAAAAAAGCTTTTATATATACCGGTTTAATTGTAAAATTTGTTTCTGGTATATTCTACTAGATGGAAGGAATACATTCCAGCCTAACCCAAACCTTGAGAACTAGATTTGGAGAAAAAATAAGTTAACATAATGGGTGATTAAAAATAGTTTGAACTAAATAAGTTACAATATTGTGTTATTTGTATAAAAATAATAAGCCAAAGAAATATTAGCAAAGATCGTATATACATTCAAGTGAATTTTTAGCTTGTTTTTTTTAGCACAGAGTAATAAGGATATAGTTGAAGTTATTAGAATCACACACAATAGGTTTTTTTATTTATTGAATATTGATTTTTAGATTTTCAAAATATCATTTTTTTTAATTAAAGTTTTATAAATAAATAAAAAGTTTCAGTAAGATTCTTAACAAAAAAGTAAGTTATATGAGAGATCAAATAACATAATTAATTTGATATTTATTTAATTAGTTGTGTTTATCCAATAAGGTTAGGGGTGAGAAACAAATAAACCTTTTAAAAATACTATTTTGGTAAATATTTTTCCCACAACACCATTTTGGTAATTACTTTTCTCACCAACACCACTATGGGAAAAAACTCAAAAAAACAATACACCTACTGCTTCCTTTTAGTCAACGAGAATAAACCAAAAACTGGAAATTGATGTATTTTGTTTTCTTCTAGTTGTTCAATCAAACAAAACCGGATCGTGCGGAACTGCGGGGAAACTGCCGCCTATTAACCATAGATCGAATAATCGTTCTCTCGCAACCGTGTTATCGTGTGTAACGAGTCGTAGCTTTGATACCAGTTGTTAGGACCGAGCGCACACACGAACAAGACACCAAAAGCAATAACGAACACAAGGATTTACGTGGTTCGGTCTAAACTGACCTACGTCCACGGGTGGCAACTAGGATATTTTTATTGAGGGTGTTAAACATTACAAGTACAAGAGATCAATATATAGACTACACAACTAGGGTTGAAGCCCAATGGGCCGCGACTTGGGTCGTCTGCCCTTACTCGTGTCGAGAAGTCTACAACCCAACAAAGACTTGGTGTTCCTTGTGACTCAGGTTCGACTCTCACTCTCCCCATTATTTTCTGCGGCATCCAGGTGAAGGACGAATACAGGTGGAGTCAAGGGGCTGGCGGCGGTCGAGTAGTCGACCGCCGCCACAACGCCCGGTATCACGGTGCTTAACACGTCGTTCCTTTCCGTTAAAAAAATGGATACAAATAACCCTTTGTTGGTATTTGTGCACATAGGAAAGACATTTTTTTCTTTTCATTTTTATGCATTCACATTTTACACATAGCTCAAAACAAATGAGGCTCAAGTTCTCTTCAAACTAAATGAGTCGATCTCGAGCTTTGGCAAGCTCAAGCTTAGTTCGAACCATGTATGCCCTTAGAAGCCTCGAGATGCAATTTCCATGAGAAACCTATAGCTTCTTAGTGGAATGTTCAAATGAGTAGAAATTTTTTGTAAGAAGAAAAAAAAATTTCAACCAATAGAAATGCTTCGTTTGATTTCATTTAATATTTATATTTAATATTATTAGATAAGGGTATATTGATAAACTTACATGTCATTATTTGTAGTCTTCCTCTTTAATAACTAACTATATTAAATTTGTAACTTATTTTAAAATATATATTTTCTCAAAAAATAAAAATAAAAATTCATTTATAGTATAGGATAAATTACGAGTTGCATAGGATAAATTTCAAAATGTGTAGAATAAATTTCGAGATGTGTAAGATAACTTTTAATGTGTGTAAGCAAAAAATTTTAGTGTGGAGTAATAAATAAGAGAGAAAAACTATTTAATGTTTTACAATTATGCCCTTTGTTTTTTTTTTTTTTTCTCAATTAAATTTTCTTCTTAAATGAACCACCCTCAGCTTTTTATTGGCTTAAATTTCAAGCCATATTCGTGTGGAAAAAACTTTCAAGTGTATACGTATCAAAATAGCATTTCCAAAAGAGCAAAACCATATATTTGTATACCTGATAAACCAATGTTGACAAATAAGCCGAGTGCATCAATAGGAAACTAGAGCCGTAAATAATATCCGTGCTCAACCTCTGTGAATCTAATCTATGTAATCTCCGCCTAACATGTACATCACGCTTGGTTATAGATCGGGAACACTCGTACTAAACAATCATTCATATATCATCATCATCATTTATAGTTGGTGGTGAAAGTGGTGGAACTGCAGATAGAACTATATCAGATACTTCTAGAACTTTCCTACCAGTCAATCCAGCTTCTGTTGTTTTGTCATCATTCTTCCCTTCAAAGACTTTAGAGGAAGTATTATCATCGGTAACGCTCGACAAAAGCTCCGCCCTAGATGAAGTGTTTTGTGCAGACACAATTAAAGAAGAGAACGTGCCAGATTCTCTTAATCCTTGTATGATCACCTATTCAAGCAAAAGATATGAACATGGGAAACTAGAAAAGGGTACACATAATGGATATGAAAATAAAAAGTCAAAGAACTTGAACTCACCATTGGAGCATGAATGCGGGTCAAAATTCCCTTCCTCATGAGTTTCATGTTTAAAGCTTTATCAGTCCATACGACATGTTCACGATACCTGCACGTCAGCAAGCATGTCAACAACATGTGAACAAACAACTAATCTCTTTCACATACATGAAAAAGAACAAACATTCTTACCAGCTTAGCATCTCCTCCTCTGTTGCAGTTGATGCAATTATAAAAGCCTGCAGCACAATTATGGAATATCATTAACAGGATGAAAATTAAAATAACTTGAAAAGAAATTACTTTTCTCGAAAAACCTACAGAGCAAGCCAACTGTGGGTGTTGATTGAGATCATAGAAAATTGTTTGATAGAAAGATGGAAAATTTTTATAAAACTAATAATTACATTACACCTAACATAAATACACAAGTGCTATTTTCTAGACAATTATAACTCATTTTCCAACAATTTCCTTTTTAAGATGTTTCATTGACATTGCAAATGTTTCATTTTTGAAAAGTTTTCATATTAAGATTTGTGTAATTGCTCATTATCTGTCACTGGGTATAACTTGATGGCGTTAACTTTGGTGCATGACTTTTCATAGTTTTAAATACCCGTATCTAAAACCTAGGAAGAAAAAGAAATCAGTAATGGATGACCTCTTAACTTAAAATAATAATAATAATAATAACATAAGCATAAATACTTACAGATCTGTCAAATTCTAACATGAAACATCGTTTAACATCGTCTTTTGTAGGTTTGCAGCCACAACGGTCACGCCTTGATGTCAAATCTGAAAATTTGGTGTAGGTGTAATGCAGAACAGCAGCCTCGTCCAATTTTATCTCACTGAATATATAAATACAAGTTACTATAGATACACAAGTAAAATTTGCACTCAAAATGAAAACAACGCCTTACATGGTGGCTATTAGTGGTGACAAAATGGGTGGATGAGGTGAGATAGGTAGTGTGTTATTATTAAATTAATGTACATAATTTTAATGTTATTTTAACTTTTTTTATAAAATGGTATAAGAGGTTTTATGTGTTATATATACACTTTAAGCAACTTTCAACAGATTTCTTTTAAGCTAACTTTCTTCATTTTAACCATTTTTCAATCCACGACTAATTTGCTTGTTTTCATTTTTTCAAAGAATTAGAGATGTTGACTTTAGTGAGCAAAATTCTCCTAGTTTATCATTTTAAAGGATATTTAATACATTTGATAGGTACTCAAAACGGTTAGACTAAAAAAATACTGCAATCTTCATGAGGATGTAAGCACTTCACAGAAACAAAGAGACTTTTACCAATTAACTGCAAAAATTTACCCATTACCCGGCCCACCCATTTTGCCACCTCTAAAATGAGAAGGAGATACGGTGATTACTTTGGAGTCTTCATGTAATTGTGCCATCTGTGTGCACCATTAGGACGAAGATGATGTTGGACACGCGCTGCAGATTTCCCATTTCCATATGTTAAGAAGTAGTTAGGATTACCACGAGTTGATTCTTTGTAATTTCCAAAGTAAGTGTCTTTTGGAAGATGGTCATAATTCTTCTTGAACATTGAAACCTGCACAACATAACAAATACCTATTTCCATCTCAAAAATAGTAACTGATAGTATTCTAATCTTTTTCTAGAACGAGTAACAAGAGTAATGAACAGTATCTGAATGATATATGCAGCATGTAAGTAGCGAAAGAATTATGTACCTCACTGAAAGGATCCTTTATGTCATCTCGTTCAACACTGCTCTCCTACAAAAGTGAGTATGAACCATTTAGTAATCAATGGATTGACTTGAGTTATACTTTATTTCAAATAGGTCAAAAGTCAACAAAACTGTATTTTTACTTTTAATTAATGCACACAACCTACTATATTATTCTATTCAGGTATTTATATTATTACTGTTACAATTTGGTTTCTCTAATTGATCTTAACGCATTATTATTATTATTTATCAAAAGAAAAAACAAAAAAAAAAAAAAAAAACTATTGACAAAATGTGCTTGTAGAGCAAAAGCATAAAAGAGAGAGTGAATATAACTCACATAATTTGGAAACACAACCATATCAACATATTTTGGGACATCTGACAAAAGCTTTCTGAGAGAGTATTCACGAGTGCCAGCTGGATGTATCAACTCATCAGTGTCCAAATGCAGGATCCAGTCCATGTCAGCTTCCTAGAAGTAAGAAGACAAGATCATCACCAACTTCATATTGATGTTATTGCACGTAGAGATAAAAAGAAAAAATAGTCATACCCTTGCCATAACGATAGCCATTTCCATATTGAGGGATTGCTTGACAAACAATTCGTAGTTGCATGGTTTGTAGAAGAAGCTTGACAGCCATGTCTCATTCCATATTCGACTGAAGATCAAAACATGGATTCATAAGAATTTGATATAAAATAAAACTTCTCATTACAACAATAAGTATTAAGCCCGATGAAACCATGCATTCAGTCTATTATTTAGCATACGCAAACAATAACTAATACACGCAAACAAACTAACCTCTTGGCTTGTTGTTCTTCAAGTTCTCTTGTTCTATATATCAATTTTACATCCTGCAAACAAAATTAATGCAGATTTGTTAATTAAAAACTATTTATAAAACAATGATCTAAGTTTCTTGAAGAAGGAAAAAAAAAAAAAAGATGTGTCGTGAACTCACAGGGATAGACTCCAAGACTTTAGATACACCTGGGGATGCTGCTTTTCCTTCCACAAACAGAAAGAATGTTGATACACCAATAACTTTATGATAAAAAATCCATGGTAATATTTGCTCTAAGCCTGCAGAAGTGCTTGTAGTGATGCATATCTGCAATTCAAATATTGCAGATGCAATTAGTCACATGGATTCTAAAGGATTCTCACACAGAACTTGTCAAACCAATTTGAAAACATTCAGTACGTCTTTAGGTTGCAAAATAGATGTGTTGGGCATATTGGGTAACTGATAAACTTAGAGGATGGCTCAAAACGGATCGGGCCCCCCTCTATATGTCTGCAAAAAAAAAAAAAAAAACCCAAATTGACGTTTTCATACAAACAGGTTGCGCCCCCTCTATATGTCTGCATCGTCTGACAAGTGACGTGAAAGAGAAAACAAAATCCAAAATCCAATATCATCAAAAGGTCTTAAATTTTTTCAGGAGACAGCCCACTATAACTAACACTAATAGTATCAAAATTTTCAGTTGTCTTGCTTTTTTCACTTTTTGTTCTTTCTTAATTTGGTGCCAGTGGGGGTCGGGGTTGCATAAAATTGTCAACATGCATCCTAAATATGAGAGAGGAAGTATAGTTAGAGGGTAGGGGTCGCAAAAAACTTGAAGTTTCTTCAGTATACCATTACACAATATCAACAAATGATCTAAAACAACCAATTTGTTAAGGTTTTCGCTATTAAACCAATTTAGGTTATTTTCAATCCTAGTTGCAGAATTTAACCTATCCTTAAAACAAACAAGTGACTAACTGACTATTTTACACCACCCTATAATGCACAAAATCCACTAACAACACTCTGTCAAGTGTTAACCACAAAATATAACAGAGCAACACTCTGTCAACTGCACCTGATTCATTAAACATTTTGAGCATATTCAAAGGATCATTAAAACAGTAATCCTACTAGAAAAATTTCAAATGAAAATCTCACAAACTACATCAAATGTTTCAAGTTCCTTCAGAATTCAGGCAAATCACAGACAATACTAAGCCCTAAATTTAACAAATTGAAAACCACGCATACAGATTCCATAAAATCAAAGTAATCCTACTAGAACAATTTCAAATCCAGATCTCACAATTTACAGCCCTAAATGTTTACAATTCCTTCAAATTCTGGCAAAACGGACAATACTAAGCCCTAATTCAATAAAAAAACAGAAAACCGCACACACATATTCCATGTAATCAACAACCTACACTAGTTCAACACAACTTTTCAATCTACACATTAACATATCATCTCACTTCACATCAACTAATCAACAAAAAACAAAATCTCGACAAATTCTTCAAAAAAAAAAAAACACGATCAAAATATCGAAAACCACCTTAGGTTACAAATCGGATGTGTAATTGAACTTTCAATCCTTAAAATACCAAAACAAAACTGACCGGCTTTGACCTATTAATCATCAAACAGTTTGAGCATATTCAAAGAATCATAAAAACAGTAATCCTACTAGAACAATTTCGAATCCAAATCTCACAAACTACAGCCCTAAATGTCTCCGATTCCTTCAAAATTCTAACAAACCACACACAAAATCAAGCCCTAATTAAAACTAACAAGCAACTCAATCTCCTCAATTCCATAAAATCAACAACCTACACTAATTCAACACGTCTTTTCAATCTACACACTAACAAATCATCTCAATTCACATCAACTAATCTCAACAAATTCATAAAAAAAAAAAAAAAACACAATCAAATTCCAAAATATACCTTAGGTTTCAGATCGGATGTGTAAGTGAACTTCCAATCCCTAAAAAACGAAACGAAACAGAGCGACTTTTCCCTAATATCTCAACACTCTGTCAACCACAAAACACGGTATAACAGAGCATCACTCACTTTCGCACATCTAATCACACATTAACTGCATCTGAATCACTAGACATTTTGAGCATTTTCAAAGAATTATCAAAACAGTAATCCTACTATGAGAATTTCAAATCCAAATCTAACAAACTACAGGCCTAAACGTCTCCAATTCCTTAAAATTCTAACTAATCACAGACAAAACTAAGCCCTAATTTAACCTGACAAGCAACTCAATCTCCACAAATTGAAAACTACACATAAAGATTCCACAAAATCGACAACCTACACGAATTCAACACAACTTTTGAATCTACACACTAACATATTATCTCACTTTGGTCAACAAAAACAAAATCTCAACAAATTAATCAAAAATCACAATAAATTCTGAATTAGTACCTTAGGTTTCAGTCTATAAACTAACGGATTACATCATTTCACATCAAGAGAAAACAAAATCCCAACAAATTCATGAAAAACTACCTTAGGTTTCAGATCGGACGTGTAATTGAAGTTCCAATCCCTAAAATAGGGAAAGGAGAGGGAGCGACTTTGACCTAAAATCTCCGCACAAGTGGAGGAAGATCTTCGCGTAACATGTTGAGAAGAAGTGGAAGCATCCATCCCGGGGAACTCGAGGCGATCCTTAGGGCTCCAACGCGTGGTGGGATCGTCGATTTCACCGCGCCATTGGAGAACGAATGCGAAGAGTGCGAGCGAGAGCGGGAGAAGTGTGAGTAAGAGTAGGATTTTGGAATTGAATGTTTGAGAAGATTGTGGTGGTGAATGTGATGATGAAGATGAGGATGATGATGAAGGTCTTGTGGAGGAATACATACCTGCCATTGATGAACACTTCTGGTTTTTGAGTGTGTGTGGGGAACCAAGGGAGGAGAGGTGGTTTTGGCGTTGGTGACTGGTGACTTGGTGTTGCCGTCTATTATAGCAAATTTTGTTTTATTATTTTTATATTTATTTATTTTATCATTTATTAATTAATTAATTTTTTTCTTTATATGACTTGGGGTTTTGATTGTGGAGTATTATTGTTTGAATTAAGTAAATTGGATTTTAATAATTTAAATTATAACTTGTTGATTGATAATAATTTATATTGAGAATATGACTGATAAAAGTTTTACTTTCATTATCAAAGATAATTCTCATCTACCGATCGAATGATAGCTTCCTGATGATGAATGATGAACTTATATTTCTTTCAATGTTTTCATTTGTTTTTAAATGATGAAAGTTAGGGGTGTGTAGAATTATTTTTCTGTTAGAGTGGAATTGTGATTAGCAATGAAAGTGAAAATTAGAAGTATTATTGGTTATGTTGTAGATATGGATTATTAGTGCATTATGGAAAATAGTTTGGGTTTTTAATTTGTCTTTAATGTAATAAAATGTTATCATCATTATATTCAGTAAATCTTATCAATAGCAAAGTAAAGGTAGGGTTTGAGAAGAGTGAGATGTAGACAACCCAATGTTTTAAAAAATATCGGTCGGTTATACCAATATTACCATTTTCAGATGTAAATCATGTACGAAACACCCCGGTAGATAAGTGAAACAACATAAGGTTTGTACCGGTGGTAAAATCCGGTATACCGGTTTGAAACGTAATACCGGTACCGGCCCAGGGTTATTTTAGTTTAGGTTGTTACTTATTTTTATTATATATGTTACTTATCTTACGTAATTTTTATATATTATGATTATTTGTAACTAAAAGTTCTTATTTAATATTGTATGAAACGAAAATAGTTATCCTCTAGTTGATGAGGATGGCGATAATAGTGAATTTCATCTTTTATGCGATCGTGAACTTGATGTATTCAACATTCAGATGGCTTAAATATATCTTACACTTTCATTTAAAAAAGCTTGTTGGAAAACTGAATGATTTTCGATTGTCTTTTGGGTTATTTTTTATTATGGATATACTTTTAGATAATCTTTTAATATGTAATCATGCATTTTTTGATTAACTTTTGAGTTGGTGTAATTTATGAAATTATAGAGTAAGCTAGTCAACCTCGTTGAACCGCTTGGTATAACCTAGTTCAACCGGTTGAACCATTTTTTAGTCTAAAGCGGTTTGATTTAAAAACCGGTTTTTAAAACATTGAGACAACCTTACCATTACTCCGTAAGAATAGAGAGGCTGTTTCTAGTGAGACCCCCAATCCGACAGTAATTTTGCATCAAATCTTGGACATAAGGGACATAACACTCAACAATTTAGACTATGGGATGTGGAGGGGCTTGGGTTGGGGGCATTGCTCGACACGTGGTAGATGTGGGCTCCACCAGTCCACACCCAAAAAAGTGGGGTGTGCTAGCGGCGTGGTCAGGCCGACGTGGGGTGCCATGTGGTTTTTTTTAAAGTTGACAATTATATAAAAAAAACACAACTTATATTCATTTAAGAAAAAGTTACATAAAAGACAATCCTAAAATATAAAAAAAACCTACTTAATAAGTACTAGACAAAATTGCAGAAAACAACCTTTATGTTTGCCCCAAACTGCACTGTATACCTTTCACTATGAAATCGGAAAAAACCAACCTTTACGTTCATGTTTTGCTACAGATTCAACCTTTAACACAGACGACGTTTATTTTCTGGTTAAGTTACCTCACATGCTTTGCATGTGAGGGCTTTTTGGTCATTTTAGTTATCTTTTCAATAGCTTTTTTGTTTTTTTTTTAATATTCCATCCCCCTTCATCAAAACCCAACCGCCTAGAACCCCCATCCCCACACCTCCGGCCACTCCATAACTACCACCGCCAAAACTGTTCACCACCATCACCACTCTCCACCTTACGCCACCACTCACCTTACACCACCACATCTCCCCGATTAGACGATGGCCACCATCACACCACCGGCGATCAACGATACTCTCACCCAAATCTGCTACCCAAAAATCAGATCTATAAAACTCCAACCCTCACTCAACTACCTTACGAGTGTTGACCTCAACCCACCCACATGTTTCCACCTTACACACCCACCACCAATAAATATGTCTTTTTTTTCTCAACCATTGCTACCAAAAATGAGTTAAAAAACAAATCTAAATTAATTTTCTATAGGTTTTGGTGTTACATTCAAACAAAACTAAGTTGAGAATAATGATTTTTTTTACAGCACTTCGTATAGAGGTTCAGAGTGGAAGAGGAAGAAACATCGTTTGACCAAAACCAGTTCACAACAACCGCAACTCTTTATATAGTTTAGGCAGCGCCACAACCACTGATCGGAAACCCAGTTCACCATCTCAATTCGTTTTTTTTTTTCGGGAGACTTCACCACCACAGAAATTGATTCTTACGAACAACCCAAGATGAGATCAAAATCAGTATCTAAACCCAAATCATCGGCATTGAATGATGGTGATTGGTGTTTAGACGAGATTCCGGCCACGGCACAATGGTGGTTGGCGATGCAGAAAGCTGCTGGTGTGGTGTTTGTGGTCATCGTGGTGGTGGCCGGAGGGTTGTGGTGCGGCGGCTGGAGAGTTGTGGTGTTCAGAGAGAGAAGGGGGGGGGGAAGAGTGAGCCTGTGTATATATTAGATTTATGGATTGGCCGGAGGTGTAGGGATGGAGGTTCTAGGTATTAGTAACAGGTGATCAATGGAATATTTAAAAAAAAACAAAAAAAAACTATTGAAGAGATAACTAAAATGACCAAAAAGCCCTCACATGCAAAGCATGTGAGGTAACTTAACCAGAAAAATAAACGTCGTTTGTGTTAAAGGTTGAACCTGTAGCAAAAGATAAACATAAAGGTTGGTTTTTGCTGATTTCATAGTAAAAGGTATAAAGTGCAGTTTGGGGCAAACATAAAGGTTGTTTTCTGCAATTTTGTCTAAATACTAAAAAAAACCTACTTATTAAATCTTAAAAAATAAAAAAATCAACTTATTAAATCCTAAAAAATAAAAAAAATTACAAAGTACGGTAAATATTAAAGTTGGGAACCCACTTAAACTTCGTATTCCATCATGCCTGTACTCGATCTTCGCGATCTCCACTCGATCGTCGTTGATCAAGTCGCCCGCAGGGACACGGTCAAAGCAAACTTTAAACCGATCCAACCTTGATTTGAGCTCACGCCATTTGTGTTGACACGGGTTTAAGTTGTGACGCGTGTTCCCGACGTGTTGTTGGTATTGTTGGAAAGCTCGCCCCCAATACGCGGTTTGACCGCGTTGTAGGGTACGTTGTACGTCAACAATCGATGTCACTATTGCTATTTCCTCCTCTTCCGTCCAATGCACCATTTTCGAATTTTTGGTGTCGGTTTGGTGGAAGAAGAAAGGGAAAATATGTAATTTTGGGTGAGTATTTAGAGGTAAAAATGTATATTTTTTTTTAAATTTGATTTACCATATCTAACCGCCACCTCCAACGGCTACCCCAAACGGCTATATCGAACCAGCCAATCAAAGTTAGCCATGTCACATTGCCCCCGTCCCACACCAGGCTCAATCCCCAAACCAACGGGGCAACGCCATGACCAACGCTAGCCCGGTGTGACCAGATCAGCGTTTTATGTATCCCTTATCTTTTAGCTATCATAAAGGATACATAGTGTAATAAAGGGTATTTATGAAAATATTATTTCCATGTATTTCGTATGTAACGATTGAGATTAAAAAGGGTCACAAACCTTTTGTAGGAAGTACATGATGATACGTATATATGATTTTACTATCCTTTTTACGTTTATTTGAAGGAACTCTTTAAGCAATAAATATTTGTGCACAAACTAGTTAATGCTTTGTGGATCAATCATTAACACTCTAATCCAAAATGATCATATTATACTCTTAAGCAGGTTACACTCCAAAAAATAAGATAGAATAAAAACTAAGGCATTTTTGCTACAATTATTTACACGGAATTAAATATGCAAAATAGGAACTTCTTCCTAATCTATAAATTATAACAAGTAGTAAGACTCGTGTGTAAACACATGTGGTTTTTAGAAAATCATGCATAACACATTTTAATAGAAAATATAGATACGTGTATAGATATTGTACCAAAACCTGTTATCTATTATAAATAATAGACAATTATAAACATAGATCATCGGTTAATATATCAGTTACATACGACTATTTCCATTGTCCTATCCAAAAAAAAGGAGTACCCACCCATTGACAATGTAACCTGTTTATAGACATAACTACATAAAAAAACATGTCTAAGAAGCTAAATTAATACCACCGAGGAACCTAATGTACAACCACAAACATCATCACATCAAACATTGTTTATAAATCTTCAATCAACACAACACTCATGAAGAGGGCTTTCTCTTTGTCACAAAATGCACAACTTTTGTTAGCTTCAGCAACTGAGTAGACTTGTGAAATTCAAACGAAAGTTCATCACCAAAAACAATATTGCAAGATCTCAGATAACCAGGTCATCCAACAATATCGTAGCTGAATCCAATATTGGTTTTTTGAGATCTTGTAAGCAGTTCCTGGACTTCACCTTTCAAATTTTGCATCTTGACAGGCTTAAGATTATCAGTATGCAGATCCAAGGCAGATGATACATCTGATTGCAGATGCTAAAAAAGCATAAAATTAAATAATGAATTTTATAAAATATTGATATATAACTGAAATTGTTGAAATAACAAAACAAAGTAAGGACTGCAAAAACTTACAAGCCTGTGTTCAGCTTGAAGTGTAAGATTGGCTCTGAAGTGGATGATACTAAATGAACCTTTTGAACTTTATACGGTCTATAAACAGATTGTTTATCCTCTACAATGGTCGTGCCACGAAGATTGCGCATCTTTTCAACCTAAGTAAATTAATTTAGACTATGTATAACAACTCTGAATTCTTGAAATTTTGTAACTTTCTTTATTAACACAAACTATCTTCTCAACTTAGCTTTAAAGTTTAAGACTCAATTATATAGAAGAATATCAACATATTGAGACAATAATAAAATGGGTAGTGTAAAACTAATATTAGATACAACACTTGAAGAGGCAGAAATGTCATGAACAGAAAAATCTTTAGACTGAAGTTGTCATACATGTTCGGTCTCCTATTAAGTTAGTATCTTAAGATCCCGGTTTCCACAATAGATCAAAAGCCGATAGAAGTTGTCATACATGTGTAGGATTCTCACCTAGGTAGTGTACCTCTTTCCTCTGGTCGTATCTTTAGCTCTTAGCTCGTGTTTGTTTCATAGTTAGTTAATTTAGGTAATTTAGTAGATCGATAGACCCCCCCCCCCACATAAAAATAAATCAGTTAGGTTAGATAAGTTAGATCGAGTCTAGTAACTTAGTCAATAGAGTCTCGCGGGTTCGATACTCGAACTTACTTAGGCTATATGCATTGACCGGTGCACTTGTCGGTTGTGTGGTCTAGGTTTTAGACAGTCTGTTTTTATAAATTTAAAACTTAGCGTGTCTAGTTTAGGTTAATATTAGTTATTTTTTTATTTGACCACTTTTAGCACATCAAACACCATGACTGTATTACGATTCAAGTCGTGGTGCTTCTGGAATCTGAATGGTGTTTTGTATTTTCAAAATAATCAAAATCATTCATGCTGCATGCAACTAATGTAGTATACTCACCGTGATTTAAAACACCCTACTCACCAGATTGTATGTCACATAATATTATAAAACACCCCGCAACAGAAGAATTATATGTTACTTAAAAACATCTTGTTGAACTACAATACAAAACATCCTATAGCTAATGTTATAATGTTCGCTATGCGAAAAAAACACCGATTAAAAAAACAGATGTAATAATCTTCGCTATCAAAAGAATCAGATGAATCTTTATAAAATTTGTCCATTCGTATATAACAGTTAATTCGTAAACAATCTTTGTAAAAAATAAAATTATATTAGTATCCTAAAATAACTCACTGACGGTTACAAGATTATTTTATCATTTAATTGAACTTTGAAGTAAATTACATTATTGCCCTTTCTCATTAATTTAATTGAAGGACACATGTCAACACTAGATTATTTCTTACACTTCTCACACTCTTATCCTTTTTTACAGTCCTTAATCTGGTGGGGAAATCCTCTGAAAAGTTAATTTTGTCTAAAAAGACTAAGAAAGCATCTTGGCCATTAATCTTTTTTTAAACGTACATACCTTTTGTATAAGAGTTTTTTTTTTTTTTTTTTTTTTTGAAAAACAATACACATTGAAAACGAGCAAATTTTTTACTTTAGTTTGAGTATGGTATTGATATATAAAAAATGAATTTAAGTTAGAAAATATCGTATTAGATTTTTGTACAACACCAGAATCCAATACAATACCTAAATACTAAACACTACCTAAATCCAGCATAGTATAAAAATCCAATATATCAGCTAAGTAGTCAACAAATTTTTCTCTACTCGACTTCCGTTTCGATGATGGCATGGCATGGTGGCGTTGGTTCAAATGGGCTGAAGATATCATATGGATTGATTTAGATGTAGGGTTTTTCTTAATTAAAATGCAGTGGGCCGAATGCCCTTAAGCCTATAAATTATTGATGTGTAAAATAATGTCCGTTGAAGAAAACACCAAATTAAAACTACTTCCTAAATCAATTACACACAAACGCAAGTGTATCAATTGTTATGTAATAAAGTAGGTAAGACCGGGAATCAATCCAAGGACATTGCGTAGCTAGTATCAAACCGAAAAAATATAACTAGTATCAAAACGAAAATAATTAAGACGCTCTAAATCACAAGGTATTGGTAAATAACTTAGCTACTTGAAATCGGATAATCTAGGTGTGTCTATAACTTAGGTGTTCGAGATGACGTGGTCAATCTGGTAGGGTATTGGTCTTTTAGCACTTCACACATCGTTTTGGTTCATATCAAAATGAGCTTTTCATAAAGACATAATCTAACAAGTTTCTCAAACGACTAGAAGGATTTTGATCCTAACCGGTTATCTTTTACATATTTGCTTTCGTTAAAGCCATTTTTTCACTTATTTCACTTTAATAGTTTTCTTTTCTTAAAACTTACCATTGCATCGGTTAGTTATTAATTAAAAGTTTAGTAGTAAAAGCTTTATCGCGTCCTAGGATTAATACTCGGTAACTTCATTGAACTATATTATGCTAATAATAGCCACGCTTGTCTGTTACATGTGTAGTTACTATTTTTAGGTCTTTTACCTTAAAACTGGTCTATGCATTGTTTGATATTATTTGTTAGTATCTGAGCACGTCAAGTTTTTGACACCGTTGTCGAGGAGACGACACTTTTTGAAAACAACCTAAAGTTAGTAGTTTAATCACTTTTGTTTATTTATTTGTTTCTTTTGCTTTGTTGTTTTCTGCTACTTGCGTTTTTGCCTTAGTACACTAGTTATTTTAGACTTAACACTAGGATGACAAAACGAACCATTTAAAAGCATGTTTGTCCTTCTGCTAATGCGATTCGGATTAGCATTTTTAGACCCTAGGTGGTTGCGAACAATTTCACTATTCCTCCTCAACTCATTTAGATGATTCAACATTCATGTCAATACAACGGACTAGCTGATGAAGACCCTAATGATCATATCGATAAATTTCTTGAACTTTGAGACACGTTTAAAATCATTGAAGTCACTGATGATGCAGTTAGACCTCGTTTGTTTCCTTTCTCGCTCGTAGGAAAAGCCTGTTCTTGGCTTAGTTTTTTAGAGCCTGGATCTGTTACTACATGGAGAAACATGGCTGACTATTTTCTGACTAAATTCTTTTCTCCATCTAAAACTAATTGGTTAAGGAGCAGGATATAAGCTTTTGAGCAAGAAGATGATGAACGTTTTTCTGAAGTATGGGATCGTTACAATGAGTTTCTTAGTAATTGCTCTCATCATGGTATGGAACCTTGGATGGTCATGAACACATTCTATAATGGATTGTGTGTTCCATCTAGGCAAAATCTCGACATGGTAGCTGGGAGAGTATTCTCGGATCTAACCGCAACTCGGATCTAACCCCCATTGCGGCTTGAGCCCTCATTGAGAATCGTTGCTAATGACCATCCATCTAGACGAGAATCTAAGACTTGATGAAAACCCGAAGTTCGCCAAGTTGAATCTCATTCAAAAGTGAATGTGTGTGATACCTAAGTTAATTAGATAAGTTAAACCGCCTTTTTAGCGTATTCATAACCAAACTAATCGAAGGTCTCATTTATGAAGAAATTACAACCACCCAGGTTCGGGGTTAATCATTTGTCTTTAGTTTGGTTATGGTTTGATTAACCTCTTTGAGAAGAAGATGACTTTGCTTCTAGATGATTCAATTGAGCTATCGAACGGTGGATTCAACCGTTACAAGGTCTATACATAGAAGATTGTTTTGTTTACATAGGATTCAATATATACATAGTCGGATAATTGTAATTGTAATTGTAATTATCTAGCCAACCTTGTCATCTGGCAAACTACAATCATATGGGAACCTTTGAATCTAGTGACAAACCCAAGATTTTTTTCTATGGTTTTTCGGTGATCTGATTTCACAACCAAATAGTAGAGTTTTCTGGTTGAGTCAGGTCTAGGATCATAATTATATACGAAATCTTAATAAAGGAGTATTACTTGAAGAAGATGATGACTCAAACGTTGAAGTTTTATGGTTGGGTCGGGTTGAATAGTTTTAGAGTGTGTGCGAGTTGCGATTCTAAAAAGATCAATATGTCTGAACTAACCTTTCAATTACTAGATCATCTTTTAAAACTGAAAATTATGTGGCAAATCTTTTTGAGTTTTTAAAATTTGACTCGGTCCCAATTTGATTTTCTACTCGCACTTTTTGAGTTTTTAAAATTTGACTCGGTCCCAATTTGATCTTCTACTCGCACCTAGACATGCGGTATGTCTTGTGGAGAGGGTGTCGTGAAGGTGACGTGACATCATGGCCACTAGTAACGCCCCCCCCCCCCCCCAATTGGTTAAGCGTGAAAATAGTAGAAATCACCATCATACCCATGAGGTGACCGTTTGGAAAAGAGCAATTGGGCTCTATTAAAACAACAACAACAATAATCATTTTCTTAAATTCTATTTAAGAGCGCACATTTCACATATGTTTTTCGCACGATCTGTATTCTTTCTGTGACAAATTCTCTCCAGCCTTCTAAAAATATATACAATTTTTTTTTTGAAATCATGGTTTCTTCATCCTCATCTGAGCAATTCGTAACTTTTTACGTTGGGATGTCAGAGGTAAAAGGGGTTTTACTACCTTATAAAAGTGTACATCGACGATTCGAGAAATGGCATACGACACTTCTAGCGATGCATGGGATGAGCATTTGTAGATGGCGGAAAGAACATCACGGGATAGTCTGTATAAATTTTCCAAATGTGTGGTCAAGCTATATAGCAAGAAGTATTTTCGTATACCAACACGAAAGGACATCAAATAACTATATGCAGCCCACGAAAGAAGAGATGGATTCCTTGGAATGCAAGGCAATATCGGTTGTACACGTAATTGCCCTAATGCATGGGGATGTCAATTCACGCACGGTGATATAGAGCATCCCTCAATAATGCTAGAAGCTATGACTCCTCAAGATCTATGGCCTTGACATGGTTTCTTTGGTGTCGCTGGTTCAGATAATGACTTAAATGTTCTTCACCAGTCTGAGGTTTTCAACGACATCATAAAGGGTATCAGACCTGATTCTTCGTTTATGGCTTCAGGGGTGGAATACAACAATGGGTATTACCTTGCTGATGGTATATAGCCTAACTATGCAATATTTGTTAAAACTATACCGTATCCGGAAGATGATAAAAGAAAAAAAAAGTGCCAAGAATTGTTAAGAAAATATGTTGAACGATTACTTGGTGTTTTAAAGCAATGATGGCACATTGTGCAAAAGCCGGCACGTGCATTTACGCACAAAAAAATGAGACATGTTATGCATGCTTGTATCTTACCGCATAAGATAACTATCGCAGATGAAGGTAACATCATATGCAAATACGAAGCAAACCGAACGACGTTCATGAGGATATTGAACCTGTTGATGAGGCTCAACAAGAGGTAAACATGTGGACATTACAAAACCAGCATACGCACCTCAACATTTGTGTTGATTTGATCGAGCATGTTTATTAGTTTTAGATTTTTTTAATTATGTAGTTTTATTTTATTGATATAGTTTTTAATTATGTTCTTTTTATGGTTCAATTTTTTTATCAATGAAAAGTTTAATTTTTTTTTTGTTTAAAAATTAAATAAATGGGGAAAAAAGAGGGGATACCGATCACACTCCTTGAAAGTGGAGGAAAGAGACTATGGAAGAGCATACAGACATGACATTATGACATTGAGATGGAGGACAATGATAAATGTTAATAGTGAACCAGAGCTCGTAACCTTACTATTAGGCATCAGCTCACCTCCACAATTGTATCATCGCATACCTTCGTGCTTAGCTTAAAAACCATCCTCCAAGCTTATTTATTTTTTATTAAGAAATCTCTTATTTTGTACGCTTTTTGTATCCTCCAAGCTTATTTATTTTTGATTAAGAACTTTCTTATTTTGTACACTTTTTGTAATTAAATACATCCCAAGTTGATCAACAAATTTCTCAAAATTATCAATCATTCATAAATAAATAAATAAAAATTAGTATAAAATATTACTTGTATCACAAACTAGTGTAAAAATTAAAGAGTTAAATACCATTTTAGTCCCTATGGTTTGGGCTATTTTGCCAGTTTAGTCCAAAGGTTTGAAACGTTGCCATTTTAGTCCAAATATACAATAAGTATTGTTTTGTTCACATGAACAAATATTTGTAATATGTCCTCCGGAATCACGTACCTTAAACGTCTCATTGACAAAAGAGAAACCAAATTTTCTTTATAAAGAAAAGGTTTAACGAGTACATAAAAAATAAAGCATCAAACTATCAAAGCAATCTCATACATTCACAACCTTCTTTTGCATTGTTTAACTAATAAGTATGGAATGATACTAGACTTCAATAATACTTCATTTTCTCTTTTATTTACATAGAAAAGCAAAAGCACAAGTTCCTTTAGTTACTATTAGGAATCGAAGGAAAACACCAATATATTTACATATATTAATCATAAGAAATAAAAAACTTTATTACATGTCCGTCAATGTCTCAATGATACCAATACATGAAACTATATATACACATATTTGAAAATGCTAGAAATATTTTTAATAAGAAAATTAATTACTTGAGCTAATTACATATATAGTGCTTGTTGTTAAAAAAAATAGTATATTTAGGTACTAAGATTTTTGAGTAACAGGTTTAGGTTTTATGGTTTCAGTTTTGTAACACTTTAGGGTACTAAGACCAACAAATAGGGTTGTAAACGAACCGAAGGAACACTTCGTTAAGGAAATAAATGTGTTCACGAACGGTTCATAAACACTTAACGAACAAGATTTCGTTCACTAAGGAAATCAGCGTATTCACAAACGGTTCACGAACACAAATAAATTCGCGAATACGACGAAGGCTAAAGGTGGATGGTAGAGAGAGCTGTGCTAGAACTTGTGTAACATACGACCCCTCGCATCACCAATATTATCCGCTTTGCCCCTGATAGGTTGTCCATCCAGAAACTCGCGGATTTGTTTTTGGCTGCCCGGGTGGAGACTTCCCAAGAGGTCATCCATCCTAGCACTACTCCCACCCAAACATGCTTAACTGTGGAGTTTTCATGTGCTCCACAACCAACTAAGCCCAAAACGCGCTGGTGATTTAAGAGGCAGCGCATGACTTATGAACCAATATTTCTCCTGGTCACATCCGATGTGGGATTTGTTTAGGGTGTTACAATGGTCCATGTCAATCTTTTTAGTATTGTTACAACTACCTCCTCTTAGGGACTCGTTGTCCTTGATGAGGTTTGCCCCACCATCCCGAACGACACAAAAGTGGCTCTGATACTATTGTAACATCCAGCCTCTCTCATCACCAATATTGTCCCCTTTGCCCCCCATTAGGTCGCCCATCGAAGAACTCACAGATTGGTTCTTGGTTGCCCGGGTGGAGACTTCCCGGGAGGTCACCCATCCTAGCACTATATCCACGTGAACACGCTTAACTGTGGAGTTTTCATGTGCTCCACAACCAACTAAGCCCAAAACGCATTGGTAATTTAAGAGACAGGGGATGACTTATGAACCAAGAATCTCTTCTGGTCATGGCCGATGTGCGATTTGCCTAGGGTGTCACAATAGTCTATCTTAATCTTTTCGGTATCGGTATCGTTACAACTTGAATCCCTAATCGTCAAATGGAGGTCGATCGTATACGTAGATATATATAAAGAGAAACGAAAAGGGAAAAATGCAAAAACAAGCGAACATGAATCGAATATAAACAACGCCAATGAACGAATGTTCGCGAACACATTACCAAACGTTCACGAACATAAATGAACGAATGAGACCTTTGTTCGTGTTCGTTCATTTAGCTAATCGAACTATTTTTTTTTTTGTTCATGGCCGTTCCTTTATTAAACAAACGAACGTAAACGAACTTCCCGACGAACGGTTCACGAACTGTTCTGTCGCAGCCCCCTGACCCCTGCTCCGGGAGCGGGCGCCGCGAGGATCAGATCCAGTGGTATCGGTGTTTATTAATTTGGCAACAGAAATGAGACATCAGGACCGTAGTTAAAATTTTTTTATCAGAGTTTAAAACACCAAACTTTTTATAATAAATAAATTTGGGATAAAACCCAAGTTTTCATTACAATACATTTGTAGGGACAAACCCTAATTATTGAAAATAAATTCTCCTTTTTATTTAGGTAACTTTTATAGCCACTTCTTTAAGCCTTCAGTGCTCTCCAGCTGGCTTCTATTGGCTTCACATTAAGTTACCTGAAACGGGTTTTAAAAAGGTTTTATCAGCAAGAAATACTGGCGAGTACATCCCAGTTTAATCAAAATAGCTGTATAACTTTACAGTATTGAGAGCGATTACAACGTTTATATTTACCAATATACTCATTCAGTACTGTCAACACCTGACTTTAGGTGATGCGGTGATATCATCAGTGACAATCTTCACATACAGTGAAGAATGTTGGATATTGGATGTTTGGGTGACTGTAGGGTATTGGAATGATGCGGTTTGGTTGGTGACTGGTTGTAGGTTGTCGAGATTTGGTAATGGAAGTGGTGGTATTTGAGTGGTGGAAGTAGGTTGGGTGGATTATGGTGGTGGTTCAGATGGTATAGTAGTGTTTGGTGCGGGTTGAGTAGGTGTTGGTGAGAAATGGGGTGTTGGTGGATATGTGGGAGGTTGATTACTTGAGTTTTCCATTTGTCTGATTGATGATAGCGGTGAGTTCAAGATCTTGTTTTCTCAGTGCAACACTCGGGTGTGCCGAACGATTCGCTCAATTTCTGGATCATAAACTAGAGGCGAAGACTTCCTAGACTTCCGAGTATGATGCATACACGTAAGAGTTCACCTGCACACCACAAACAAGAAAAATCTCGCGTAATTCTGAACAAATCAAAACAAAATAAAATGACACTATTTTTGGGTTTTTATCTATTTCTACTAAAAACTTAACACTAAACACTTTGCGCACGCCTCCCCGGCAACGGCGCCATTTTGATGTCTGTCGTGAAGAACATGCAAAAGCCAACTAACTCTATAGATAAGGTAAGTCAAATATCGAACTAAAGGAGGATTGTAGAAAGTGTGTAATGCTTAGCTTTGATTAACTACTATTGAAAAAAAAAACTCAGTTGTTGGATTTGATTGATTATCTAAAATTACGAACTAAAAAGAGAAGTTTAAATCAATAGAGAAACAATGGTTCCTCCAGATTTCAGGTTTTGCAACTAGGTTCAACTATGTGTTTAATCGAAACACTTACATAGACATAAGTGTTGAATCTAATTAATCAATTGTGATAATCAATGACTAAGTACTCCAGTCAATACATAACGGGAGGTTATCAAATAATTATCAATTTCAATTACCAACCCTAATCCCATAGCAAATATATCCCAATTACTAGAACTCTCGGGAATTGAATGATTAAGAATCAAGGTTAAACAAAATGTAATCAGTTACAATCGATTAATCAAATCAAAGGTGAAAAGCATCGAATGCTTAGATCACCGAGTTTAATGTGACAACCCATTATTTACGGCTCCTAGTTACGCGATTAACAAACAATAGGACGATAATAAATAGTGTTTAAGAAGTAGATTAACTTAATTAGGCCTTTGGTGTGCCTAGGAACGTCTATCCGACTTTACAGTGCGCGAACGGTGGTTTACGGAGAAACCTGTTAAATGTTAAATGTTAAATGACAACGAATTGAAACCGAACAAAATACTGACAATGCCGACAAGTTTGAATTTTATGCGAGTATTTTATACTTATAAATTTAGTTTTTAAATTTTTCATACTTCCAAAACATCACAAACGCATGACGATCGAAAAACGCGACTTTGACCGTTATTGACGAGCGAACGCGCAAACGCGATTGCCGACACTAAATTACATCTTTTGAATTTATAACAATAATTTACAACAATTTTTAGAAAAACGGGTGTTGAAAACGGTTCTCGTAAGAGATTTCGGGCCACTTGAAACACGATATTGGGCTTGTGGGCCTTAGGCCCAAGCCCATGCCTATTAAAACAAACCCTAGGTATATAAATGTACTTAACCTTATCATTCCTCATTTGAAACCCTATCCTTATTTTTTTTTCACATAGGGCTGCATACTCTTTCCTCTCTCAATTCTCTTTCTCTGCAAATATCCAAATACAAACATAGAATCCACAGACAATTACCCCATTTATTCAGCTCTCACTCTCGGTTCCCCTTTCCCTCCCTCTGGTTACATGCCAGCGGCAGGAATAACCGGAGGAGATGTGCTCCGGTCATCTTGTTCTTCAGAGTTTTGTTCACCGATAAACACCCACACAACCCCCCCCCCCCCGAATGAATTCCAGCGACGGCAGGTGGTGTCGCCGCCTCTCATGTGACATCTGTGCTTGTAATCATTCTACTAACTTTAAACAGTTCAATTATCAATAAAACATTGTGATTTGATCCCAATATTTGTTTATTTATGTTTGACTGTTTGCACGCTTTAATTTTTGTTCGATTTTAAACTCTATATCGCCTTCTAGAAAGTTATACGCAAACTGATGCGTAAACGTAATCAGTTTAACACGAAAAACACTCCAGAACACCAACATAAGCTTAACATACCTTAAATAACCTTTACATAACATAGAAACAAGTTTTAAAGGGTTTGGTATGGCAAAAACAAGCTTATTCGATCGCAGGGACTATTTACGACAAATTGCGAAAGTATGCCGAAGGCGTATAGTAATGAACACTCCGGAACATGATCATAAGTTAAACATACCATAAATATCCTTTACATAGCTTAGAAATAGGCTTTGAAGGGTTCGGTAGGCTAAAATAAACTTATTTGGTCAAACAGGGACTAAAAGCGTCAAAAAGTGCATAAGTTTGCATTTACGCGCATATCTTACGTTTTGAACATATCCGGACATCCAAAATTTTTTTAATCATTAAAATATTTTATTTTAGTGATTGGAATGCTTAAACTCCATTCGTCGCGCAATTTGGATCGTTTTTCGCATCCGTTCGTGTTTCGTCGTAATTAGCCGAATAACGTGACCGTACGATCAAACGAACCGACATCTGAGATGTTTTCAAACATATTTCATGTTCCCTACACTTTGACATCCGAGATGTTTTCAAACATATTTCATGGTTTTTCAGCAAACAGCAACTGATTTCTGGGTTTTGGACATGGTATTCTCACACTATGGACTGGTTTTTAGGCTCCCTTGGTATACAAATGTCACGGCCCACGATCCGGTTTGACCCGTTTCAGGAGCCGCGGGACAGGAATCCCGTGGTATTTAATTTAGGCGACAGCGGAAGTCTTTTTAAAACAGGATCTCTTTAATAACTTAAACTGCTCGTTTCATAATTTAGGAATAAATTCCCAAAATTTACAATAATGTGATTTCTCAGGGAAATCTTTATTTTCAAAACATGTTCATTTATTTATTCACATTGAGCCACTTTTCTAAGCTGGGAGTGCTCCACGGCACTTTTCTTTGCTCATACCAGATCACCTGAAACATGTTTGAAAAAGGTTTTGTCAGCAGGGAAATACTGAGTGAATCATTCATTTTACTGAAAACGACACATTTGTTATAATCTACAGTATTAAGGGGAATTACAATGTTTCTAATATCAAACCAACTACCCACAGTATTTGTCACTCGACTACCCATTGGCTATCTCGTTGTCCAAATGGTGTCTGTGACTGTGGTCAGATCACCCCTTGGCTAACTCGTTGTCCAAGTGTGACGGGAAATAAGTTATGTATACAAAACCACATACCGGCTGTAACTTGGTGATTACATAGACTTAATCCCTGTAATTATAACTTTGAAAATAATTTGGAGTTTTGTAAAACAGTTGATAAAAAGAAAGAATGACTCACATTGCAGATTTACGAGCAGAGTATAAGCTTTACTGATTAGCCTTCTAACCTAATTTAAATAACAATGCACACACAAACGGGATTAGTAACTAATTCAGCAGTTACGTCAATTCACGAGATTAAACCTTCACAACTATTATCAAGTGCGATACTTAATAATTCAATGGATTCACAACGAATGACAGAGCATAGTCCGAATTCGAACAGCACTCAAACATTCAAGTCGAAATCACAATGAATAACAAAGTACAAGCTCAATTTGAGCAGCACTCGGACAATCGTTGGATAGTTATAATCGATCGGACGTTGAATCGTAATAGCGATCGAGTTATTACCCTGATTGCGGCAGCACCTCGTGATCGTGTGTGTGTGTGGTGAACTGAATTGCTTATAACTCGACGTACACACAGAAGTTTTACGTCGTTTTAATACCAGAAACTAAGTGCCAATGTCGGCTATTTATAGCCAAAATTTGGCCCTGCTTCCGGACAGTAAGCCTGATCCCTTACGGTCCGTAAGGGATACCTATAGGTCATAGACTTGCCATGCACGGGAGTAGCTTGCATGAATCAACAATTTCAACCAATCAGCTGTTAGCAACGTTTTAATTAGGATAATTACCAACTAGGGTTTGCCCCCATCGAGTTTTAGGGGCCCTGATCCTGATTCCGATCATTCTGAAAATTTTAGGGCTAGTGCAGAATTAATTGGGTGTCTCAATTAGGGTTTTCTTATTGACTAATTATCGTCCTAATTATTGATTTTAGTGGCGGTTGTTACATCCTCCCCACCTTGAGAAAAATCTCGTCCTCGAGATTTACTGAAATAGATAAGGGTACTTTCGCTTCATCTCTGATTCCAGTTCCCAAGTATATTCTGGTCCTCTCTTGGATTCCCATTTCATTTTGACCAACACCAGTCGTTTATGTTTGAGAAACTTAATCTTCCGATCTTCTATTTGTAGTAGTTTCTCTACGAATTTCAGTTTTTCATTTACCTCTATATCTTGAAGAGGTACTACCAGGGATTCGTCTGATAGACATTTCTTGAGATTGGATACGTGAAACACATCATGTACTCCAACTAGTTCTTCTGGTAGTTGTAAACGATAAGCTACCGGTCCTATTCGTTGGATCACTGGGAATGGTCCAACATATCTGGGACTCAGTTTTCCTTTCTTACCGAATCGTACTACTTCTTTCCAAGGAGATACTTTCAAAAGTACTTTGTCTCCGACTTGGAATTCTAACGGCTTACGGCGATTGTCTGCATAGCTCTTCTGACGATCTCTTGCAGTCTTCAGTCTTTCCTTGATTTGCGATATCTTGTTAGTAGTTTCTTGCACAATCTCTGGTCCTCATAACTGACTTTCTCCTATCTCTGCCCAACAAACGGGAGTTCTGCACTTGCGTCCATACAGTGCTTCGAATGGAGCAGCTTCGATGCTCGAATGATAACTATTGTTATAGGAGAATTCAATTAATGGTAAATGGCTATCCCAATTACCACCAAAGTCAATTACACATGCTCGGAGCATGTCTTCCAGGGTTTGTATCGTCCTTTCACTTTGTCCGTCCGTTTGAGGATGATATGCGGTACTTAAATTAAGTCGAGTTCCCATTGCTTCTTGGAAACTTGTCCAGAAACGGGAAGTAAAACGACTATCTCTATCCGATACAATGGAGAGTGGGACTCCATGTAAGGATACTACTTCATCTACATACAACTTGGCTAACCTTTCCATGCTAAAGGTTTCCTTTATTGGTAGAAAATGAGCTGATTTGGTTAATCGATCCACAATTACCCAAATAGCATCATTACCTTTTCTGGTTTTGGGTAACTTAGTAACAAAATCCATTGTTATGAGTTCCCATTTCCATACAGGCATTTCTAACTGTTGTAGTAGTCCTGAAGGTTTCTGATGTTCGGCTTTAACTTGTGAACAGGTTAAACACTTAGATACGTATTCGGCTATATCCTTTTTCATTCCTATCCACCAAAAATTATTTCTTAAATCTTGGTACATCTTATTATTTCCTGGATGTACAGTATACCTAGATTTATGAGATTCTTCTAAAATCTTATTTCTTAATTCTCCTTGCTTAGGTATCCAAACTCGTTTCTTGTGGAATCTCCAAATTCCATCTTTTCCTTGTTCTAATTCCTTTAGGTAACCTTTCATTCCTTCAGCATCGTCCTTGATTGCCTTTTCCTGAACTTCCTTTATTTGTTCCATTAAATCTAATTGTAGATTTAATCTAAGAGCACGAACTCGCTTTTGCTTTTCATGATATTTACGACTTAAGGCATCTGCGACTACGTTTGCTTTTCCTTCGTGATATTGAATATCACAGTCGTAATCACTTAAGATTTCCATCCACCTTCTTTGCCTCATGTTTAATTCTTTTTGCCCAAATATATACCTTAAACTCTTATGGTCTGTATAGATAGTAAATTTACTTCCATACAGATAATGTCTCCAAATTTTAAGGGCGAAAATTATGGCTCCCAACTCTAGATCATGAGTTGTATAGTTTTCTTCATGCTTTTTCAATTGCCTAGAGGCATACGCAATTACCTTTTTGCGTTGCATCAATACACATCCATATCCTAATTTTGAAGCATCACAATATACTTCAAAATCCTTGGTTCCTTCGGGTAAAGCTAAAATTGGAGCATTTGTCAATTTATGCTTTAGAATCCTAAAAGCTTCCTCTTGTTTAGATCTCCATTCAAATTTAACGGCTTTACAGGTTAGCTTAGTTAAAGGTACAGCTATCCTAGAGAAATCTTTAATAAATCGTCTATAATATCCAGCTAATCCTAGAAAACTTCTAACTTCCATAGCCGTTCGTGGAGCTTTCCAATTTGTGATTGCTTCTATCTTAGCAGGATCTACGTGAATTCCTTCGTGATTCACCATATGATCTAAAAATTGCACTTCTTGTAGCCAGAATTCGCACTTCGAGAATTTGGCATAAAGCTTTTCTTTTCTTAACAAGGTTAAGAGTACATGCAAGTGCTCACAATGTTCCTCCTGACTTTTGGAATAAATGAGTATATCGTCAATGAACACGATTACAAATTTATCCAAATATGGTTTACAGATCCTATTCATCATGTCCATAAATGCAGCTGGAGCATTTGTTAATCCAAAGGGCATGACTGTAAACTCATAATGACCATACCTAGTTCTGAAAGCAGTTTTAGGTATGTCCTCCTCTTGCACTTTCAACTGGTGATATCCAGATCTTAAATCTATTTTAGAGAAATACCTAGCTCCTTGCAATTGATCAAAAAGATCATCAATCCTAGGTAATGGGTATCGGTTCTTAAGTGTAACTTTATTCAATTCCCTATAATCGATACACATTCTCATTGATCCATCTTTCGTTTTTACAAATAACACTGGCGCACCCCAAGGGGATGAACTAGGTTGTATGAATCCTTTGCTTAGTAATTCATCTAATTGCTTTTTCAATTCTAGCATTTCAGTAGGTGCTAATCGATAAGGTGCCTTAGCTATTGGTGCAGTATCTGGAATTAAATGAATTCTAAACTCTACTTTCCTATTAGGTGGTAAACCAGGTAATTCTTCTGGAAAAACATCTGGGTATTCTGAAACTATAGGGATGTTCTGGAGTTCCTTACTTTTAGTGTTAATGATTACAGAAATCAGATACACCATTTCTTGTTTCCTTGAATAACTAGCCAATTTCAATACTGAAATGAATTTCAGTGGCTTTCGAGGTCTATCTCCTGTAATTAGGATTACTTCTCCTGTGGGGGTACGAATTTCTACGGAATTCTTATCACACAGGATTCGTGCATGGTTGGCTATTAACCAATCCATTCCTAGTACTACATCGAATCCGGCTAAATTCATAGGTAACAGGTTTGCAGAAAAGTTATGACCTAACAATTCTATCTTCACTTCTTGCAAAACCTTGTCTATGTTGACAGAATTTCCATCTGCCGTTTCAACAGTAAAGATCTGCCTAAGGGTATTTAGAGGTAAGTTAAGAGCTTGGCAGAATGCAGTATTAATGAAACTTTGGTTTGCACCAGAATCAAATAATACTTTTGCATAGACGTTATGCACTAAGAACGTACCCGCTATCACGTCTGGAATGAGTTCGGCTTCTTGAGTGGTCAGCTGGAATGCTCGCGCATTTTTCTTAGTAGTTCCTTCAGTCGTTTTAGCTCTACTGTCTGCTGGTTTAGCTAACTTAGGACATTCAGGTTTGATATGCCCTGTATCTCCGCAGTTATAACAGATTCTTGTTTTCTTTCTGCAGTCTTCTTCCCGATGTCCTTTCGCCTTGCAGAAGTTGCAAAATATATTGCACTGTCCATAGTGTTTCTTTTTGCAATTTCTGCAGAAAGGAGGTGACGAGTATTGCCCGGTTCCTCTTTTCTTAAATTTATTGCTATTATTACCCACACGAAATCCTTGGGTAATCTTCTGAGCCAATTCCTTCTTGCGATCTTCTTCTCTGGTGCGGATTAGTTCATCGGTTAAGGTATTAGCTAATTCCACAGCATCGTCAATCGTGCGTGGTTGATGTACTGAAAAGTACATATGTTTATAGTGTATATGTTGGTCAGTTTTCAGTCGTTTTGAGTCTGTTTTAGGTTAGAACTATGATACTGCTGACGTTAAGCTTTGATTTCAGGTCCCGTAGCTTAAAGTGTTGAAAAACGAGTAAAAACGAGCAGTTCGGAAGAAAAACGGGATTCGTACGCGTGTCGGAGAAGCTGGAAATCGGAAAAGAATAAAAAAATCAAGAAATTGAATTTGAAGCCGCCGCGTGACGCCTAGCCACCCTCGCGCCACGCGAGGGTCCCTAATTGACCGATTTTGACTTCTGGGTTTAGGGTTTGACTTGATTTTACCAAGAAACTGAACTGAAAACCCTAGTGACGAATTTAGGAGACTTGGAAGCATTCGGAGAGCATTCTGGGGAGACAATTGGAGATCCGAAGGCAAGGGAATCATTGGTACGAGTCGAGATTGAAGAATCGAAGAATCAATCGGGTTTTCTAATCCCTTGTTTTATCGATTACTTTTGTTGAACTTTGTTACAATGAATTCTTGTTTGAACAACTTTGATTTGTTTTCTTTATTTGACATGCTTGGCTAATTTCATAAACCACCTAGACTATGATGAATGGATTAGTATAAAGATTTTACCTTTTTCGTTATTTGCACGTTTGTTATGGGTGATTGTGTTTAGTAAGAGGTTTGATTTAATGATTTGATGTGTATGCGTGCTTTGATTTGGTTTATTATTGTTATTTGCTTCGTATGATTCTTAGTGACGGTCTATATCACAACATAGAGTCATATTAGAGTTTAGGGTTTCGGTGAGTGTCTATATCACGTTAGAAAACCTTCACTCTTTAGGGAGAATTGGCCAATAAACCCTAGAAGTAACTAATAATAATCTGCTAGGTCTTAGTGTTCTACTAGTCCTAATAACTGGGAAGTGAGGGGCTATTGGTAGGTCTTACCCGGCGAATTGCTTTAGATAGGCCTTGGGAAAGGTTATGTCTTGGTTTACCTGTCGGTCTTATTAGTCTATCAAGTCAAATCTATTACTTCAAACTACCCTAGATCTAGGATTGGGAAAGAATAGGTCAACATTAGGGTACTTACACAATAATTAGACAACCTGGGAAGGAATCTAATAACCGGTAAAATTAACAGCCTAGGTAGCTCCACAGGTTTCTCCTTGAGAAGGGTCGAGGGGCCTCGTTGGTTCTTAATAGGTTTAGTATTTTAAGATCCCGGTTCCATAACTCGTGCATTTAACTTAATTGGTAATCTCTTAAAAACAATCCAGGATTCTTGTCTAGGTGGTCGTGTTCTCATATAAGAAAAGTTCTCAGTCTTTATTCGTCTCTAGTCTAATTCTAGTTAATTTAGTAGATTAATATAGATTTCCGTAGTTTTTTCCGTAACCCCCCCCCCCCAAACAATTAAAACAAGTTAAGTCGTGTCTGTCAGCGTCTGTCAGAGTCTAATTTGCGTGATACATAGAGTCCTGTGGTTCGATACTCGGACTTGCTTAGGCTGTACTACATTGACCGGTACACTTGCCGGTTGTGTGGTTTAGGTTTAGAGAGTCTGTTTTATAAATTTAAAGCTTTGTAGTGTCTAGCTTAGAGAGTCTAACTTAGTTAATTTTTATAATCTGTTTAGCACACATTAAGTTTTTGGCGCCGTTGCCGAGGACTCTTGGCAATCGCGTTCATTAGCTTTGATAGATTTCAGTGACAAATACGTGCTACGTGTTTTATTTTGTTTTGTGTCTTTTGTTTTCATCTTGAGTCATAGTAACTTCTGTCTGCTTTTCTTGTGTTCAGGTTTTTGCTTGTAGTGGATGCCACATCTGCGCTCGCACGGACCACCACCACCAGTCAAGCAGTCATCATCTCAGTTGGGCCAAGGCCCTCAGGTTGCTTCGTCATCCTTTTCTCATTTTCCCAAATTTGATTCCACCCCATTACCCACCCCACCTCCCACACCACCACCTTCGCCAAACCGTTCACCTAAAACTTCACCCAAGGTTTCCCCACCCAATAGTCCTACTTCTAGTACCTCTAGTAATTCAGAAAACTTAGAACCAATGGCCAACCCTAGGCAAACCGTCCATCAGCAAGCCACCCAAAATTTCACCGGCCTCGCCTCACCCATCACCGTTCCACCCATAGTTAATGAAAATTCATGGCAAATTCCATCTTATGCCATGCAGGCCATCACCAATAGTATCCAATTCCATGGCCGAGATGATGAGGACGCCCCGGCCCACATTAACCGTTTCTCTAGGATGCTAGCTACCTTTAGCCTTAGCGGTGCACCCAACGATGCCACCTACTTACAGCTTTTCCCGTTTTCATTAGCCGGCCGTGCGGCTACTTGGTTGGACTCTCAACCAACCGGTACCTTTACCACTTGGGCGGGGCTTCGTCAAGCCTTTTTGAACAAGTATTTCCCGCCCGCCAAAGCCGCACGTCTTAGGGACCAAATCCACTCTTTTCGCATGGAGCCCGACGAGCCTTACTACCTTGCTTGGGAGCGTTTCCAAAACCTTTGTGCTCGTTGCTCCCAGCATGGTCTTTCTGACTGGGCTTTGTGTGAGAAATTTTATAACGGTCTCACCCAAGAGACTCGTGAGAGGTTTGACACTAACGCGGGGGGGCATATGATGGGTATTCTTACAGTGGCTGAGTGTCGAGAGCGTTTTGAGGCATTTGCTCAGTCTCAATCCCAAGCACGATCCGATCAGAGGTATCAAAGTGGTAATTCCCACACCACTACTAGTACACCCGCCCAAGGGGTGAGCCATGTCACCATGGACCCTAGTTTAGCCTCTGTTTTGGAAAACATCACTCGAGAGCTTAAGGAGATTAGAGCTAAGGTTGATAAGTGTGAGTACTGTAGAGGTGGTCACGACACGAGTGCATGTCCTTTACTAGTTGGTGAGGAGCAATGTGATTATTTAGGAGGAGGGTTTGGTAGAGGTCAGTCTAGTGGTCATAATAATAATAATTTTGGTTCGGGTTGGCGAAATAATAATAATAATCTTAATAATAATAACAATTTTCGCTCAAATGGACCTCCTGGTTTTCAAATAGCTCAGAATCCAAATAGAGGTCTAGGTTCGCTTTTCAATGGGGGTTTAAATGGGCAAGTTAAGGATGGGGGGTCAAATAATCAGGTTCAAACAGGTCAAGGTTCCAGTTTCGATTTAGGGGGTAGCATGGAAAGAATGGAGTCCATGATGAGTCAACTAATTGTTAGGGATCAAAATACCCAAAAGAAACTTAGTGAACATGATCTTATGCTTAAGAATCACCAAGCTGCGGTCCAAGACCTTTCTAGGGTTGTAAGTGATATGTCTAGGAAGTTAGATGAAAGATTACCCGGTCAGTTTGCAGCTAACACCCAACCTAACCCGAATGCTCATGTAAAAGCCATTACCACGCGTAGTGGCAGAACCGTAGGGAACCCGAGCGTAGAAGAGAGAGAGGTTGATGAGGATGGAGACATTATAGATGAAGTGATAGAGATGGAGGCTCCCGGCAAAGTGCAAAAGAGGCTAAGCCCAGCAAGTACCGCACAGCCCGGTGAATCTCAAGGTGAGAAGAAAGTTGAGAAAAAACCCATAGACGTTAGACCTTCACCCTATGTGAATCATGCGTATGTTCCGTTTCCCTCGCGCCTTAAGAATAAAAAATACTCAAGGGAATACGGGCAGTTCTTAGATATCTTCAAGCAATTGAAGATTAATCTTCCGTTTATAGAGGCACTCCAGTCCATGCCAAAATATGCAAAATTTTTGAAGGACCTTCTTAGGAATAAGGAGAAATTAGGTGAGTTGTCTAATGTCCCATTGCATGGAGGGTGTTCGGCCGTCGTTTCAAATAAGTTGCCCGAAAAGCTTACCGATCCCGGTGTGTTCACTATTCCTTGTCTATTCGGTAGTAACACGAACACTAGAGCCTTAGCCGACCTAGGTGCTAGCATTAATTTAATGCCCTTTTCGCTTTACGAGAAGCTGGACTTAGGCGAGCTTTCACCTACTCGAATGACATTGTCCTTAGCTGATAGGTCCGTGAAACACCCGAGGGGAATAGTTGAGAATTTGCTTGTTAAGGTGGACAAGTTCGTTTTTCCGGCTGACTTCGTCATTCTTGACATGGAAGCCGATGAAAACGTACCATTAATCTTAGGACGCCCGTTTTTGAACACCGCTAAAGCTCTCATAGATGTCTTTTTAGGCACCATCACACTTAGAGCGGGCGAGGAATCGGTAGTTTTTAAGGTTATGAATTCGAGAGGGCCTGGTGATAGAGTGCAGGCAGTTTCGTTAGCGGGGGAGTGTGAGAATGACGAGAGAGATGAGAAGAAGGATGTGAGTGAGGCGGTTTCAGAGAAAGTGACAGAATTTAAGTGTGGGGACCCACCGGATAGAAAGTTAGAGGAATTGGAGGAGAGAGTGGAGCGTTTAGAATCTAGGATTAAGACACTGAGTAAACCTCAGTGTGGGGATAGATTTCAATATGGGGAATGTAGATTCAACACGCCAGATGAAGAATTGGGAAGTTTCGAAAGAGATAAGGGTTTTCGGGTTGATTTGGGCGATACATATAGTAGTGCTACAGCCCGCGAGAGTATGTTTGGAGGTGAGTTGCATCTCCATGATCCTCCATAAGTATGTGAGAAGTTGCAACTCGTGTGTAGAGTTTGTATAGTTTGTATCTTCGTTTATTTTCCGTTTTTAGAGTAGTTAGTATTCGTTTTTGTTAGTTTTTCGGGTCTTTGTTTGTGGTTTGAGTCGTTTGCAGGAGTACATTGCTAAAGATTTGCAGGGAATAATGAGAAAAGAGGTCCAGGTAAGTGTTTTAGACACTTAGAAACATTTGTGAGGGTTTTGGATGGGATGAAAAAAATTATGAAAAAATTTCTAAGGCATGAAACACAAAACTGGACGAAACATTCTGCCAAAAGTCGACCGTCGCGCGACGTCTAGCCCCCTCGCGTCACGCGAGGGGTGAAGGTTCAAAAATTAAATTGTTGCGACCCGCCGCGTAACGCGAGCCCCCCTCCGCGTCGCGCGAGGCCCTCGTGAACCGGTTCAAACTTGTTTTGGCCTTTATTTTGTATTTTGAGTCCTTTAGTTTGTATATTGAGTCTAAATTAAGTTTTTGGGGCGTTTTTAGAGTCGGTGCTGCGTTGGGTTCTGTTTTGCTTTGATTGTGCAGGTTTCGGATTGTACCACCCGTACTCAATTTCCATTCGGGTGATTTCGGAACTGCCATATTGATAAACTCAAGCAGGCTAGGCAACGATCGCGAATGAAATGCTATACGATCGTTCGTGGGATTCAAGATTCGTACGGCTGGCACTGACTTTTGTCCTAACCAGCTAAGTCGTTTCCCTTTTTGTTGTTGTTGTATATTTTTATTTATTTCTCGTTTACAGTTTTTTTTTTAGGTAGTTGTAGAGTCGTATTTTCGTTCTTGCATTAGGGACAATGCAATCTCTAAGTGTGGGGATGGGATACATGTAAATATTGAGTCTTAATTATGAAAAAATACAAAAAAATTAAAAAAGTGAAAAATCCAAAAAAATTGAAAAAATAGAAAATGTCTTTCGAAATAAAAGAAGTTTGCAATTAAAACGGAAAATGATAGAAAAAACAAATTTTTGCTCGGGTTCAAATAATAATAATATGAGATTATAATAAACTAAGTTTGCGTCTAGTTTGGGATATGTGGATAGGCCCGGGTTTTGGTTCTAAGTCCCTTTGAGTTAATATACCTTAATTGTCGGTCTGCTAGTGGGTTCTCGCCTGGGAAATATGGGAAACTAAAACCGGCAAAAATAGTATAAGGGGTGCCGTTATAAGCTAAGATAGTTAGAGTTTTTTTATCATATCTCGCTGAAAAAAAAATAAGAATAAAAGTGAGCTAGAAACTAAATGAGAGTAACACAGGCCTATGTAATCCGAGTTGGGGATAGCGACTCTACAGCCGGAATGCCTCTGGGATGTGTGAAATCGACTTACGAATAAAAGTACCGAAACCTATGTAATCTGTGATTGGGGATAGTGACTCTACAGTCGGAATACCGCTGGGTTAGGGAAAGCATCGTCTAGTCTCACGGATGAAAAAAAAAAAAGCAAGCTAGAAAAAAGAAAAAAAAATGAGAAAAATATAGATTTGATTTCAAACTCTCTAAAAAAATGAGAAAAATATAGATTTGATTTCAAACTCTCTTTATCTTGGTATAAAACGGTTAGGAATTGGTCAAATGATCGTTCTTTTAGCCCTATAAGCTTGAGTTGGGAGTAGGTGGACTGTAGATTCTAGCGTGAGACCCTAGGCAGACTGACCGCACTTAAACTAAATTTACATGATAAGGGATTAGGATTGAATTCGGGTTTAAAGGGATAAGTATATTCGCAATCGTGGCTAACGCAAATCTTGGTTTTAATTAATTATACCTATATTTTTGACCCGAGTAATTGTTTGTTTCTGATTCCGTTGCATAATTCTTTTTCGAGGACGAAAAAAGAGTAAGTGTGGGGATGTTTGATGTACTGAAAAGTACATATGTTTATAGTGTATATGTTGGTCAGTTTTCAGTCGTTTTGAGTCTGTTTTAGGTTAGAACTATGATACTGCTGACGTTAAGCTTTGATTTCAGGTCCCGTAGCTTAAAGTGTTGAAAAACGAGTAAAAACGAGCAGTTCGGAAGAAAAACGGGATTCGTACGCGTGTCGGAGAAGCTGGAAATCGGAAAAGAATAAAAAAATCAAGAAATTGAATTTGAAGCCGCCGCGTGACGCCTAGCCACCCTCGCGCCACGCGAGGGTCCCTAATTGACCGATTTTGACTTCTGGGTTTAGGGTTTGACTTGATTTTACCAAGAAACTGAACTGAAAACCCTAGTGACGAATTTAGGAGACTTGGAAGCATTCGGAGAGCATTCTGGGGAGACAATTGGAGATCCGAAGGCAAGGGAATCATTGGTACGAGTCGAGATTGAAGAATCGAAGAATCAATCGGGTTTTCTAATCCCTTGTTTTATCGATTACTTTTGTTGAACTTTGTTACAATGAATTCTTGTTTGAACAACTTTGATTTGTTTTCTTTATTTGACATGCTTGGCTAATTTCATAAACCACCTAGACTATGATGAATGGATTAGTATAAAGATTTTACCTTTTTCGTTATTTGCACGTTTGTTATGGGTGATTGTGTTTAGTAAGAGGTTTGATTTAATGATTTGATGTGTATGCGTGCTTTGATTTGGTTTATTATTGTTATTTGCTTCGTATGATTCTTAGTGACGGTCTATATCACAACATAGAGTCATATTAGAGTTTAGGGTTTCGGTGAGTGTCTATATCACGTTAGAAAACCTTCACTCTTTAGGGAGAATTGGCCAATAAACCCTAGAAGTAACTAATAATAATCTGCTAGGTCTTAGTGTTCTACTAGTCCTAATAACTGGGAAGTGAGGGGCTATTGGTAGGTCTTACCCGGCGAATTGCTTTAGATAGGCCTTGGGAAAGGTTATGTCTTGGTTTACCTGTCGGTCTTATTAGTCTATCAAGTCAAATCTATTACTTCAAACTACCCTAGATCTAGGATTGGGAAAGAATAGGTCAACATTAGGGTACTTACACAATAATTAGACAACCTGGGAAGGAATCTAATAACCGGTAAAATTAACAGCCTAGGTAGCTCCACAGGTTTCTCCTTGAGAAGGGTCGAGGGGCCTCGTTGGTTCTTAATAGGTTTAGTATTTTAAGATCCCGGTTCCATAACTCGTGCATTTAACTTAATTGGTAATCTCTTAAAAACAATCCAGGATTCTTGTCTAGGTGGTCGTGTTCTCATATAAGAAAAGTTCTCAGTCTTTATTCGTCTCTAGTCTAATTCTAGTTAATTTAGTAGATTAATATAGATTTCCGTAGTTTTTTCCGTAACCCCCCCCCCCAAACAATTAAAACAAGTTAAGTCGTGTCTGTCAGCGTCTGTCAGAGTCTAATTTGCGTGATACATAGAGTCCTGTGGTTCGATACTCGGACTTGCTTAGGCTGTACTACATTGACCGGTACACTTGCCGGTTGTGTGGTTTAGGTTTAGAGAGTCTGTTTTATAAATTTAAAGCTTTGTAGTGTCTAGCTTAGAGAGTCTAACTTAGTTAATTTTTATAATCTGTTTAGCACACATTAAGTTTTTGGCGCCGTTGCCGAGGACTCTTGGCAATCGCGTTCATTAGCTTTGATAGATTTCAGTGACAAATACGTGCTACGTGTTTTATTTTGTTTTGTGTCTTTTGTTTTCATCTTGAGTCATAGTAACTTCTGTCTGCTTTTCTTGTGTTCAGGTTTTTGCTTGTAGTGGATGCCACATCTGCGCTCGCACGGACCACCACCACCAGTCAAGCAGTCATCATCTCAGTTGGGCCAAGGCCCTCAGGTTGCTTCGTCATCCTTTTCTCATTTTCCCAAATTTGATTCCACCCCATTACCCACCCCACCTCCCACACCACCACCTTCGCCAAACCGTTCACCTAAAACTTCACCCAAGGTTTCCCCACCCAATAGTCCTACTTCTAGTACCTCTAGTAATTCAGAAAACTTAGAACCAATGGCCAACCCTAGGCAAACCGTCCATCAGCAAGCCACCCAAAATTTCACCGGCCTCGCCTCACCCATCACCGTTCCACCCATAGTTAATGAAAATTCATGGCAAATTCCATCTTATGCCATGCAGGCCATCACCAATAGTATCCAATTCCATGGCCGAGATGATGAGGACGCCCCGGCCCACATTAACCGTTTCTCTAGGATGCTAGCTACCTTTAGCCTTAGCGGTGCACCCAACGATGCCACCTACTTACAGCTTTTCCCGTTTTCATTAGCCGGCCGTGCGGCTACTTGGTTGGACTCTCAACCAACCGGTACCTTTACCACTTGGGCGGGGCTTCGTCAAGCCTTTTTGAACAAGTATTTCCCGCCCGCCAAAGCCGCACGTCTTAGGGACCAAATCCACTCTTTTCGCATGGAGCCCGACGAGCCTTACTACCTTGCTTGGGAGCGTTTCCAAAACCTTTGTGCTCGTTGCTCCCAGCATGGTCTTTCTGACTGGGCTTTGTGTGAGAAATTTTATAACGGTCTCACCCAAGAGACTCGTGAGAGGTTTGACACTAACGCGGGGGGGCATATGATGGGTATTCTTACAGTGGCTGAGTGTCGAGAGCGTTTTGAGGCATTTGCTCAGTCTCAATCCCAAGCACGATCCGATCAGAGGTATCAAAGTGGTAATTCCCACACCACTACTAGTACACCCGCCCAAGGGGTGAGCCATGTCACCATGGACCCTAGTTTAGCCTCTGTTTTGGAAAACATCACTCGAGAGCTTAAGGAGATTAGAGCTAAGGTTGATAAGTGTGAGTACTGTAGAGGTGGTCACGACACGAGTGCATGTCCTTTACTAGTTGGTGAGGAGCAATGTGATTATTTAGGAGGAGGGTTTGGTAGAGGTCAGTCTAGTGGTCATAATAATAATAATTTTGGTTCGGGTTGGCGAAATAATAATAATAATCTTAATAATAATAACAATTTTCGCTCAAATGGACCTCCTGGTTTTCAAATAGCTCAGAATCCAAATAGAGGTCTAGGTTCGCTTTTCAATGGGGGTTTAAATGGGCAAGTTAAGGATGGGGGGTCAAATAATCAGGTTCAAACAGGTCAAGGTTCCAGTTTCGATTTAGGGGGTAGCATGGAAAGAATGGAGTCCATGATGAGTCAACTAATTGTTAGGGATCAAAATACCCAAAAGAAACTTAGTGAACATGATCTTATGCTTAAGAATCACCAAGCTGCGGTCCAAGACCTTTCTAGGGTTGTAAGTGATATGTCTAGGAAGTTAGATGAAAGATTACCCGGTCAGTTTGCAGCTAACACCCAACCTAACCCGAATGCTCATGTAAAAGCCATTACCACGCGTAGTGGCAGAACCGTAGGGAACCCGAGCGTAGAAGAGAGAGAGGTTGATGAGGATGGAGACATTATAGATGAAGTGATAGAGATGGAGGCTCCCGGCAAAGTGCAAAAGAGGCTAAGCCCAGCAAGTACCGCACAGCCCGGTGAATCTCAAGGTGAGAAGAAAGTTGAGAAAAAACCCATAGACGTTAGACCTTCACCCTATGTGAATCATGCGTATGTTCCGTTTCCCTCGCGCCTTAAGAATAAAAAATACTCAAGGGAATACGGGCAGTTCTTAGATATCTTCAAGCAATTGAAGATTAATCTTCCGTTTATAGAGGCACTCCAGTCCATGCCAAAATATGCAAAATTTTTGAAGGACCTTCTTAGGAATAAGGAGAAATTAGGTGAGTTGTCTAATGTCCCATTGCATGGAGGGTGTTCGGCCGTCGTTTCAAATAAGTTGCCCGAAAAGCTTACCGATCCCGGTGTGTTCACTATTCCTTGTCTATTCGGTAGTAACACGAACACTAGAGCCTTAGCCGACCTAGGTGCTAGCATTAATTTAATGCCCTTTTCGCTTTACGAGAAGCTGGACTTAGGCGAGCTTTCACCTACTCGAATGACATTGTCCTTAGCTGATAGGTCCGTGAAACACCCGAGGGGAATAGTTGAGAATTTGCTTGTTAAGGTGGACAAGTTCGTTTTTCCGGCTGACTTCGTCATTCTTGACATGGAAGCCGATGAAAACGTACCATTAATCTTAGGACGCCCGTTTTTGAACACCGCTAAAGCTCTCATAGATGTCTTTTTAGGCACCATCACACTTAGAGCGGGCGAGGAATCGGTAGTTTTTAAGGTTATGAATTCGAGAGGGCCTGGTGATAGAGTGCAGGCAGTTTCGTTAGCGGGGGAGTGTGAGAATGACGAGAGAGATGAGAAGAAGGATGTGAGTGAGGCGGTTTCAGAGAAAGTGACAGAATTTAAGTGTGGGGACCCACCGGATAGAAAGTTAGAGGAATTGGAGGAGAGAGTGGAGCGTTTAGAATCTAGGATTAAGACACTGAGTAAACCTCAGTGTGGGGATAGATTTCAATATGGGGAATGTAGATTCAACACGCCAGATGAAGAATTGGGAAGTTTCGAAAGAGATAAGGGTTTTCGGGTTGATTTGGGCGATACATATAGTAGTGCTACAGCCCGCGAGAGTATGTTTGGAGGTGAGTTGCATCTCCATGATCCTCCATAAGTATGTGAGAAGTTGCAACTCGTGTGTAGAGTTTGTATAGTTTGTATCTTCGTTTATTTTCCGTTTTTAGAGTAGTTAGTATTCGTTTTTGTTAGTTTTTCGGGTCTTTGTTTGTGGTTTGAGTCGTTTGCAGGAGTACATTGCTAAAGATTTGCAGGGAATAATGAGAAAAGAGGTCCAGGTAAGTGTTTTAGACACTTAGAAACATTTGTGAGGGTTTTGGATGGGATGAAAAAAATTATGAAAAAATTTCTAAGGCATGAAACACAAAACTGGACGAAACATTCTGCCAAAAGTCGACCGTCGCGCGACGTCTAGCCCCCTCGCGTCACGCGAGGGGTGAAGGTTCAAAAATTAAATTGTTGCGACCCGCCGCGTAACGCGAGCCCCCCTCCGCGTCGCGCGAGGCCCTCGTGAACCGGTTCAAACTTGTTTTGGCCTTTATTTTGTATTTTGAGTCCTTTAGTTTGTATATTGAGTCTAAATTAAGTTTTTGGGGCGTTTTTAGAGTCGGTGCTGCGTTGGGTTCTGTTTTGCTTTGATTGTGCAGGTTTCGGATTGTACCACCCGTACTCAATTTCCATTCGGGTGATTTCGGAACTGCCATATTGATAAACTCAAGCAGGCTAGGCAACGATCGCGAATGAAATGCTATACGATCGTTCGTGGGATTCAAGATTCGTACGGCTGGCACTGACTTTTGTCCTAACCAGCTAAGTCGTTTCCCTTTTTGTTGGTGTTGTATATTTTTATTTATTTCTCGTTTACAGTTTTTTTTAGGTAGTTGTAGAGTCGTATTTTCGTTCTTGCATTAGGGACAATGCAATCTCTAAGTGTGGGGATGGGATACATGTAAATATTGAGTCTTAATTATGAAAAAATACAAAAAAATTAAAAAAGTGAAAAATCCAAAAAAATTGAAAAAATAGAAAATGTCTTTCGAAATAAAAGAAGTTTGCAATTAAAACGGAAAATGATAGAAAAAACAAATTTTTGCTCGGGTTCAAATAATAATAATATGAGATTATAATAAACTAAGTTTGCGTCTAGTTTGGGATATGTGGATAGGCCCGGGTTTTGGTTCTAAGTCCCTTTGAGTTAATATACCTTAATTGTCGGTCTGCTAGTGGGTTCTCGCCTGGGAAATATGGGAAACTAAAACCGGCAAAAATAGTATAAGGGGTGCCGTTATAAGCTAAGATAGTTAGAGTTTTTTTATCATATCTCGCTGAAAAAAAAATAAGAATAAAAGTGAGCTAGAAACTAAATGAGAGTAACACAGGCCTATGTAATCCGAGTTGGGGATAGCGACTCTACAGCCGGAATGCCTCTGGGATGTGTGAAATCGACTTACGAATAAAAGTACCGAAACCTATGTAATCTGTGATTGGGGATAGTGACTCTACAGTCGGAATACCGCTGGGTTAGGGAAAGCATCGTCTAGTCTCACGGATGAAAAAAAAAAAAAGCAAGCTAGAAAAAAGAAAAAAAAATGAGAAAAATATAGATTTGATTTCAAACTCTCTAAAAAAATGAGAAAAATATAGATTTGATTTCAAACTCTCTTTATCTTGGTATAAAACGGTTAGGAATTGGTCAAATGATCGTTCTTTTAGCCCTATAAGCTTGAGTTGGGAGTAGGTGGACTGTAGATTCTAGCGTGAGACCCTAGGCAGACTGACCGCACTTAAACTAAATTTACATGATAAGGGATTAGGATTGAATTCGGGTTTAAAGGGATAAGTATATTCGCAATCGTGGCTAACGCAAATCTTGGTTTTAATTAATTATACCTATATTTTTGACCCGAGTAATTGTTTGTTTCTGATTCCGTTGCATAATTCTTTTTCGAGGACGAAAAAAGAGTAAGTGTGGGGATGTTTGATGTACTGAAAAGTACATATGTTTATAGTGTATATGTTGGTCAGTTTTCAGTCGTTTTGAGTCTGTTTTAGGTTAGAACTATGATACTGCTGACGTTAAGCTTTGATTTCAGGTCCCGTAGCTTAAAGTGTTGAAAAACGAGTAAAAACGAGCAGTTCGGAAGAAAAACGGGATTCGTACGCGTGTCGGAGAAGCTGGAAATCGGAAAAGAATAAAAAAATCAAGAAATTGAATTTGAAGCCGCCGCGTGACGCCTATCCACCCTCGCGCCACGCGAGGGTCCCTAATTGACCGATTTTGACTTCTGGGTTTAGGGTTTGACTTGATTTTACCAAGAAACTGAACTGAAAACCCTAGTGACGAATTTAGGAGACTTGGAAGCATTCGGAGAGCATTCTGGGGAGACAATTGGAGATCCGAAGGCAAGGGAATCATTGGTACGAGTCGAGATTGAAGAATCGAAGAATCAATCAGGTTTTCTAATCCCTAGTTTTATCGATTACTTTTGTTGAACTTTGTTACAATGAATTCTTGTTTGAACAACTTTGATTTGTTTTCTTTATTTGACATGCTTGGCTAATTTCATAAACCACCTAGACTATGATGAATGGATTAGTATAAAGATTTTACCTTTTTCGTTATTTGCACGTTTGTTATGGGTGATTGTGTTTAGTAAGAGGTTTGATTTAATGATTTGATGTGTATGCGTGCTTTGATTTGGTTTATTATTGTTATTTGCTTCGTATGATTCTTAGTGACGGTCTATATCACAACATAGAGTCATATTAGAGTTTAGGGTTTCGGTGAGTGTCTATATCACGTTAGAAAACCTTCACTCTTTAGGGAGAATTGGCCAATAAACCCTAGAAGTAACTAATAATAATCTGCTAGGTCTTAGTGTTCTACTAGTCCTAATAACTGGGAAGTGAGGGGCTATTGGTAGGTCTTACCCGGCGAATTGCTTTAGATAGGCCTTGGGAAAGGTTATGTCTTGGTTTACCTGTCGGTCTTATTAGTCTATCAAGTCAAATCTATTACTTCAAACTACCCTAGATCTAGGATTGGGAAAGAATAGGTCAACATTAGGGTACTTACACAATAATTAGACAACCTGGGAAGGAATCTAATAACCGGTAAAATTAACAGCCTAGGTAGCTCCACAGGTTTCTCCTTGAGAAGGGTCGAGGGGCCTCGTTGGTTCTTAATAGGTTTAGTATTTTAAGATCCCGGTTCCATAACTCGTGCATTTAACTTAATTGGTAATCTCTTAAAAACAATCCAGGATTCTTGTCTAGGTGGTCGTGTTCTCATATAAGAAAAGTTCTCAGTCTTTATTTGTCTCTAGTCTAATTCTAGTTAATTTAGTAGATTAATATAGATTTCCGTAGTTTTTTCCGTAACCCCCCCCCAAACAATTAAAACAAGTTAAGTCGTGTCTGTCAGCGTCTGTCAGAGTCTAATTTGCGTGATACATAGAGTCCTGTGGTTCGATACTCGGACTTGCTTAGGCTGTACTACATTGACCGGTACACTTGCCGGTTGTGTGGTTTAGGTTTAGAGAGTCTGTTTTATAAATTTAAAGCTTTGTAGTGTCTAGCTTAGAGAGTCTAACTTAGTTAATTTTTATAATCTGTTTAGCACACATTATTGGTCTCGCAGCTTTAACGATGTTACGGATTTCTCCAATTAATCCCCAAATATAACGGGAAATAAGTACCGGTTCTGGCGAAGCCAGGGAAGGTACCACTCTCGCATATTCGAAGAATGTCGAAGTATATCCTCGACAGTCTACACCTATCATACGATGACTCAGGAACTTGTTTGCCATTTGTTCCTTTTCGTATTCGGGACAGAATTTTCTTTCGACAAGACTCTTAAATTCTTCCTAATTCATTGCATAAGCCACCCTTCTTCCCTTTGCTTGTAGCACCGTGTTCCACCATTCTAACGCCCCTTTTTTGAACAAGTTTGATGCATACATCACTTGATCTTCTTCAGCACATTTACTTATTGCAATTACTGCCTCGGTTTTCTCTAACCAACGCAGTGTTGCAGTTGCCCCTTCATTACCTGCAAATTCTACGGGTTTACAGGCAAGAAATTCTTTGTAAGTGCAACCAGGCATTGCAGCTTTCATTCTTTTAGGGAGTGGGGCCTGTTGCGGATCATGATCGTTATGATTGCCGCCTCCATTTATACTGTTACTGCCGTTATCTTCCGGAATACGTTTACTAGGAATTAATTGTGGTTCGGCAGGTTTCTGAACAGCAGCCACAATTTCTGGAATAGCATTGGCTATCCCTTGAGCAATAAAGTATTCAATATCTTGTCTAGTTATATATTGATCTTCCTGATTTTGCTCAGACTGATTTACTTCATTAACTGGTTCATTATTAGCGTTTTCCATCTGCTAATTAGTATTAATAGAAATTATTAGTGTCTAATTATTAATACCAAATCACATATAAACACATATAAACACATAGATTAGCATAACATGCAAGTATAGCCAAAATTGTCGATACTTCGACTTTTGTTTTGTTTTATATATTATACATGCTTCAATACACACTTTTTATCTTACAGTGTTTTATTGCCCATTTTACAGAATCAGTTTTACTATATCAGTTATAATATAAACAAACTTTTTCCAACCCTTCCTATCTTTTGGTCCACTGGTAGTTTTAGTAACGACGCTCCCTCTCGTCGTACTTCCAAGAAATCTGCTCCCCCATTTCCCGGATCCTATTCCCGGTGCTTATCGGTTCTTCACCAAACTGACGTAGTTCAGCTAAATTTTCATAGCTCATTGGCGGATTAGGGATAGGTTCTGGATCAAACCGTGGGAGAAAACTATAGGGACTATTGACTATATTTTGGAATTGCCAGTCATTGGTCCACCATTCCTCCATTTGGCCTAATGGTCGGGTGTGAACTAGCGGGTCTGGAATAGCTGGTCCTAGGTTTATTGGGAATTGGGCTGTAGCAGGATAAGAGAAGAGATTATCGTTGATAGGCTCTAGAACATCACAATTATCCAGTAGGCGGTCTATTTCGTCCTGGAATGTGATTTCCTCAGACTGTTTAGAGCTTTCTCCGATCTCTATTCCCTTTTGCTTTAGGTCTATCCCTATTTCTGCTGGCTTGGAATTTTCTCCGGTTTCTATTTCTTTTCCCTTGCTCACACTCACAGGATTTTCTATTTTAGGGAGTCTCCTAGGTTTCCTTCTGCGCACTTTTCGCCACCCTACATATCTTCTCTTCTTTTTAGGTTTGGCTTTTCCAGCGGTGGAGCTTGGAATTCCAGAGGTTCCTCTATGTCAGCAATATAACCAGTGAAGTTGTGGGAGACTTCAATTGGCACAGGATAGAGGTTGAGATTCTGAAATGCTTCCGACATCTCATTCATGCTGTACGGCATATATGCAAAAATGCACAAAATGCAAAGTTAAAACTTTGGAACAAAGCTTAACAAATAAACATTTTTATTGCACACTAATTTGTACAACATAACAGCAAACAGAACACACTCAGATCTATTTATTTATTTACTAGGAAGTAAATATTTCTAGATTTAAAGCTTAAAGATTTGCATTTTCTGCTACAGTAGCGAGCAGATACAGATTTGCCCATTTTTCATCTAAGTTATTTTCCCCTGGTGGATTACAGTTAATTTCCTGAATTTCCGGGTTAAACCTCACTCTCTTGGTTTGGGGTTTCTTTTTCTCTTGACCTTTTCTAAGGATTGAATTCCTTTTCTCCGGTGTAAGTGGGTTTTCATAATTGGCCTTACGGACAAAGATTCCCTCTTCTAAATTGGTAGGAGATTTGGAGGAAGAGGTTCCCTGTTTCTTTAGGTGTACTATCTAATTTGCGATAGATAGCAGAAATCTTTTGTTTACCCATACTGTAATTTTAACAATTAATCAGTTAATAAGCATATATTCAGAAAATGACAAATAAAATTTTTAATAAACTTAAATTAATTAGAACAATGAGCTTAATCAGTAAGCTTAAAACAGTGGCTCTGATACCACCTTTTCCTGTCACGGCCCACGATCCGGTTTGACCCGTTTTAGGAGCCACGGGACAGGAATCCCGTGGTATTTAATTTAGGCGACAGCGGAAGTCTTTTTAAAACAGGATCTCTTTAATAACTTAAACTGCTCGTTTCATAATTTAGGAATAAATTCCCAAAATTTACAATAATGTGATTTCTCAGGGAAATCTCTTTTTTCAAAACATGTTCATTTATTTATTCACATTGAGCCACTTTTCTAAGCTGGGAGTGCTCCACGGCATTTTTCTTTGCTCATACCAGATCACCTGAAACATGTTTGAAAAAGGTTTTGTCAGCAGGGAAATACTGAGTGAATCATTCATTTTACTAAAAACGACACATTTGTTATAATCTACAGTATTAAGGGGAATTACAATGTTTCTGATATCAAACCAACTACCCACAGTATTTGTCACTCGACTACCCATTGGCTATCTCGTTGTCCAAATGGTGTCTGTGACTGTGGTCAGATCACCCCTTGGCTAACTCGTTGTCCAAGTGTGACGGGAAATAAGTTATGTATACAAAACCCCACATACCGGCTGTAACTTGGTGATTACATAGACTTAATCCCTGTAATTATAACTTTGAAAATAATTTGGAGTTTTGTAAAACAGTTGATAAAAAGAAAGAATGACTCACATTGCAGATTTACGAGCAGAGTATAAGCTTTACTGATTAGCCTTCTAACCTAATTTAAATAACAATGCACACACAAACGGGATTAGTAACTAATTCAGCAGTTACGTCAATTCACGAGATTAAACCTTCACAACTATTATCAAGTGCGATACTTAATAATTCAATGGATTCACAACGAATGACAGAGCATAGTCCGAATTCGAACAGCACTCAAACATTCAAGTCGAAATCACAATGAATAACAAAGTACAAGCTCAATTTGAGCAGCACTCGGACAACCGTTGGATAGTTATAATCGATCGGACGTTGAATCGTAATAGCGATCGAGTTATTACCCTGATTGCGGCAGCACCTCGTGATCGTGTGTGTGTGTGGTGAACTGAATTGCTTATAACTCGACGTACACACAGAAGTTTTACGTCGTTTTAATACCAGAAACTAAGTGCCAATGTCGGCTATTTATAGCCAAAATTTGGCCCTGCTTACGGACCGTAAGCCTGATCCCTTACGGTCCGTAAGGGATACCTATAGGTCATAGACTTGCCATGCACGGGAGTAGCTTGCATGAATCAACAATTTCAACCAATCAGCTGTTAGCAACGTTTTAATTAGGATAATTACCAACTAGGGTTTGCCCCCCTCGAGTTTTAGGGGCCCTGATCCTGATTCCGATCATTCTGAAAATTTTAGGGCTAGTGCAGAATTAATTGGGTGTCTCAATTAGGGTTTTCTTATTGACTAATTATCGTCCTAATTATTGATTTTAGTGACGGTTGTTACAAAAAAACAGTGTGCCACACTTGTATGGTCCAGATCGAAGCTCAAATTACGAGGAACGATCTTAACGGTTGTCGAAAATCTATATAAACCCAAGCTTTCTCATTTCACAACTTGCTCAATCTGAATTTCCTTCTTCATCTGCACAATAGGAGCTATCCCTTCTGGTTGAAGGGTCCTTTCTTCAAGTTTTCTTGTTCTATCTTCAAGCTTTGGACCTCTTGTAAGCTTATTTCATGCATTTTATGCATTTCAAGCATGAAAGTCAAACAGTGTTTGACTTTCTGCTTTGACCAGTCTTTGGTCAACACAAAGTTCGTTTGAACTTTGCAACGTGAGCATAATCACGATGGTTATAGTCCTTTGTGACTATACCTATTGATTACCACGTTGATTAGGCGTAGTGACGAGTCATAGTTTCGGTCAAAATACGTGTTTATGCGTATTTTGCAACGAAACTATCTTTGGGTATCAAAACACTTTGTTTTGATATCAAACTTGTTTTCTAACTTGGTTAAACATGTTTTAACATGTTTAACTCGTCATTTTTAGTTTAGTGCTTATATAGGGTCGTAAGATAAGCGGTCTAAACAACCGCTTAGACTTTCGAACCCGACCCGTTTGGGCGATCATTAGGATCCGACCAAACACATTTTGTGACCATAGTTGTATAGGGAATAACCTTCTGAGGTTATACCTTATGGTCACTTCGTTTAGTTAGTTGTATGATAGGTAGTTTATATGCCTTAGGAAAATGACCAAAATGCCCTTTTTACGCATAATTTCATTTTAAGCATATGTAACCTAAATTTTGACATCTAAACTGATTAAGCAATGTTATTAGATATGTTAAGGCATATAATACTTGTCATAGGACTAGTTAGACGGTCCGAACGCGTTTTACGCGAACGACGCGTTAAAGTAGCGTAGACTACCTTAACGAGTCGTAACGGGTCGTAAGCACTTAGGATAGGTTCCGATTTAGAATGTAGGCTTTGTTAAACCATATTACATGAGTTCCTATACTCATTTGGTTTACGAAACCTCATTTTATCCGATCTTCCGATTTAGGTCCGGTTTAGTAACGTAGTTACCTATATTAGGTGTCGATTGATTCCGTGATCCTTCAAGCATTATTTGATTGTTGTTTCAAGATTACTAAGCAATATCAAGTGAGTACATAGTCCCCTCTTTTACCGTTTTCAAATATTTTGGGGTGAAACACATGTGCCTACTTGTTATTTTCGTGCTTTCATGACATATACTTGCTATGCTCATTAGTACGCATATAGTACATGATTTCATTTATGCTTTGCTATGTATGTTTACTTAGCATGCTAGCACATTGATTTCATAAACATTTTTGTTGCATATGTTTACTCAGCATATGGACACATTGATTTACATTACATTTCTGCTATGTATGTTTATTAAGCATGCTAACACATTGATTTACATGATATTTCTGCTTCGTATGTTTACTTGGCATACTTAGTACATTGTTTTCATATAACATGCTTACATTTGGTATGACATTTGGTTTGTTTAACTGGACTAAAATACGTTCATTAACATTGATCACGCCGCTCGGTAGTATGTAGTGGTACCATAGGACTTGACAACTCCCATTCCTGGAATCCTAGGTTTGTTTGGACGTAAGGAATGACAAAATCCGAAAACATTTCGATAAACCTTTAATTTGTTTGAAGGTTTATCCTACATTCTCAAGGCTTGAATGTATGCGTTTAACATTACCACATAAATGTTTGTATCAGTAAAGCATTGATTTCGCAAAACATAACTTTTGATTTAAACTATGACTTATATCAAATACATTGTTTTGTACATTTTACCTATGGGGTTGAGTAATACTTTTATTCACCATACATTTCATTTGATTATACATAAACATTTTACATATGGTTTGAGTAGTTACTTTTACTTGCCATACATAACATTCGATTATACAAGACATGGTTTACCTTTAACAGTTGGACATTAATTACACATAAACATTTCGACATTTGTATAAACAAGACATTTTGATGGTTATTGATCAATGATTTACATAACGAGGCGACGTGTAATATGATAAAAGCATGGTGGATACGCCGCTGGTACTTCCTATATATAAGTGCTTTTATGATATTACATATCGTAGCATTATTTAAATCATTTCAACAAAAGACATGATACATTTTATTCAAACGACATATTTTTACAAGATATTATTTTACAAACGACATAACTTTTACAAATTCATTGTTGCTTGGTTATTTAATTAACCATGCAGTATTCTTTTATATATCATCTGATTTTCTTATCGCTTTTCGTATGATTTATAAAAGAAAACACTTTTTTAAGGTTCATGACTACTTTTTGTCAAACATTTCTTTCAACTACAAGTCATGAATCCTTCAACAATAAAACCTATGTATCTCACAGGCATTTTTATGCTGACGTACCTATTTTCACCTGTGTTTTCAGAAGATGATGCGTAGGGTTGTTCGTGACACTTAGGCGGACTCGGACCTTAGTAACAATAAAAGATGCAAGACTAGTTTATTTATGTTATGTTTTCCTTGTTTTAAGATAATGTATTCAAAGTTAATAAATAAGACTAAACTTTAACTTACCAAGGTTGTGAAACAATAATTCTGTCGCTCCACTCCCCGACGTTTCCGCCATGGTTTGTTGTTTTACGCGGTCGGGGTGTGACATCTCACGACAGTGGCGGTTGTGGGATTTCATGGTGGTGCCGGCGATGAGATCCGACGACGACCAAGACAGAGAGACAGATCGAGGAGAGATAGAGATCGGAGAGAGTTGGAAGTGAGAGTTTGGTGGCGGAGAAGAGCCGCCGACGATGGCGAAGCCGCCGCGACGGCGACAATGGCACAAATGATCGGACCGGCGATTTCACCGGTAAAATCTCGTTTCCTTCATTTTTGTGTTTTCATGAAAATGTGATGAAAGATGATACTAATAATGTTCAGTTTGTTTGGATTCGGGTTGGTCGTTCCGGGTGTTCGTTTTGGGTTAACAGTGATCTGCTTTGGGTCTCGGGCAGCCACGGTGCGGGTCACGACTTCGGTTTCGGAAGTAATCTCGGTTCAGTTCAGATTTGGGAGTGGGTTCGGCTAAGTCAACAACTCCGTAGACTCGGTTCACGGTTCAAGTTTCGGGGTTTCGGTCAACTCGGGTGAACAGCAGGTCAAGCATGGTCAACAGTCAATGATTCGGTTCGGGTCAAGCGGCTTGGTCAGATGGTTCGGTTAGTTTGACTCGGTCAAACCGAGTCAACTCGGTCAAAGTCTACCGGTCAACTTAGTTGACCCGGTCAACTCAGTCAAACGTCACGACGCGAAAGATCTGGTAAAGAATTTTAGTGACGCGAATAATTATTTACGTTAATTATAAGGGTTTTTATTAATTTCGTGAACGAGCTTGAACCGATTTAGAATAGTGTCTAGTTTATACTTTGCCGTTTTATGAAAATTATATAAATTAATGATTAAACCTTGATTGAATTTTGAAAAATAACGACAACTTGTGTTGTCGGGGGTGTCCAAAAACAGAGGAAACTCTGCCCGTTTTTCGAGAAAATCCGAAACCAAAACGCATTTTATTATCAAACAAACTATCGGATCTGACTAAACTTTTAGAAAAACAAATACAAATACAATATTACTTTCGACGACACTTTACAACTTAAGAAGACAACGATTCGGAAAGTATTTACAACGATAAGTATAGTTACTTTAAACTTCTTAATTCGACAAATCTTTTATAAAAACAATATAATTATTTATATTGTTTCAAATGCCAATAACCTGATTTCGTTTATACAAATACATATAGTTCGCGTATGTATTTCAAATATCAAACAACATGATTCTTTTATAAAAACAAACATAGTTATACATTTATTTCAAATACCAAACGACGCGAATTCGTTTTATAAAAATAAATATAGTTTATATTTATTTCAAATATCGAACAATACGAATTCGTTTTATAAAAATAAATATAGTTTATATATTTATTCCAAATATCGTACAACACGAATTCTTTTATAAAAATAAATATAGTTATATATTTATTTACAAACACAACAACTCGACGATTCTTTTATAAAATAAATACAACGTTTTATATTTATTTCGAATGCCTAAACGACATATACACATATTTTGATACTTATCATACGAGACGCGATACACAACACAAGTTTGTTCTATATACTTTCATGTAAATATTCTTTACATACCCATACGATTTCTCGAGTCGACTAATGTGATTCTATCGTTATATTTATATAATTTTATATAAATATTTATATATCATAAATCTCATGAAAACTAAGTCTTCCCAAGAGTTGTTAATCCTTAGCATCGTTAAACGAACTAACAAGTATAACTTAATCGTTTTCATTAAGTTAACAACTTACCGTCGAATCGTTCGGCTAACGATTCGGTAGAGCTTGGTGACACGTAGTTTAGTTATCGCGTTTATTTAGAAACTTATAAGATATTCCGTGTTAGGAATATTGTAGAATGCACGCTAGCGAGTCACGTCTTGGAAACGACATCACAGAGTCGTATTTAGCTAGCTTTGCACATGGAAATCCAGGTGAGTTCATAACCCCACCTTTTACAGTTTTACATTTTTATAAATGTTTTCGGGGTGGAAAGACATGCACGTTTTGTAGAAACATACAAAGTTTTCGATGAACAAAGATTGCATATTTTTAGAAAAGCACGTTTTGCAAGAACATACGAGGTTTTTGAATGAACAAAAACTATATATTTCTAAACCATGTTACAACACGTTTTAACTAACACGAATGATTTGTGATTTTCATTGAACTCAAATGGTTTACGAAAAACTTATGCATAACTTACCGGTTTTTAAAAGAACATGAACAGTACAAAACATGCATGAGCTACAGATACTAGTGACGGGGTTGGTCCTAGTTACAAAGGGGACTAGAGGTCCCACATACAAACAAGAGGACTGTTGGTCCTGTACACAAAAAACGGAGACTGTGTGTCCCACATAGAACAACCCAAAACTTGCATGCACCTAAGACCTTCATCTTAAGGACTGACTAGTCCAACATACAGACTCATGCAGGCATGTTTGTCATTGTCATGCGCAGACATTGACAGCCACACAAGTGTTACAGACACAAAACTCTACGAATACATAGTTTTATAAACATAACGCTTTACACTTACGAAGTTTCACGAATACAAAGCTTTCATATAACATGCCAAAGAAAATGATTTTTAATTCGTTTTCTCAACAATATTTTAAAAACCAGTTATCCAAAAAGATTTATTTCAAATATTTTACAAAAAAACTATGAACTCGCTCAACTTTATGTTAATTTTTCGCATGTTTCTTTCTCAGGTTACTTTCTCAGATTATGGAACGGTTGGAATAGGAGAACCATTGGAGATTCGAGTACTTAGTGGGCGTTCGTTTTCTAGAAGTCTTAGCTTATTTGCTTCCGTTGTGCAATGAAGATACTGGTCCAGTCACACCAGCTCTGATATTTCGGAGTGTGACATAAACGATAATCACAAACACATAATATCACCTAACTTACAAAAACCCTCCTTCCGGAGGAAACCAAAAGAGTTTAGCCGCTCATCTCGTAAGTAAGATCTTCAAAAGCTTGTAGAAACGATCTTTGCATGATTGATTCGGTAAGACGTGAAGAGATGATGTTGATTGAGATGAACTTGAGTGCTAAAAATTGCCTTCTTGCTTCTCTAGTCGATCCCCGGTTAAAGAATGATGAAAACTAGGGTTTATTTCATATTAAAACCCGCCAAAGAAACCCTATTCGTGCCCCCTATTTCCCTGCCTTCACCCACAGTTCAGAACCGTGGGCCACAATTTACATCAGCTTACAAAAATCTCCCCCAGCGTGGGTGAAGGTATACAGCGTGGGTCAAGGTACAGGGTCCCTGTTTGTTTTATATCTTAGCATAGCCAAACCGTGACCCACGGTTCTGAACCTTGGGTGAAAACATGAATGGCTTAGCTTTCCTCCAACATTTTTTGCAACTTTCATCAAATGTCAAAATTGGTCCCCCAACTTTACTCCCATCATTTTCTTAACATATACCCATCATATAACTTTCGTTTAATTACCAAACGGCCCCTGTACTTTGTAAAACCTTGTTTCTTGCACATTTAGGCACAAAGCAACTTCCAATTAAGTACCGAATAGTCCCTGAACTTTGTTCTTTCATGTTTCTTGTATTCTCAAGTTGTTTCCCCAACCGAACAAATTCTGAATCCGTACCGAAAGCTGCAATAACCATTCCAATGCATTCCACGCCATCTTTAACCATCATAACTTCACCGAATTATGCGTTTAATCTGCAAAACAACAAATACTCGTAGTTATCTCGTTCAAGGCAAGTAAACACATAAAACACATACAAAACTCACGAAATAGGCACTTTAAAGCTCGGGTTTCACGCTCTCCAACAGGGGCGTCGCGGGCCCTTGCTGGCCCTAGGCCGCTCCCCACACCGAGTACTCGAGTAGCCTAATACACCCGCATATGATGTTATTGAAAGATGGTGCGATAACATGTAAGTATTATTTGTATATTTTTTTATACATGTAAAACACATTTCGATATCTTTTTGGGCCTCATAATACTTTATTTTTTGTTTTTTCTTTCGGTTACTAAACGAGTGCCAATACCATAATGGAACCGAACAAATACTAATACCAACGCCGAACAAATTTCTGCTACCAATGCCGAACAAATTTTTGCCGCAAAGCATGGGAAAATTCCCTAGTTATGACTAATATATATAACTAATATATGTAAGTTAATTAGTAAATAATAAACGATCGGAGTCTAAGCAAAACACGATCTTAGAAAACTATTCACAAGCTTAAGCTCTCAAAAGTTAAATGAAGTCGAGTTTGGGCTATTTTACACCCTAAATTTGGAACCATACCACATAGAGTTAAATAATAATAATAACTAGTATTAAGCACCCCCGCTTTGCGACGGGGGCGATGCCAATGCCACACTACTACCAGCGACCACCAACACTGAAGTTTGCAGCGTGTTAATACGAAGAAATTAAACCAAAACATAAAACATATAAAAAATTAACTAAGTCGATCTAGGACCTGAGCCTTACAATAAACCTGTGAAATGGAAAAAAAATAGACGACGTAAAATCTTTTAACCACACACGCACGTTGTGCCTTGTTAATTCGCAAAATTATTTATAGTATTTAAATGAAATACAAAATTATTTATAGTATTCAAATGAAATACACATTTGTCTTTAATGGATACAACCCACTAAGCATTATGTTACAAATCATGATGCATAGATATGTTGCAAATTATATACCCCCATGTTGTGGTGGGGGCGTAAAACCGTGCTAGGTAGCCCCAATGTTATACCAGCGTGAGCGACCATCAACACCAGAAATGTAATGCCCTGCATTTTGATACTTTAATTATCTTGGCAGGTCTCGTCATACTTCCTACCTTGTGATGCTTTTACTCTCGAGACAAACGACCATAGTGGGAAATGATGCTATTTGAATCTTAATTTTTGTTAAACTATGTGAGACTTTCACTCTATGTGATGCTTTTGTGTGAAGAATATGTCTAAACAGATTCTTGACTCTGGTGATGCTTTGAATCTTGACTCTTGTGATACTATATATATGAATGATGTGAATCTTGACTCTTGAAACTTAACACTTGTTATGCTTTGATACCTAACGAACGAGAAACTAGCTTAAACGCAAACTTGAAACACAGAAACTCCTTGTGATACTTATGTTATTTGAACACCTAAGTACTACACACAATAATACGCAACACAACACTTAACCTAGCTCGCGAAACGAACCAAAGTCGGAAAACTAGCAAACGAGAATCGGCTCTCCGAATGCACATCCGATCGGATGACCGTCCGATCGGAGGACCGTCCGACCGGATGACCGTCCGACCGGAGGACCGTCCGACCGGATGACCGTCCGCTCGGATGGCCATTCGACCGGAAAGCCATCCGATCCCTTGCACATCTCCACCGACTAGCCTGTCACTATCACCTATAAATAGGGCACTTAACCCTTCATTCTCACCTTAATTTTGCCATCCGACCACACGCACTCTCAGTCATTTTAATCACGATTCAAGGCAAACTCGTAAGTATTTCTCCTCAAATCTTGTACAACTTTCATCATTTATCACTTCTATACTATATTCTTCATCAAAATCACACGAACACTACAATATTTTCTCAAAAACCAACTGATTTGGACCTCTTGAAGGTGGCTTCCACTCGGTTGCTTATGCCAACGGTTGTGGAGCACCATTTAACCAAGATGGATTCCAGATCTAGCGGATTTTCACAACTTTCATACAAGATTTAAAGGATTATCACGCTTTTATACCAGATCTGACGGAATTTCATGTGTTTTCGGCTCGGATCTGATAAACTTCACGTTTGCCACTGATTTCTGAACTTTTCTTCAATTTTTATACAAAACCTTGGGGGAATCAGACTCAAACAGGCTCTCGACTTGTTCCTTAGTCAAGAGTCAGCTTGGAAACTGATTTCCACCAGAAAAAGGACCGATTAATGGGTTTTGTGACAACTGGAAGTTTACGCCCTAAATTACGTGATTAACAGGTGATTAACGCGGCAACAAATAGTGTTTACAGCGCAAATAAACTTAGTTAGGTCTTTGGAGTGCCTAGGAACGCCTATCCGACTTTACAGTGCGCGAACGGTGGTTTACAGAGAAGCCTGCGAAACGTTGAACGACAACCAATTGAAACCGAACAGAATACTCACAACACCGACAAATATTAAATTTTTATGATAAATTTTAGCTTTGAAATTAAATTTTAGTGACTATAGTCGAAACCGGATCGAAAAACGGATTAAAGACGACAACGATACAATTTTTCGCGATTTTTACCGCAACCGACTAACGAGGGCGTCCAACATCGAATACCGATACTATTTTATATATATTTGTTTTTAAAATAAAAAATTATAATTCACGGTATTTTTACGATAATCGGGTTATAATAACGGGTCTCGTAGAAATGAATGGGACACTTTAAACACAAGAATTGGGCTTGTGGGCCCTGGGCCCAAGCCCAAAGCCCACTAACCAGAATTTTAATATAAAATCTTAATGTTAGTCAGACTTCTCAATTTCAAACAAACAAAATCAGACAACCACACACACACTCACATCGCTTTCTCTCTCTCTCTCGGCAAGACCATGCTGGATTCCGGCGAGCCACGGCGGCGCCGCCGCAGCGGCGGCGGCAGTGACATTCTCCGACGATGCACACGAACCCCCCCTCCCCTCGTTCCTCTTTCCGGCAGCGGCAACGACACAACAACCCCCCTTTCTTTCTTTTTCGATTGCTAAATCGGAGCACCACCACCACTAGCCGGTGGTGGTGCGGCGGCGCTACAGAGAGAGAGAGAGAGGCAGAAGGAGCGAGAGAGAACCGGCGGACCGGCGGTCGGTTCATTTGACCGGTGGTCGGCTTCAAGGTCCGGCGGACCTTGCCATTATCCGGCGGGTTTTTTGGTTCGGGAGTCCCGGTCCGTGTCTCGGTCTGATGGGTCACGTTAGACTCGGTTCAAGTCCGGTTCAAAGTGGTGATTCAGTTGGTTTAGAGTTTGGCTCAGTTTCGAAACAGTCACGACTCGGTTCAGCATGGATGAGCGGGTCAACTCAGTTCATGTTCGGGGCAAACCCGGTTGACTCGGTCAACACCCGAGTCAACTTGGGTCAACAGCAGGTCAACCATGGTCAACGGTCAACGATTCGGTTTGGGTTAGACGGTTTGGGTCAGAATATGAAACGGTTTGGTTGACTCGGTCAAACCGAGTCAACTCAGTCAAACCGAGTCAACTCGGTCAAACCTGGTCAACTCAGCAAGTCAACTCGGTCAACCCGGTTGACTCGGTCAACTCAGTCAACCTTGTAGCGAAACGACACGAGAAGATGGTAGAGGGTTCGGGCGCGATTATTCTTTTTTTTTTTTACATAAATTAGTTTTTAATTATATCCGTGAAAATGAGCTCGACCCGAACAAAATGACGAAACGATAGCTAAAATATACTTTGATTTATTGTCGCGATTATATGAATTGATTACATGCATGAATTGATTACATGCGCATACATTATTGCAGATTGTTGAATTTTGAAAAATAACGACAACTTGTGTTGTCGGGGGCGTCCAAAAACAGAGGAAACTCTGCCCGTTTTTCGAGAAAATCCGTAAAACTAAAACGCGTATTATTATAAAACGAACTATCGAATTCAAGTAATTCTTTTTAAAAAAACAAATCCAAACATACAATTACATTAGACGACACTTTACAGTTTACGAAAACGACGATTTGGATATTATATCCAACGATGCTTTTGTAAAACAAAATGTGGTGTAATATCTCCAAACCTTTTTATTTATTTCGGTAATTATTTTAAGTACCGAACAATACGAAATCGTTTTATGAAAATAAATATAGTTTATATTTATTTCAAATATCAAACGACATGATTTCGATATAGTTTTTATATTTATTCCAAATATCAAACAACACGGATTCGCTTTATAAAAATAAATATAATATATATATTTATTTTCAAACACAACGACTTGATGATTGTTTTATAAAATAAATATAACTTTTATATTTATTTCAAACGCCTCAACGGCATACGATATATAATGCGAGTTTATTATATATATTCTTTTCATAAAACACTCGTCACATACACATACGACTTCTCGAGACGGCTAACGCGATTACAACAATATATTTGTACATTTTCATAAATATTTGTATACTTTAAAATCTTTCGAAAACTAAGTGTGTATAGACTTAGTAAATTATCGTGACAATAAACGAAACTTAGCAAGTATAATTCCATCGTTTTCATTAAGTTAACAACGTACCGTCAAGTCGTTCGGTTAACGACTCGCGTTCGGTTAACGACTCGGTAGAGCTAGGTGACACGTAGTTTAACTACTGCGTTTATTTAGAAACTTATAAGACATTCCGTGTTAGGAATATTGTAGATTGCACGCTAGCGAGTCTCGTCTTGGAAACGACACCACGAAGTCGTAAATAGCTAGCTTTGCACATGGAAATTCAGGTGAGTTCATAACCCCACCTTTTTACGGTTTTACATTTTTCTAAATGTTTTCGGGGTGGAAAGACATGCACTTTTTGCAAAGCATACAAGAATTACATATTTCTAAACCATTTTACAAGCAAGTTTTAACTGACACAAATGGTTTACGAAAAGCTTATGTTTTTTACCGGTTTTTCAAACAAGCATATTTTTCGAAGTATGCGTACACACGAGTTCTAGTTTTCTATACGGGAAAATACAAATACAAGAGTTTACAAGATACAAATGTTACAATGTTTACAAATAGTATGATGCGTTTTATGGAATGATACGAGAAATGATACGAGAAATCGTGTCACGAATAGGGTACCATAAGCACCATTAATCAACAATATACCTAGACCGCAGAACAAAAGGTTAGATCTAACGGGTTTCGGGCAGCCACACTCTTGGTGAGAACGAGTACCAAGCAGTGCTTTTGTGTCTCAGAATATGCCAACTAGAAAAATGCCTAAGGTTTGGTTGCTTCCAATGTCGTGTCACATGTTAATGGCCTTGCAACCCATTAACAACATGATACATACAGAAATACTTGATTTATACAAGAATACATGATACATACAAGAATAGTTGATTTATACAAGAATACATGATACATACAAGAATACTTGATTTATACAAGATACATACCATGTTTTCATACAAAGTTTCCATATAACTTGACAAGAAAATGATTTTAAATTCGTTTTCTCAGCAATACTTCAAAAACCGGTTATTCAAAAAGATTTATTTCAAATCTTTTACAAACAAACTATGAACTCGCTCAACTTTATGTTGATATTTTGCATGTTTCTTTCTCAGGTTACTTTTCAAACAATGGAACGGTTGGAATAGGAGAACCATGTGGAGTCGAGTACTTAGCGGGCGTTCAATTTCTAGAAGTCTTAGATTATTTGCTTCCGCTGTGCAATGAAGATACCAGTCCAGTCACGCCAATGCTCTGATATTTCGGGGTGTGACAGATTGGTATCAGAGCTATAGGTTACAGCGAATAAGGTTTTCTGTAGGAATACCTAGGCTCTAACCTCACTTTCCTCTGGGAACTTAGAATATTAAAACCTGAATACATACAGAACGCCTAAGAATCGAATATGGTCTCCAACCGTTGCCGAAAAACAAACAGTCAAAACTTTGTTTTCAAACATACGCTAAAGTGGTGTTTTATACACAGTACACAAAATAGTCGCATACAGTACATAAAACTCTGAGAGTTTAGGAAACATGCATTTAAGACCTTTGGAAACTTATGTCTAAGTTCATTAAAGGTCGTCACGTAGGAATCGCGAATATAAACTCGGGAACACACTATTATGCATATTGTCTATGATATTTTAACTTCCCGAGCAGGTAACCTACGCATAACAAAATGCTAGTGCACAAGGATACGTGAAACTTAAGCTAAACATCAACGGAGGTTGAAGTACCTCACATACGACTTTCGAGGAAACGGCAGTTTGGCACGCGGTCCTGCAAACGACACGAGTCATGCTAAGGAGAAGACGTATGTCTCCGCATTCCCCCTAACTCATTAATGACAAATACGATATGTTTGACATTCCAAGGTAATCTCACCTAACAACCGGTTATCACATGCAACCCCAGGTAAAGTCCTTAAATTTCTTTTATTGAAATTTCGACTTTCACATTTACTGAGTAGATTTTCGCATTCTCTACTCCTCTTAATGGTCATTGCATCACAATAACTTCTTCATTATAGCGAATGTTCATTTGCTTCATCTCTTGAAAATTTGTATGTTGCGCATGCATCGTTTGTTACGCATGTGGTTTCGTTTCGAATAAAGCGTTTCATTGAAGTTCAAATATTATTTCGCTAAATCTAATTATTGATTTGTGATTCGAATGACCCGCGTTATTGTAATTGTTGGCTCCTTTGTAATCAAGTTAACACATTTTATTGAAATTTCTTTTCTTTTCAAGTTACATACATGGTTTTTCGTTGTGACCATGCCGAAAGTTTTCCTGTCGATACATGTACTTATTGTCGGCTTACGCCGAAATCAAATTTAATTGTTTGAACTTGTTCATTACACATGTTCAATTCAAGACACCATATGATGTATTGAAAACATCATATTCGAATTCGTTTTAACAAGCGTTTCATTGTTCTGAGTCGTAGTAGATTTGTTTGGTTTACGACTCCATTTAATCGTTTATTAACTTCGGCGCCTTGTGGTGGCGTTTCACTAAATTGAAGCTTGCGCTAATCTCATGCACGGATTTAATTATCTATTTATTGATTTAGATTAAATCCGCTTCGATTTATTATCGTGCTTTCATCTGACTTCAAACACAGGTGATACTTGTTTGATCACCACTATTATTGAATTATTTTTTATCACTACGACACCTTGTGGCGTCGGTAGAACTTGCAGCTTGGGCTGATCATGACCGAGCGTTTCATAAACAATTTCGTTGGGCTTGTTGATTCTAAGCTTCTCCTAGTGGATGTTATTGTTTCTAACATTCATTTACATATTGTAAACGTCCATTTAGAATTCTTTTGGTCGAAATTCCTCTTTTATTGAACCCATGTTAACTTGATCACACTAGTGACTGTATCAGTATGCCTCCTTTCCTTTGACATTATTCGTATTTACTTACATATAACGTAACTCTAAAGAGTTGACGCAGTCTAAATTTCGAGGACGAAATTTTATTAACAGGGGGAGAATGTGACAACCGGTAATTTACGCCCTAAATTACGTGATTAACAGGTGATTAACGCGACAATAAATAGTGTTTATAGCGAAAATAAACTTAATTAGGTCTTTGCAGTGCCTAGGAACGCCTATCCGACTTTACAGTGCGCGAACGGTGGTTTACAGAGAAACCTGCGAAACGTTGAACGGCAACCGATTGAAACCGAACAGAATACTGACAACGCCGAAAAATATTAAATTTTTACGATAAATTTTAGCTTCAAAATTAAATTTTAGTGACTACAATCAAAACCGGATCGAAAAACGGATTAAAGACGGCAACGATACAATTTTTCGCGATTTTTACCGCAACCGACTAACGAGGGCGTCCAACATCGAATACCGATACTATTTTATATATATATATATATATATATTTTTAAAATAAAAAATTATAATTCACGGTATTTTTACGATAATCGGGTTATAATAACGGGTCTCGTAGAAACGAACGGGACACTTTAAACACAAGAATTGGGCTTGTGGGCCCTGGGCCCAAGCCCAAAGCCCACTAACCAGAATTTTAATATAAAATCTTAATGTTAGTCAGACTTCTCATTTTCAAATAAACAAAATCAGACAACCAGACACACACTCACATCGCTCTCTCTCTCTCTCTCGGCAAGACCAGGCCGGATTCCGGCGAGCCACGGCGGCGCCGCCGCCGGTGACATTCTCCGACGATGCACACGAACCCCCCTCCCCTCGTTCCTCTTTCCGGCGGCGGCAACGACACAGCAACCCCCCCTTTTCTTTCTTTTTCAATTGCTAAATCGGAGCACCACCACCACCACCACTAACCGGTGGTGGTGCGGCGGCGCTACAGAGAGAGAGTGAGGGAGGCCGAAGGAGCGAGAGAGAACCGGCGGACCGGCGGTTGGTTCATTTGACCGGTGGTCGGCTTCAAGGTCCGGCGGACCTTGCCATTATCCGGCGGGTTTTTGGTTCGGGAGTCCCGGTCCGTGTCTCGGCCTGGCGGGTCACGTTAGACTCGGTTCAAGTTCGGTTCAAAGTGGTGATTCAGTTGGTTTAGAGTTTGGCTCAGTTTCGAAACAGTCACGACTCGGTTCAGCGTGGATGAGCGGGTTAACTCAGTTCATGTTCGGGGCAAACCCGGTTGACTCGGTCAACACCCGAGTCAACTCGGGTCAACTGCAGGTCAACCATGGTCAACGGTCAACGATTCGGTTCGGGTCAGACGGTTCGAGTCAGAATATGAAACGGTTTGATTGACTCGGTCAAACCGAGTCAACTCGGTCAAACCTGGTCAACTCGGTCAAACCTAGTCAACTCAGCAAGTCAACTCGGTCAACCCGGTTGACTCGGTCAACTCAGTCAACCTTGTGCAGCGAAACGACATGAGAAGATGGTAAAGGGTTCGGGCGTGATTTTTCGTTTTTTACATAAATTAGTTTTTAATTATATCCGTGAAAACGAGCTCGACCCGAACAAAATGACGAAACAATAGCTAAAATATACTTTGATTTATTGTCGCGATTATATGAATTGATTACATGCGCATACATTATTGTAGATTGTTGAATTTTGAAAAATAACGACAACTTGTGTTGTCGGGGGCGTCCAAAAATAGAGGAAACTCTGCCCGTTTTTCGAGAAAATCCATAAAACTAAAACGCGTTTGATTATAAACGAACTATCGAATTCAAGTAATTCTTTTTATAAAAACAAATCCAAACATACAATTACATTAGACGACACTTTACAGTTTACGAAAACGATGATTTGGATATTAGATCCAACGATGCTTTTGTAAAATAAAATGTGGTGTAATATCTCCAAACCTTTTTTATTTATTTCGGTAATTCTTTCAAGTACCGAACAATACGAAATCGTTTTATGAAAATAAATATAGTTTATATTTATTTCAAATATCAAACGACATGATTTTGATATAGTTTTTATATTTATTCCAAATATCAAACAACACGGATTCGCTTTATAAAAATAAATATAATATATATTTATTTTCAAACACAACGACTTGATGATTGTTTTATAAAATAAATATAACTTTTATATTTATTTCAAACGCCTCAACAGCATACGATATATAATGCGAGTTTATTATATATATTCTTTTCATAAAACACTCGTCACATACACATACGACTTCTCGAGACGGCTAACGCGATTACAACAATATATTTGTATATTTTTATAAATATTTGTATACTTTAAAATCTTTCGAAAACTAAGTGTGTATAGACTTAGTAAATTATCGTGACAATAAAAGAAACTTAGCAAGTATAACTCCATCGTTTTCATTAAGTTAACAACGTACCGTCAAGTCGTTCGGTTAACGACTCGGTAGAGCTCGGTGACACGTAGTTTAACTACTGCGTTTATTTAGAAACTTATAAGACATTCCGTGTTAGGAATATTGTAGATTGCACGCTAGCGAGTCTCGTCTTGGAAACGACACCACGAAGTCGTAAATAGCTAGCTTTGCACATGGAAATTCAGGTGAGTTCATAACCCCACCTTTTTACGGTTTTACATTTTTCTAAATGTTTTCGGGGTGGAAAGACATGCACTTTTTGCAAAGCGTATAAGAATTACATATTTCTAAACCATTTTACAAGCAAGTATTAACTGACACAAATGGTTTACGAAAAGCTTATGTTTTATACCGGTTTTTCAAACAAGCATATTTTTCGAAGTATGCGTACACACGAGTTCTAGTTTTCTATACGGGAAAATACAAATACAAGAGTTTACAAGATACAAATGTTACAATGTTTACACAAATAGTATGATGCGTTTTATGGAATGATACGAGAAATGATACGAGAAATCGTGTCACGAATAGGGTACCATAAGCACCATTAATCAACAATATACCTAGACCGCAGAACAGAAGGTTAGATCTAACGAGTTTCGGGCAGCCACACTCTTGGTGAGAACGAGTACCAAGCAGTGCTTTTGTGTCTCAGAATATGCCAACTAGAAAAATGCCTAAGGTTTTATTGCTTCCTAAGTCGTGTCACATGTTAATGGCCTTACAACCCATTAACAACATGATACATACAGAAATACTTGATTTATACAAGAATACATGATAGTTACAAGAATACTTGATTTATACAAGAATACATGATACATACAAGAATACTTGATTTATACAAGATACATACCATGTTTTCATACAAAGTTTCCATATAACTTGACAAGAAAATGATTTTAAATTCGTTTTCTCAGCAATACTTCAAAAACTGGTTATTCAAAAAGATTTATTTCAAATCTTTTACAAACAAACTATGAACTAGCTCAACTTTATGTTGATTTTTCGCATGTTTCTTTCTCAGGTTACTTTTCAAACAATGGAACGGTTGGAATAGGAGAACCATGTGGAGTCGAGTACTTAGTGGGCGTTCAATTTCTAGAAGTCTTAGATTATTTGCTTCCATTGTGCAATGAAGATACCAGTCCAGTCACGCCAATGCTCTGATATTTCGGGGTGTGACAGGTTTAACATGAGATTTCACTGAAAACAACTCGTCGGTCCGACGGGGTGATACCCATCCGATCGAACGAGCTGGGTTTGGTATGTTTCCGTTGTTTGACACGTCGTCACACCGTCTCCGTTAACTCGAGACTTAGAGAATTTCACGAAACTTAACCCACTGACCATCTGTCCGAATGGTCATCCGACAGGATGACCATCCATCCAGATGATCTGAATTCGACCACATTGTTGTTTGTTTTTACAGGACACTATGATCAGAAACTTGAAATAGTTCACAGGCACCTACACACTGTTCGAATGGCCATCCGTTCGAATGGTCATCCGCTCGGATGACCATCCGCTCAGGTAGACTGTCAGACACTTTAACTCGATTTTCTCACCATTCGACACTCTGTTCCCGATCGGGTCAGCACTTTATGCTCTGTTCCCGCACGCAGGCTGATCCAGCGCTTCCTTCGATCCAATTAGGCAGTGTTTGGTTCTAAGTACCCACTGTGAGTATACTCGATCCCTTTTTGTTTTTAAACACCTTTGGGATGCAACATGTATTCTATTTAAAACACTTGACACTTGAAACTTATTTGAAACATACTATATCCGCATTAAACATGAAAACATGTTACTTTTGAAACTTGAGACTTTTATGCTATGTGAACGTTTGATACTTATGTGTAACTCTCCTTAACAATTGTAGCGCTATCGGGGTAGTGCACCGCTCCTTGAGTCTTGGGAGTTTTGTTAAGTTTTGATTCTTGATTCTTTTACTCCTCTTCGTTGCGACGTAGTAGGAAAGGCATGTTAACGCTTTGGAGAGTTGGGTTATCATATGAACCGCGTAAACTAGCATGTTGAAACTTGTGATATGTTGTTCATGTTGGATACGAGTTTTTATACGTTTAAACTCTATACTATGTATTCAAACTTGTATACTCGCCAGCATTTTTGTTGATTGTATTTTAATACATGTTGCAGTTTGATAGTAGTAGGGAAAACAAGAAATCAAGCTAGGATGATACTAGAAACTCATCTTAGAGTGACAATATTTTGAAACATGTTTTGGCCTATGTTTTGATACAATTTGTTTGATCAATTTGTGTATGGCATTTTGATGCTTATTATTGTGAAATCTTATTAATCTATATTAAAACAATTAGTGTTATGGATTCTCTCGAGCAATCTGATTCGCTTAGTGTCTCGCCCCAATGTTTCCGCCATCGATTGGGGTGTGACAGATTGGTATCAGAGCCATAACTATAGGGAATTAGGACAAGTAGGAATGCTTTGCCCTAGTCTATAGTTCTAGGAACTTTGACTCTTATTTGTTGTTTAAAACTTCCGTATTCTACCCTACATGCTTCCTAGCAATACTTCTTTGTTAAACTTACATGCCTTTCCTAAGGCTGATACAATACACACATGGACGGTTTGAAGACACTCTTGTAACACAATCAAAATGACTAATCAAAACAGGGGTGATTCTCGCCTTTGATGATGACTTTCATTCAGCTATACTTTGTATTTGGCACGAAATCTACCCTCAAGTTAGGAGTGATATCCAAACCTTGAAGGAGATTTCTACCTCTTATTCTAGTAGTCTTATCTTTTTGATGAGCACCAACAATATTAGGGTACGATGTTAACAAGTTAGAGGTGAAACTCACATCTTGATAACTAGTCCCACTCTTTGATTTTTCAATCTCGCCAAAGTCTTGAATTTTCCCAATCGATTAAGGACGTGTAGTAACCGAAAGGACAAATATCGTAGGCCTAACATCGATGAACGTATTTGTCTAGTAAGCCAAAGTACGTTACCTCAATTCGGAAAGGGGCTCGAATTACTTTGGTTAGTCAACGTTTCTCTACCCGAAACAATCCTATGTTTTATGAGCCTATTTTTTATGTTATCTTGATTTACATGCGGTTTTTATACTTGATGCTTTGTTCATTTCGAAACTGTTACATGAATCGCACTATTTCCGCAATCTAAAACAATAACAATAATCTCTCGGGAACAAACTAAATTTATGATGCTTTATTCATTCGTGTTATGCTATGTGGAAGTCCCGTTTAAACTATGAGAAACATGTTGAATGTTTTTATGCTATGTGAAACAACTTGATTAGACAATGTGAAACATGTTGAACGTTTTGTGATGCGTGAAACAACTTGAGCCTTCTATGTAATCATGTGAAACTTTATGCCATGTTATGTGTTTGTGAAACTATATTTTTAAACAAAACATTTTGATCTAGTCTCACTCGATCCTTTCTTGGATCTTAGATGTCTTCAAGTCGTCTATCCAACCCACACAAGAGGTCAAAGGCCAACATCCAGAAGAAGATGATGTCTTTTATGGCCGACCAGATTGCACGCATTGTTCCCAAGATTGTCACTGAAATCCAGGGATCAAACACTCCTCCCTCCTCTGTTGACTCTAAAGCGGCCCAGCCTAAGCCTGTGAGCTTCAACTACAAAGACTTTGTCTCTTGCAACCCTAAGCCTTTCACGGGCAGTGATGGGGTGACGACAATGCTGGAGTGGTTTGACAGCATAGAAGTTACTTTCATAAACAGTGAGTGCCCTGAGCACCTAAAGACTAGGAGTGCAACTGGCGTGTTTCAAGGTCGAGCTCTAGAATGGTGGACCAATGAGACGAACATTCGCTCCAATGATGAAGCTTATGATTTACCATGGCCCGAGGTTAGGGAACTGATGATGCTCGAATTCTGCCCTCCTCATGAGCAGCAAAAATTTGAGGACGAGTTATGGCATCTCAAACAAGTTGGAGATGACATCTGGCTTATACTACCCGTTTTAAGCAACTCAGCATAATCGTGCCTCATTTGGTGTCTACTCCCAAGCGCATGATCACCAAGTACATCCATGGGCTACCTCCTGCCATGCGTGACTCTATTGAAGCGACTCAACTCGACTCCATTGAAGAAGTTTACCGTCTGGCAGCAAGTCTGAACAACAACCGTGTTCGTGATAAACACTTTGGAAGCCCTGCTCCCTCGAAACCAGCTAACCAGATTACCCAACAGCCAAGTGGTAGCAAGAACACGAAAAGAAAGTCTTAAAATTTTGGTTGCAATGCAATTATCCCTACTGCAAATTCAAACCCTGCTTGCAATGCCATTGTGCCTGCTGCTACTCCAAACCCTCCTGCTCCAGAAAACACCAAGAAGTCGTACACTGGGGTTCATCCCAAGTGTGCCACTTGTAACTATCATCATCCTGTCAACTCAACTTGTCGCCTGTGTACCACCTGCAATCGCTATGGTCACACAGCCCCTTACTGCCGTCAAGCCAATCAGGTTCAGCAAGCACCACCAGCTTAGCCAGCTCAGTAGAACCCCAAACCAGCGAACAACGTGCGAGCATGCTACAAGTGTGGGGACACCACTCATCTTCGTCCCCAATGTCCTCAGCTGAATCAGGAGCAACAGCAAGCCGCTCGAGGACGAGCGTTCAACATCAACGCGAATCAGGCGCGTAACGACAATGATGTTGTTAATGGTACGTTTCTCGTTAATAATCTTTACGCTTCGATACTATTTGATACTGGTGCCGACAGAAGCTTTGTGTTCGTAGAATTTGAATCTTTGTTAAACTGTGCACGCTCTAAACTATCTAAGTCGTTCTCTATTGAGATTGCCGATGGTAAGTCTATTCTAGTTGATTCTATTCTCTGTGATTGTTCCCTGACTCTTAACGATCATGTTTTTACCATTGATCTCATACCCATGCAATTGGGTAGCTTCGATATCATAGTCGGCATGGATTGGTTGCGTAAGAACCATGCTAAAATCGTTTGTCACGAGAAGTACGTTCGTTTACCTCTCCCGTCTGGTGACACTTTGCACGTCTTTAGAGACCGACCTTCTAGAGGACTAAAGTTGATGTCATGCACTCAAGCGAATAAATGCTTACGTAAACAATACTTTGCCTTCTTGGCCCACATAGTGGAACAAAAGGGCATGGGAAAGAACGTAAGTGATGTTCCAGTAGTGTGTGATTTCCCTGATGTCTTTCCTGAAGATCTTCCTGGTCTTCCTCCACCGCGATCTGTTGATTTTCGTATTGACTTCATACCTGGTTCGACTCCTGTTGCCAAGGCTCCTTACCGACTTGCACCCTCTGAGATGCAAGAATTATCTAGTCAACTGCAAGAGCTACTCGACAAAGGTTTTATACGTCCAAGTACCTCACCTTGGGGTGCTCCTGTGCTTTTCGTCAAGAAGAAAGACGGTTCATTCCGCATGTGCATCGACTACCATGAATTTAACAAACTCACCATTAAGAATCGTTATCCTCTCCCTCGTATCGATGATCTATTTGATCAACTCCAGGGCGTAAGTTGTTTCTCAAAAATCGACCTTCGATCTGGATATCATCAGCTCCGTGTTCTCGAAGAAGATATCCCCAAAACTGCATTTCACACTCGATATGGGCAATACGAGTTTGTAGTTATGCCTTTTGGCTTGACCAACGCACCCGCTGTGTTCATGGACCTTATGAATCGTGTTTATAAACCTTACCTGGATCGTTTTGTGATAGTCTTTATCGATGATATTCTTATTTATTCGAATAACCAAGCTGATCATGCACGACATTTACGCCTTATGTTAGAACTTTTACGGGGTGAACGCTTATACGCAAAGTTTTCTAAGTGTGAATGAAGTATAATTTCTCAGGCACGTCGTTAGCAAACAAGGAATTCATGTTGACCCTTCCAAAATTGAAGCAGTGAAGAATTGGAGTACACCTAAATCTGCATCAGAGATTCGTTCCTTCTTAGGATTGGCGGGTTATTACTGTCGATTCATCTCGGACTTTTCAAAGATCGTCGTTCCTATTACATCGTTGAGTCAGAAAGAGAAACCTTTTGCTTGGGGTCCTGAGCAAGAGGAATCTTTTCAAACTCTTAAGAACCTGCTTTGTAACGCTCCTGTACTTGCTCTCCTTGATGGGAATGATGATTTTGTGGTATATTGCGATGCCTCGAATCGTGGTCTTAGCTGTGTGCTCATGCAACGGGACAAGGTCATCGCTTATACTTCCTGACATCTTAAAATACATGAGAAAAACTATACTACCCACGATTTAGAGCTTGGCGCAGTTGTTTTTGCGTTAAAGATTTGGCGACACTACTTATATAGTACTAAGTGCGTGGTTTTCAATGACCATAAGAGCCTGCAGCAAATCTTTAACCAAAAGGAAATGAATATGCGTCAGCGACGATGGGTAGAGTTACTTAACGACTATGACTGCGAGATTCGCTACCATCCTGAAAAGCGAATGTCGTGGCCGACGCTCTTAGTCGTAAGACTCGTGTTAGTAGCATTCGCTGTTTTCAACTCACTAGTGATCTTCATGCTTGTATCCGTGAAGCTCAATACTCGTCAGCCAACGAAGGTAGTCTAATCGTTGAAATTCGAGGTGCTTCTATTGACCATCTTGAAACGAAGTCTGATGGACTTCAATACTATCTTAATCGCATCTGGGTGCCAGATCGCGACAATCTCCGTGAGCTCATTATGAATGAGGCTCACAATCCCGACACTCTATTCATCCTGGCACTGATAAGATGTACCATGATTTGCGTACGTCCTATTGGTGGCCTGGTATGAAGAAGGAAATCGCCACGTACGTCTCGAAGTGTCTTACTTGCTCAAGGGTCAAAGCCGAACATCAACGTCCTTCAGGTCTTCTTGAACAACCTGAAATCCCTGTTTGGAAATGGGATAGCATTGCTATGGACTTTATAACTAAACTACCTCGTACACCTTCTGGTCATGATAGTATATGGGTAATCATCGACCGTTTGACCAAATCAGCCTACTTTCTCCCTATTCGGGAACATTTCAAAGTGGAGAAACTTGCTCGAATCTACACTGATGAAATCATATGTCGTCACGGTATACCCATTGACATTATCTCTGACCGCGATGGTTGTTTCACTTCGTGTCTTTGGCAAACTTTTCGTCCGCTATGGGTTCTCACTTGAATCTTATTACAGCTTTTCATCCTCAAACGGATGGACAGACTGAACGCACAATTCAAACCCTAGAGGATATGCTCCGTTCTTGTGTCATCGACTTTGGTGGTAATTGGGATGTACATTTACCATTGATCGAGTTCTCGTACAACAACAGCTACCATTCCAGTATTCAGATGGCTCCTTTCGAAGATTTATACGGTCACAAGTGTCGATCTCCTCTCAGTTGGCATGAGATTGGTGACAAGCAACTGACTGGCCCTGAGATCATTCAAGAGATGACAGATAAGATTCTTCAAATCCGCGATAACTTGATCAAGGCTAGGAGCAGGCAAAAGAACTATGCTGACAAGAGGCGTAAGCCTCTGGAGTTTAATGTTGGAGACCACGTTCTACTCAAAGTATTTCCCTGGAAGGGAGTAATACATTTTGGTAAAAAGGGAAAGCTTACCCCTCGTTATGTGGGTCCTTTCAAGATACTCGAAAGGATTGGCAAGGTGGCTTACCGACTATATTTGCCCCAAGAGCTTAGCAACGAGCATCCGAGATTTCATGTTTCTAATCTCAGGAAGTGTTTAGCAGATGAGGAACTTCAAGTTCCCATCGAAGACTTGCAAATAAACGAGACCCTTTATTTTGTGGAGAAACCAGTCGAAATTATGGACCGAGGTACCAAGCGGTTAAGGCGCAGCAAAATTTCCATAGCTAAGGTGCGATGGGAAGGAAAGCGTGGCGCCGGATTCACTTGGAAACTCAAGAGTGAAATGAATGCCAAGTATCCACAGCTCTTTATTCAGTCTTCATCTCAGATTTCAGGGACGAAATCTCCTAAAGGAGGGGAGACTGTAACGCCCTGCGTTTCGATACTTTAATTATCTCGGCAGGTCTCGTCGTACTTCCTACCTTGTGATGCTTTTACTCTCGAGACAAACGACCATAATGGGAAATGATGCTATTTAAATCATAATTTTTATTAAACTATGTGAGACTTTCAATCTATGTGATGCTTTTGTGTGAACAATATGTCTAAACAGATTCTTGACTCTCGTGATGCTTTGAATCTTGACTCTTGTGATACCATATATATGAATGATGTGAATCTTGACTCTTGAAACTTGACACTTGTTATGCTTTGATACCTAATGAACGAGAAACTAGCTTAAACGCAAACTTGAAACACGGAAACTCCTTGTGATACTTATGTTATTTGAACACCTAAGTACTACACACAACGGTTACTCACAATAATACGCAACGCAACACCTAACCTAGCTCGCGAAACGAACCAAAGTCGGAAAACTAGCAAACGAGAATCGGCTATCCGAAAGGACATCCGATCGGATGACCATCCACTCGGATGACCATTCGACCGGAAAGCCATCCGATCCCTTACACATCTCCACCGACTAGCCTGTCACTATCACCTATAAATTGGGCACTTAACCCTTCATTCTCACCTTGATTCTGCCATCCGACCACACGCACTCTCAGTCACTTTAATCACGATTCAAGGCAAACTCGTAAGTATTTCTCCTCAAATCTTGTACAACTTTCATCATTTATCATTTCTACACTATGTTCTTCATCAAAATCATACGAACACTTCAATATTTTCTCAAAAACCAACTGATTTGGACCTCTTAAAGGTGGCTTCCACTCGGTTGCTTATGCCAACGGTTGTGGAGCACCATTTAACCAAGATGGATTCCAGATCTAGCAGATTTTCACAACTTTGATACAAGATTTAAAAGATTATCACGCTTTTATACCAAATCTGACGGAATTTCATGTGTTTTCGGCTTGGATATGATAAACTTCACGTTTTGCCACTGATTTCTGAACTTTTCTTCAATTTTTATACAAAACCTTGGTAGAATCAGACTCAAACAGGCTCTCGACTCGTTCCTTAGTCAAGAGTCGGCTTGGAAACTGATTTCCACCGGAAAACGGACCGATTAATGGGTCGAACATGAGATTTCACTGAAAACAACTCGTCGGTCCGATAGGGTGATACCCATCCGATCGAACGAGCTGGGTTTGGTATGTTTCCGTTGTTTGACACGTCGTCACACCGTCTCCGTTAACTCGAGACTTGGAGAATTTCATGAAACTTCACCCACTGACCATTTGTTCGAATGGTCATCTGACCGGATGACCATCCGTCCAGATGATCTGAATTCGACCACATTGTTGTTTGTTTTTACAGGACACTATGATCAGAAACTTGAAACAGTTCACAGACACCTACACACTGTTCGAATGGCCATCCGTTCGAATGGTCAGCTGTCTGGATGACCATCCGTCTGGATGACCATCCGCTCAGGTAGACTATCAGACACTTTAACTCGATTTTCGCATCATTCGACACTCTGTTCCCAACCGGGTTAGCACTTAGAGGACTTATGCTCTGTTCCCGCACGCAGGCTGATCCAGCGCTCCCTTTGATCCAATTAGGCAGTGTTTGGTTCTAAGCACCCACTGTGAGTATACTCGATCCCTTTTTGCTTTTAAACACCTTTGGGATGCAACATGTATTCTATATCAAAACACTTGACACTTTAAACTTATTTGAAACATACTCTATCCGCATTAAACATGAAAACATGCTACTTGTGAAACTTGAGACTTTTATGCTATGTGAACGTTTGATTCTTATGTGTAACTCGCATTAACAATTGTAGCGTTATCGGGGTAACGCACCGCTCCTTGAGTCTTGGGACTTTTGTTAAGTTTTGATTCTTGATTCTTTTACCTCCTCTTCGTTGCGACGTAGTAGGAAAGGCATGTTAACACGTTGGAGACTTGGGTTATCATATGAACCGCGTAAACTAGCATGTTGAAACTTGTGATATGTTGTTCATGTTGTATATGAGTTTTTATACATTTAAACTATATACTATGTATTCAAACTTGTATACTCGCCAACATTTTTGTTGATTGTATTTTAATACATGTTGCAGGTTGATAGTAGCAGGGAAAACAAGAAATCAAGCTAGGATGATACTAGAAACTCATCTTAGAGAGACAATATTTTGAAACATGTTTTGGCCTATGTTTTGATACAATTTGTTTGATCAATTTGTGTATGACATTTTGATGCTTATTATTATGAAATCAGATTAATCTATATCGAAATAAGTAGTGTTATAGATTCTCTCGTGCAATCTGATTCGCTTAGTGCCGCGCCCCGATGTTTCCGCCATCGGTTAGGGTGTGACAAGAAAGGTCCGTGTAAAAAAAGAAATAAAAAAACGAAATATAAAACCGAACGAAAAGTAGACGATGAAACAACGTTGAACCACACACTCTAAATGTATAGAAAACAATAACCAAGTTGTTCTAGAACCGCGTGCTGAGACGGGTGTTAAACAGGAAAACTAAGCATAAAAACTTGAATCATACATGCACGTTGTAACATGTTAACTCGCAAAATTTGACCAAAACGTATTACAAAAAATTTGTATGGGGTTAAAGTGACTGGTTAAAATGTAAAACATATAAAAGTATGTGATTAAGAGTAAAAACATTAAAGATAAAAAAGAAAAAAAATAATAAAAACCAAAAGTGGGTACAACCCACCAGACATATGAGTACAACCACTTATTCCTACAAATAATACAAATGTTTCAAATTGATATTATATAAATAATAACTAGTATTAAGGCCCCCGCGTTGTGGTGGGGCGTAAAACCGTGACAAATAGCACTAATGTCATACCATCGCCAGCAACCACCAACATTAAAGTTGGGGTGTGTTAATGCGAAGAAATTCGATCGAAACGTCAAATATAGAAAATAATAACCAAGTCCATTTAGGACCTGCGTGTTGTGGCGAACCTGTCAAGTGGTAAAAAATAAACGACGTAAAAATGTTGAACCACACACGCACGTTGCGGCATGTTAACTCGCAAAATTTAGAACGAAGTGTAAAATGAAACGTAAAAACGTTGAACCACGCCCGCATGTTGCGCCATGTTAACTCGCAAAATCTAGAACGAAGCGTAAAACGAAACGTAAAAACGTTGAACCACACACGCACGTTGCACCATGTTAACTCGCAAAATCTTGAACAAAACGTAAAACGAAAAATTTGCCATATATGAAAAGTGTAGGTGACCAAAGTTGAAAGTAAAGTGTTGTGATGTTAAATTGAAAAGATGTAAACTTTTGGACTAAAAGTAAAAATTCAAATAGTTGTGGATTAAAAATGTAATATCAACTTTTTTTTTTGAAAAACCCCCTAAGCATAGGGTACAACATCTCCATGCACAATATGTTATGATAATAATAATAATAATAATAATAATAATAATAATAATAATAATAATAATAATAATAATAATCAAAGAAAATTGGATTTAATTAATCCGATCTGATTGTGTTTTGCCAATAATAATCTCAACTGGATTTATTCCCGTCAGTGGTCTCACCTTTTTCATTTTGTTTGTATAATGACTCGCCGTTAAAAAGAACTTAACAGAGTTAAGTCTTTTTCAAAATTACAAACCGATGTTTTAGGGATTTTAATCAAAACGAGGATACGAGTCGATTAATGTAAAACTTAACTCGAAACGATGCCCCAAACAACTTGATTTTTGTTAATTGGAAGTTTAAACACCCAAATTGAAGCAACGTTTTCCTTGTTTGGAGCACTATTTCGAGGTAAGTTTTGCATAAATCGACTCGTATTTTTTTTCCATTATATTTTATTTTTTTTTAAACGGACCGTTATATTGGTTTGGAGCACCGGAACAGCATTTCATCGGTGTTAATCTCCACACAATCGACGGTGGGATCTTTTTCTTCACGACCCCTACCGCTGACCAGATCGATCTGTGGCCGTTTCTTGGGTGTTGAAGATACCAGATCAATAGAGATATGAAGAAGAATAAAAACTTTTCACCATCCAAACTACTCTTATCGCATTTAGTTTGCGGGATCGGATTAGCTTCATCGTTTTACAATTTGATCGATTATCCACTTCAAACCCTCTGTTTATTATGGGTAAATCACTGTTGATTTCTTCTTCTTATTTTATGGATTATATATTTAGTAGAAGACAGTTTGTTTGTTAGTAGCATACCAGAGGGTAATTTTGTCTATTGAAGATATTATATTTATTAGTTTCTTTCTATGAAGAAACAAGATTCAACTGAATTTGAATTTGTTCTTGCAGCTGGTTCAGGCCCCTGTTGTGATTCTGGTTTACAGTTTCTTTCGGAAAGATAAGAATCAGAGTTCGGTAATTCATCGTTTTTGTTATTTTTATTCGAATGGATTATCTTAATTCATATGTAAACTTGATAGTATATTTTTTCAAATGTTGCATTGCAGTACTTGAAAGCTGTAGCTAGAGGTTTATTGGGGCTTCTGGTCGGTTAGTTCTTTACCCCTGCATCTTTTTCACCGTTTCACATAGAAAGAAAAGAATAAAATGTGTATGCATGTATATGTGTAAAGGTTTATAGACCAATTAGTAGAGAGTGAATTCATTCATATAGACGTAGCATTGTGTATAATTCTTATTTTCTTCTTTTATAGCAATATTATGATATTTTCTTGATATATATAGGCACTTGCATATTTTAACTTTCAGGGGCGGTTGTCAATGCGCTTGGAGCTATTGCTTTAGGGGCGCCTGTTGGAAGTCGGTATGTACTTCTTGTTCTAGTGCACGTTTCCTCCAAGTATTGTAATCTGGACACTTATACTATGAAACATATAAATACATTTGTATAATAAGCACATGCATTTTTAGCTGATATATTTTTTTTCTACTGTTGCAGGTATATTTTAAGAACCCTCAACTGGTCTCTTCTGATGTCTGCATTTACTGTGAGTGTAAATCTATGTAATTTGCTCTCCTTATTGAAACCATTCATACTTCATTATGGCAGTTACCGTATAGGTGGCAAAATGAGTCGGTCAGGAAGGTTGGGTAATAATGGGTCAAAAGGGATTAGCTTTTAGGTCAGGTTATAAACTTATAATGGGTTTCTGTCAACATATTATTAATAAATAACTGTCCATTTTTTAAATAAAACAATTTAGGATGTTATATACACTCTGATGTATTACTTTAACCCGTTTCCAGATTAGTTAAGTTTTTTGTATTTTTTATTGTTATAATTTGTAAATCTGTTCCTAATCTTATATGTGTTGCATATTTTGCAGTTCGCCCCTGCAGCCTCTGTCTACGGTTCATCTTGGGTTGATTGGCACCGTATATTCGCAAATACAAAGTAAGCTCTTGATAATATAAGCCATTCACATGGCTTCATGCTGACACGGTTAAAAATAACATGGCATATAAGTATTTAATGATCAATTATCGAAACAGAAAAAGCATCTTTGCTATTTTGGGTCAATATCTATTATTGGTATGGTTACATTACATGTTCGTGTTTTAACTTGCAGGCTGATTGAAAGTATTGATTATATGATATGTATACCTGCATATGGTGCGGTAATTGGAGCTTGGTTTGGGGCCTGGCCCATGCCACTTGACTGGGAAAGGACGTGGCAGGTAACGTTTTATTAAAATTTAAAACTTAGGATATGTTACATAAAAAAACGTATTACAATAGAATATTGTTTTGCATCATGGTACGGTAAAAAAGAATGGCATATATAATGAAAGGATATGGAATGAGGAAAATAAAGGTAAACATTGTTTTTTTTTCTACCATAATTTACTTTACCTTTGGTTTGTTTGACAGGAATGGCCGATATGTGTAACGTATGGAGCTATTATGGGGTACTTGGTAGGAATGTTGGCTTCTTTCGGTTTTGTAGTCCGTGTTTCAAGACGACGTGTGAAGGGAGATTAATGGGTACAAAGATGTATCAAGATTTGGTTTTGTAGTCCGTGTTTCAAGACAACGTGTGAAGGGAGATTAATGGGTACAAAGATGTATCAAGAATTCGTTGTCCTTGAGGTGGTTGAATTAACCCTTGTGTTTATTCTTACCTGTAGTGGGCGAAGTTAGAAAACAGAATACTAATCCAGAAGATATGTTTCATTTTCTGTTGTCATGTATTGTGATGTTCCGATGAATTTACGCCTACAAGTAAGACAAGAAACCGAAAAGAACGAAAACCTAACCACGACATGAAACCATGAAAACTGAGCTAAAACCCATGGGCTAACATAATTAACCCAACAGTACTTGCTTAACCAAATCAAACTTCACAATAAGCTAGCAGACCCCTTTACCTCCTCTCTTTACTAAATCCGTCACATCATCACTTTGCTTTTTCTCATACAGGGTGTGTTAAGCATACATGGGGGTATGTTTAGCCTCACACTAAACCTTACGAGAGGATGTTTGTGTTATTATTTTAAATAAAGCATTAGTTATATGCCTTTCACTTTCTTAGCTTACAAGTTATTTGAACATCACTTCAAACACCAGTTTCTTGTTTCTACATTATCAACCTTCAAGTAATGGTTTTACATGTAACGCCTCGTATTTTTGTACTTTCCTTATTTAGAAAGTGTAATCGTATTTTTCTATTTATGAAAACTTGTATTCGTATCATATTCGTATTCCATTTCCAATTTTGTAATTCGAGACATTGATCGTAATGAAATTCATAGCAATATATACAAATTACTCATAAAACCTTTCCTAGACACCACACATTGTTGTATGTAAAATGTTGATGGAATTACTCATAAAACCTTTCCTAGACACCACACATTGTTGTATGTAAAATGTTGATGGAGGCTGAAAATGTTTTTTATCAGCTTATGGGTTTTATACTTTTGAATGAACACCAAATATTTGATGGATACCAACTGTTTGATAAAATGTTTGAATAGAAATTTTTAAATGTTTACAAAGAGTCTTGTTGGTGTGGTAGGTTTCACTTGTCTTTTTCCCCTTCCACTTTCTTTGAGCAATTGATGAGCTACTATAGATGTTCCACAATTAAGCTAAATTTTTATATTATCAGAATTGATACCGATATTCGTTTTTATACTCTTAAAATGAAAAGCGGGTGGGGTTTTCGACCAACATGCAAACTCCCTCAACTTTCACAAAAGAAAATTCTTTGAATATCCATATTCAAACAAGATTTAGTGTTCAATACGTAGGAAGGTGGATATGGGTCATATCAACGGCAAATGGGATGATGTGGTGGCGTGGATTATTCCTAAAGCTAGATCTAAATGGCTTATTTGGGTTATTCGCAAACTAGTGGTAGCTGCGACTGCTTATTTTGTGTGGCAGGAAAGGAATTCAAGGTTCTTCAATAATCAGTTGCGACCGCCGGAGATTTTAGAGGATCAGATTGTGGAGACAGTCCGTTTAAAGCTACACTCGTTGAAGTTCTTGAATGATCGGGTTACTAGACTTTTGAAGACCTGGAGGATATCATCTTTGGATGATAACACCTAATTTTGATGCTTAATTAGTGATGTATAGAAGTTAGGTGTTGATCGGTTTGTAGTTGTGCTTTCATAGCTTGTTCTACTTGTTTTGTTTGGTTTTGATAGTAATACAATACAATCACCGGAGTATACCCTTTTACCCAAAAAATAAAAAATAAAAATAAAAAAGAATTTCTTCACTTGTCTGCAAAAAGAACTTTTCAACTTTCAGCAACACAACAGAAAACTCCAACCAACATGTTGGTCTTGTTCGACTTTAACTGTATCATGCATGACTTTTAAGACAGAAGTTCAAAAACCTTAGGGTTGCCAAATGGTGTTCATGTACCATTGTTTCAGATTACCAGCTGATTTATTGCATTGTGTGTTACCTCCTCAGTAGCTTCAAGACATCACCAACAAGATGCAATGATCCAGTCACAAGAACCTATGAAAATGAGTAAAAAACATTTAATTCCAAACACCCCCCTAAAATGGGCCTCTGCATCGACCATAATCAAACATTACCTGAAGCCTAAGTGAAGGGTTGTCACGCGCAGACTTTCTTAAAAAAGAAACCGCCATAGGTAACGACGGGAACACCGCGCTGCAACTAAACTTTCCATTTTCTGGATTGCAGTGAGAAATATCATCATACAGGAACTCGGTTGGCGGCATAACTTCCATTTTTGAATTCTTGTTTATTCCTCCGATGTCTGCGTGACAAATGTTATTATTTCAGGAGGTTAATCAAATGGTCTCCACAATCTGAGACTTATCAAGAAGAAGAAAATAAAACCTTTTCTATGAATAATTCTTTCCCACACCCTTTGGAGGTTGAACTGCCATGCTAGATCCTTTGAAGGGGTGTTTATAGGGATGTCTGAATTACCAGAAGTAACCTTGCTATATGTTGAGATACTTGGCACAAAAATCGCTTTCGAGAAACTAGAACCTGTATAAAAAAGAATGTAAATCTGTGTTAAACAGTTATATAATAACCGAATAAAAATGCACATGAATGGGCGCTCATATATTGATGTTTCAAATTTTTATTTCGAGTAAAATGCCATTTTCGTCCCTGAGGTTTGGCTATTTTTGCGACTTTCATCCAAAGGTTTTCCGCACCTGGATCCAAAAGGTTTGAAACCTTGCCATTTTCATCAAGCTCGTTAACTCCACCCAATTTTCTCCGTTAAGTCAGGGGTGTTTTCGTATTTTTTTGTTAACTTAAAGGGCAATTCGGTCTTTTGAATACTTGTACAGTTGTACATTATGCTAAATGCTTGTACACAAAGTGAAAAAGAGCGAATCGCCCTTTACGTTAACAAAAAAGACGGAAATACCCCTGACTTAACTTAACGGAGAAAATTGGATGGAGTTAACGAGACGGATGAAAATGACAAGATTTCAAACCTTTTGGATCCAGATGCGAAAAAACAAACCTTTGGACGAATGTCGCAAAACTGGCCAAACCTCAAGAGACAAAAATGACATTTTACTCTTTTTATATATATATATATATATATATATATAGACGCCAGTTAACGTACAAAATAGCTTAACGTACATTGCGTATGTGATTGTTTTTCAACGTGCGAATTTGTTTTTTCATCCTCCCATGCGATTTCATCATGTTCACCAACATGCGATTTCTGATAAAACATCAACGTGCGAATTAGTTTTTTTCATGCTCCCATGCGATTTCATCATGTTCACCAACATGCGATTTCATCATCTTCACCACGCGCTTTTTTTATAACGTGCGATTTCTAATCGCGTACGTAATGTACGTTAAGGCCAATTGTACGATACACTTTATCTATATCTATATATATATAGATATATAGATATATATTTAAGACGGTTGCAAAAGACCAAAATGCCCTTCTTTTTAATGTATGTGCACAACCCGTGGCTACTACAACTCCAAACTGCTACATTTGATCAACTATTAGCTGAAAAAGTCAACTTTATACCGATAAAAAGCCATAAGAAAGAAATACCTGATGAAGAACATATATCCACAAGTCTTGGAAGAATAATTTCTGGCTCTCTCACATCCATGCAATTAAATAAAAGAATCTGAAAGAAAAGAAAAAAAGATAATACGAAATCTGAGATGATTGCGAAATTAATAAGAGCGAAAACGCTATCAAGATAGGGGAAAATGAAATAATGTAATGTGAATTACTAAATTACCCTTTTGGATATTGTTTTAGATTCTTCTTTTTCATTTGGTTGTTGAATGTAACCATTGCCGCTATAAGACTCGTTAATGTTTCTACCTTTAGAAAATAATGGCACGGGTCTATGAACCTTTTCGTTGACTACATTAGAAAACCATTTGGCACAAGCATCCATGCTTTCGGGGCTATGAGCTCCATCCAAGTAGAAGATTAACTCTCCGTGACAACTTTCATCGGTTTTTATTTGATTATTGTTTAAACCCAAAGAAACGTCGTGAACTATTTGAGCCCTTCCAGAAAGATGTGCGGTTGAAAGACCACGTAAAAACGCCTCTGGTAGACTATCGTCTGCAATATCCTGAGCTCAACACATGATAAAAAGAATGAATCAAAACACGTGTGGGCCAAAACCTTTTTTAATAATCATATTATTTTATTAATAATCCAAGTTTTTGAGAAAAAAAAGGTAAAATGCCATTTTCGTCCATGAGGTTAGGCCAGTTTTACGAGTTTCGTCCAAAGGTTTATTTTTGCGCATTTTAATCCAAAAGGTTTGAAATCTTGCCAATTTCATCCGGCTCGTTAACTCCATCCATTTTTCTCCGTTAAGTCAGGGGTATTTCCGCCTTTTTTGTTAACTTGAAAGGCGATTCGGTCTTTTGAATACTTGTACATTATGCTAAATGCTTGTACATAAAGTGAAAAAGACCAAATTACCTTTAAGTTAAAAAAAGACGGAAATAACCCTGACTTAACGAAGCAAAATGGATGGAGTTAACAAGCTGGATGAAAATGGCAAGATTTCAAACCTTTTGGATCAGGTGCGGAAAAACAAACCTTTGGACGAAAGTCGCAAAACTGGCCAAACCTTAGGGACGAAAATGGCATTTTACTAATAAAAAGTAATTTAGGAGGTTTTATGGACTAAAAACACACTTGGACAGCTTTTGGCGTGTTCGACCCGTTAGAACTCACCCTTTTGAAGAGCTTTTCCCATTCTCCTTTGGTATTGAGCCAGCTTTTACAAAGAGAAACGGCAAGGCCAGCATTCACAAGCTGGTGATCACCAGATAGACTTAATTTTACCCCATTTAACCTTTCGTAAGTAAGTTGTGTTACTACTTGCAATGGAACCTTCAAACAACACATAATCACAATTGTTAATTTCAACCGAAAAAATTAGAAGAAAATACTAGTTTTCTTTAAGGGTACCTCCAATTCATGTGCCCTTTGTTTAAGAACAGCCATTGCTTCCGGAAGTTGAGGTACAGTGAATGCAGGAACTTTAGGCTTCAAAAGAGAAAGAACACCGAAAAACTTCCAAACATTAATTTTCCGAATAAATAGACCAAAAATTCAGTAAAATGGAAACTTAGAAGAAGAGTATATCTAGAGTAGTTTGAATGTACCTACTTCTTTGTACCTTAAATATCCCAGCTTTCTGCAAAGCGATTTTGCCCAGAGTGTCTCCTATACATTAAAATGGAAACTAATTTGAAAAACTGTAATCGACAAACTGTACACGTGAAAAGAACTGACCTAGAATTTCCATGTGATCAAAGCCAAGAGAAGCGATGCCACACACGACAGGATCTTGAATCTGCAGTGTATCAAAATCCATAAAAATCATTTAAAAAAGTTGAGTTTGTTATAGATTATAGAAGCAACAATATGACACTCTTACGGTAAATTGACATGTAGAAAGATCTGAAAACTATCAAACAATGACACTTAACAATAACTAGATTTCAGGCTGAAAAAAGTTAAGCAACAATGAAACTGGGAAACAAGGTAAGTTAAAAGATGCATTACCACGTTCGTTGAATCATTTTTCCCTCCGATACCAACTTCAATAATAGCAACATCGACCTGTGAAACTGATGCAATCAGTAAGCAATCTCATAAAAAATAAATTACGGTGTAAAAGATGTTGAATAGCTTTATTTAATAACTTTAACATATACATGTCTTTTGGGAATATTGTATACTTGTAGACTAGAGTAGTTACAACCCTAGCTAGGGTTGCAAACGAACCGAACGTTCGGCGAACAGTCCGTGAACCGTTCGGCTGGAAGTTCGTTTGTGTTCATTCAATCATTTATGTCCGTGAACGTTTGGTAACATGTTCGTTTATGTTCGATAGTTCATTAGTGTTTATAGTTTTTATGATTTATTTAAATACTTGAAAATTCCTACAAATAAAATATTTAACAAGTATCCATGTATTATGTATTTTGTTCATGAACGCTTGTTTGTATTCATTTGTTTCCATTGGTGTTCATGAACAGTAGTTTGTGTTCATGAACATTAGTTTGTGTTCATGAGTGCTCATTGCCTTAAATTTAACAAACGAACACGTTCATTTCCTTAACGAACGAACGCGAACATAAAATCCCGTTAAATCCCGTTCGGTAAGTGTTCATGAACAGTTCTTGAACACATATATTTCCTTTACAAACGAACACCTTGTTCGTGTCCGTTCGGTTCGTTTGCAGCCCTAATAGCTACTAAAGTCAAACTAGTAGTAAAAGATGTAAAAATTTACTTTCTCAGATACGAATATCTTCAATCCCAATAGAGTGAGAAACTGAAATAGTGGAGGCATTGGCAGGTCCTCCGTGACTTTGTCCTGCCAATTTACATATTAAGAGTTACGTGAATATCAGTAAAGTTTACTAGTTCTAGAAATATTAAATAATACCTTTAGCTGGTTCCAAGTACCCCAAAAATACAGTAAAAACTGCTCTTCGGATATTTCCAACCTGCATAATTGTCACTCCAAAGAAAAAAGTTAGGAAGGAAGAATTACCTACTCAATTTAACGTTGAAAATGATCATGTAACAGTTTGGAAATTCATACTCGTATACTTCTGTTATTCGACACATGTAGAGTAAAACATGCTATCTTTATAGGTTTGGGATTTTTATGTTTGTAAAAAGAATGAAACAATGTAAAGATAATGAGATACATACCCGTTGAGACGGAACCTTTCTTTTACATCAATTAAATGAGGAGAAGTAAATAGGCCCGTTCTAAACCCACTTTCCCGTAAAATTGCTTCACAAAACGTGCATGTCGATCCCTGATATACAGTGTAAAAATATATTGGATATTAGACATCAGAACAAGCAATAATAAAGTAAAACAAAATAAATGAAAAACTATAAAAAAATGTTGATAATATAATTTGACGACAGTACATATAAACGAACAAGAGTACCTTTCCTTTAGTTCCAGCAACATGAATAATGTTAAGGTCAGCAATCTGTTCCTTTATGCCTAATATCTGAAACACAAATTCATGACGATATCTAATTCTTGACTTTATGTAACATAAAAATTGGCAAACTAATCATCAATAAGTGTGTGTGTGTGTGTTTGTATTCATAGATATATTAGTATAAAAAGAATATATTGTTGGTTAGATGTGAATAAATATATTGAGAAATAAGTTACCTGAATATACATGGACATTCTTTCCAGCTTTGTGTATTTAGCATCTGTATTTAAATTTCGATCACGTTTTTTACGTGTTATAAGAGATGAAAGTGCTTCCATGGCAGCTTCGTATGTGTACGGTGAATGACTCTCTTGCTCTTGCATGCTACTACTGTTTACTGTAGTCACTATTTGAGAAGACATGTTTGCATATTGTAACCCTGAGATATTTAACAGAAAATAAATTGGATTACATTACAGTGGGATGATAAGTTTCATGTTTGTTGCAGCAAAAATTCATTATCCAAAAAGAACTAAAAAACATAATTCACGTATACCTTTTCGCTGTATCTTCTCAAGCGATCGAAATGCTTTCAGCCCAGTGACATCAAAGGCGCTGAGACAACATGAGGAATATCTATTTTCCCATGTTAATCTATTAACATGCAAGAGATCCCCAAATATTCCTCGCCTCATGTAAACGTTCGGGTGTACAAACATTATACAAACTGTTCCCAAAAATTCAACAGTCAACAATTATATTATGAACTTAAAAACATCAATAATCACAGAGTTAGAACTAGGCCTGTAAATGAACATGAACAGGGCATGTTCGTTTAACTTTAACCAAACAAACACGAACAAGTAAACGAATGGAGTTTTCTTGCTCGTGTTTCGTTGGTTAAAGAAAGTGATTGTGTTTGTTCAATAATAGCATAAACCAACGGTTCACCAACATAAACAACACAAACGACTAAGCCAGCACCATTTAAAATTAAGCGTGAACATCAATTTGTTGGGCCTTAAACTAGATAGAGTAAACTACAATGGGTGATATTTTAATTTCATAAAACAAAACAAAACAAAACCAAATTGTAATGGGCCTAAAAAAATAAACTGAATGTGTTGAAGAAGCAAAAAACAAACTAAAAGTCAGTCAGTCAGTCCAGAATTCAAAATTAAACAATGATGATATCGAATTCCACACACAGGATTGGCAATTGCTCAATTCAATACTTGATGAATTCATATGCAAAGCAAAGTATATTGAAAAACAGACTCACTCCACAGGAACAGAGGAAAAGTTAGGGTTCCGGGAAATGAAACTTGAGGTCAATCTCTGCTCTGCGTGATTTGAAGAAGCTTGGAAGAGACGCCGTTATTGTTTCCTTGAATGGAGGAATCTATGCTGGCGGATTTTGGGGCGTTGCGTCGATGTAGCGGTCATGGATCAGAAAGAATGTTGCACAAATGGTCCTTGCATTATACTATATAACATTTTGGGTATTGTTCTTAGCAACAGTTCCCGTTTTCCGGTTTTCATGACCTACATTTGCCGGTCATTGTTCTTGGCTAATGGCGGAGACGAGTGGGGGGCTAGAGAGAGAGAAAGAGCATAAAGTTCCCGTCGCCAACGTTATGTTGGTCCGTAGGCTAGAGAGCCACCGTCACCGGCGGTGTTTGTCAGTCCAAGGGTTCCCGTTTTTCGTAATCATCTTTAAGCACACTCTCGAATGATTGATCAGTGTAAACGGTAATCTCTACAATCAGCAAATCTTCAATGGATAACAAATCATCTGGTAACACATTCAGATCTCAGAAGCATTCATCCAAGATCAGATTCACATTCTTCCTCTTCAGTCACGATAACAGATATATAGTCTTCTTCACTAGTTCCGGCAGCAACTTAAGGTTGGTAATCCTTAACAAACGTAGACAAAAAAAAAGAAAGAAATGAAATATGATTGTATATCTAATGTCGGTTTGTTTTCAGCTGGCTCTGTTATACATTGTACCGGGAGTTATTGTGTTTTTGGCTGCTCATTGCCTGTGGAATGGAGAGGTCAAACCGGTATGCCTTCACATCTACATACCAAATCCAATATAACTTTTTTATATTCTGTTGGTTTTTATCGGAAACAGGTTGGCAAGATGGTTGGGTCAGGGGTTGCGTAATGGGTCATAATGGGCTGATATATTTACTTGTTGTGCAGTTATTGGAGTTTAGTATTTTTTTCGGATCACACGTTCCAAGTTTTATTCGTTAAAGATATTCTGGTATATATTCAGTAGGAAATAGTTTGCCTTTTCTTTCATGCTAATCAGATGCTTGATATTGGATTTGAACCATTGTTCCATTTTTAGCAAAACACGCTTTGGTACCTAAATTTTCATTTCGAAACTTTAAATTGTTACCCAGTAACGTTTTGATAAGTCTTGCTAGCTTTTATATAAGTTAATTATGTTATTCAGTGCTCGGTTTGACTCAAAAATCAAATTTTAGCTCTTTGTTTATTCTATCAAATTTATGATGAAAAATTATGCTTAAAGTTCAATTTCATTTGGAACTCTTAGTAAACCTATTTTGAAGGAAAAATATAAAAGAAAGGTGCACTAAACTAATTTTGGTTTGCATTTTTCAGGTACATGTATAGGCTTATGAAGAGATGGGTGTATTCCCTGCATGTTGATACTGGTTCATGGCCAATTTATAAAGTGAAAAGCAGGGAAGTTGAATTACTTGGTTTATGGGCCATGTGTAAGGGTGAGCAAACCTTAACTATTAACCAATGTTTCATGCTAGATGTAAGAAGCTAACTGTTAACTATGTTTCCCTCTTTCTGCAATATAGATACGTTTTTTTAATGCAGATGCTTGATCGACAAGTGGTGAAATCCGAAACTGCCACAATTAAGGTTTGTAGCTTTAATCTATCCGTGCTGCTATTACCGTAGCTGAGGCAAAGGAGGAGAAGGTTGAAGATAAGAGGAATATGATATTGTAAGCTTCTTTAACATTTTCTGTGTTTTCTTCAGTTTTAGTACTTTTTCGGATCACATGTTCCAATTTTTATTCGTTAAAGATATTCTGGTATATATTCAATAGGAAATAGTTTGCCTTTTCTTTCATGCTAATCAGATGCTTGATATGGGATTTGAACGATTGTTCCATTTTTAGCAAAACACGCTTTGGTACCTAAAATTTTCATTTCGAAACTTTAAATTGTTACCCAGTAACGTTTTGATAAGTCTTGCTAGCTTTTATATAAGTTAATTATGTTATTCAGTGCTCGGTTTGACTCAAAAATCAAATTTTAGATCTTTGTTTATTCTATTATGATGCTATTTTTTTATAATTTGCGGTGTGCTCGGTTTGACTCAAAAATCAAAATTTAGATCTTTGTTTATTCTATTATGATGCTATTTTTTATAATTTGCGGTTCTTCAAATGACTTTGGGTTAAAACCACTGTTGGGTTAAAACCATTGTTGGGTTAAAACAGTGTTTTGAAACCACTTTTGAAACGACTGTTTGGTTAAACAGTGTTTTGAAACCACTGTTAGGTTAAACAGTGTTTGAAACCACTGTTGGGTTAAACAGTGTTTCGAAACGACTGTTAGGTTAAACAGTGGTTTCCATACACTGTTGGGTTAAAACAGTGTTTTGTGGAGAAAACAGTGGTTCTTTTTTTCCAAACAGTAGTTTGACTTTGGTCTTTGACCTTGGTCAAAACGCTGTTTGACCTTGGTCAAACAGTGGTCAAACAGCGTTACAAGAGTCCAACCAGGATGAAGTTGAGATCTATTATTCTATTATCTATTATAAACATGAATAATTTGGGCCACGTGTTGGCATAATATTACATCTCAGATTGGTTTTGGCATAATATCTCCAGATTCAAGGTTAGTATACCAGTTAGTAAGTTATATATTGATGTGATTGATTAATATTGTTGTTTACGCAGAAGTAAAGTTGTGGTGTTGATAGATTAATATTGTTGCAAAGAAGGTTCAACGGCTAATTCATGATACTTACAAAATGGACTGCCCGGCGACAATGAACCGCCTGATAATCTCTTGCGTGCCTGCTACAGTGGAGCACAAGTTATCTCTTGGGTATAGGAATCATAAGTCTATGCTCAATCAGGTGTACATATTATGCTTTATTATGCTTTAAAACACCACTTCAATGTTCATTTATTATGCTTTTAATCTTTATCTGCAATTTAATGAATAGAAAGACAAAGCTTGGATGATGCAATTGCTAGCTGTAGCATGTTTATCACTTGCATCCAAAATAGAAGAGAGTGAAGTACCCCTCATTCTTGATTTACAGGTTCACCATCATGTTTCCACAATAAAAATGTTGGTCAAAGTAAATATGGGCTCCATGTTGATAATATAAATGGATTTGCAGGTATGTGAAGCAAGATATGTATTTGAAGCAAAGACTATTCAAAAATGGAGGTTCTTGTGTTGACCACATTGAAATGGAGGATGCAAACTGTGACTCTGTTTTCGTTCATCGACGCTTTCATTGAAGGTGTTTTTTATAGAATGAGGTATTATATGATTTTAATTATATATTAATCATAAATAGTTTTTAATAAAAGTAACTTTCTTGAGCCTGGGAAGCAATCCCAGGTAAAAACCTAGTATTATACTATATAACATTTTGGGTATGTTCTTAGGAACAGTTCCCGTTTTCCGGTTTTCATGACCTACATTTGTCGGTCATAGTTCTTGGCTCATAGCGGAGACGAGTGGGGGGCTAGAGAGAGAGAAAGAGCAGAAAGTTCCCGTCGTCGACGTTATGTTGGTCCGCAGGCTAGAGAGCCACCGTCACCGGCGGTGTTTGTCAGTCCAAGGGTTCCCATTTTTCGTAATCATCTTTAAGCACACTCCTGAATGATTGATCAGTGTAAACGGTAATCTCCACAATCAGCAAATCTTCATTGGATAACAAATCATCTGGTAACACATTCAGACCTCAGAAGCATTCATCCATGATCAGATTCACATTTTTCCTCTTCAGTCACGATAACAGATATATAGTCTTCTCCGCTAGTTCCGGCAGCAACTTAATCAACAAACATCATCATTCCCCGGCGGTTAGTCCGAAAAACAATTCATCTGCTCGAAGATTAACTATTGTCACACTTTAGACTATCACAATGTTGTGATATCTTATAAGTATCCACAATACAGTTGCATCTTCTGCCGCTAATCCTGCTGACCGGCTTGACGAAGACCCGGGACTCAAACCCTAAGACGTCAATCTGACCCTGATCTGTAGAGTCTGAACTTCCTATGATCACGAAATCACGAATCCAGATCCTATGCATCCCTAGACAACCTGAAGTCGGAACCACCCGAATATTGTTGCATTGTCACGAATTTCAAAAATGCCAGAATTTTAATATATTCTATTAAATTTTTATTCCCCTCATTTTTGCAAATTCTGACGTCTTATCACTGAATTCCCCCTCAAATTGAGCAATTCAATCCTCTCTTATCTCTGAAAAACTCGACTATGCCCGAAAATGTGTCATTTTGGCCCCCAAAAATTCAGTTTTTCATCATTGCGGATTTTTCGTTATGGCCCATTAATAGTCAGATAACCCAGATAATAATCATTATGCATAGGTATCATGACTACCCCACTAATTTCCACAATCTGTGATCGCATCATCAAATCTGTTCTTTGAAGCTCCGGACGGTGTCCCCGAACAACCCATCTTGGTCGTTAAAAACTCGAAAAAAAATTCAATCACCAAATTTTTTCTGGAGACTCGTCTCATCATTGCGATCAAAAAATGTCTTTTTTTATGCATTTGACCCATTCGTGCGAATAGGCTAATTTTGGGACGAATGGCTTTTTGAACGAATGGGGGATCTCCTCTCGTCCGAAAAGCCTTCTCGTGCGAATGGGAAAGCTCTTTCCCGCGAAAGCTACTGATCCAATCTCACGAACATTCCCAATCACATTTTTCGATCCAGAATCTTTATTTCTGCGAATTTCATGATGAAACTTCACAGATATGTGCGAAAATCAATTACGAATCTAATGATGTCTTCAATTTCAAAATCCATCCGTGAATTGACCTTCAATTTGATGTTTTACGTCTAAACCCTCTAAAAATCCAAAATTCATGAGTGTAGGTGATTCAATCAATTGTTAGATCGATTGAATCGTTACCGTAGCTCTGATACCAATTGATAGTCCAGGATACAGCGGATTAGACGGAGTTTTGGCCCCGATAGAACTGATTCGGTAGAATATTATTGATAAGAAAGGAGTAGAAGCAGAATAATCATAGGTTGAATGCTTGCTTCATTCATACCGAAAGAGTTTACATCTTTTATAAGATGGCGAAATTCTGGAGAAATTTCACCAGTGTTTCCCCTCTGGGATTCTGCGAACTCCAAAACTTGTGAAGTGAGGAGCCCTTATCCCCTATTTATAGGCAATGCCCATTCATCCTAACCACCTGGGACGAGAGGGCTCTCTCGTGCGAGTGGGCAATTGGCTCCTTTCGCACGAAAGACGCTTTCGTGCAAAAGGGCTTTAACATAAACATTCCGGCCCATTTTTCACACTAATCTATACAATATTCAACACACGCTCTATCTAGCCTATTCGCACGGTGGCAAACATATAAAATATGCACCAAGTCATCGATTGTTCTTATGGATAGTCGATAACATGTCGAGGATTCACCCCTTTTTTACATTACGATTCGATGCTAAAGGCAAAAGGGGTTTCGCCAACTTACAGAAATGCACAGCGGCAATCCGCCAACTGGCATACGGGACGTCGGCCAACGAGTGGGATGAGTATTAAAGATGTTCGAAAGAACTGCACGAGAATGGGTAAAACTAATAATTGTTAAATAACAATAAAAAGAGGTTTTACCAAATAAAATCGGAGACATAAACATGAACTGAGGCTTTACTTACATGGGAGGTAATGTGTTAGTTATAATAAGGTCAAGCGTACCATGTATTGACTGTTTACCTTGGCCAAGTAACCAGTAAACACATTATAGCATGAACTTCTTATAATAAATGCATATACGTCCGATGTAATAAGGACGAGGTTAATGGAAAGGGAATAATTCCATGAAAAGAATGTGGATGGTTTAAGCTTAAGCAGTTAAACATCATAATGGGACAAATAAACCTAAATGCAAACCGGGTAACGGGAGCGTGAAACACAAGGATAATGAGCCCGAGTAATGGGTTATAGTTGAAAAGGAAATCCTTGTATTAAGTCATTATGGATGAAAGAGCCATAGTTGAAAAAAGGGCATGTAAAACCAAAGTATAAATGACCCGTGGGGTCATAGAAACGGTGGTATTGCCTATAAAGATCAAACATAGTCATGGGTTATGATTGGAATAAAATAGAAAATTGTCTTCATGGTCTAAAGGGCCATGATTGGCGAGCAAAAGAAAGAATATTAATTTTGGCACTCACGGTCTAAAGGGCCTTGTGTGACAAAGGAAAATGAGAACGAATGGTATAAAAGGTCACGATACCCGAATGGTCTTGACACCTGAAAATAATGATTTGAAAAAAAATGGTGTGTTGACACTAAGTACATTTAAAAGGATAACACATGTAAAGAATGATCTACGGGATCATCACGACCTATGGGTCGTAAATAAGTTGTAAAGGTCTACAGGACCAATGTAACCTTCGGGTCACAAATAAAAAGGAATGCCTAAAGAAACAGCCTACTGGGTAAAGTTAAAAAAAGGGGCATATTGGTCAATTGGGTTAAAGGTGTGGGAGTCGATTACGATTCCACGTGTAAAATGAAAATGGTAAAGAGTAACAATTAGTTGTCAATTCCTTGATGCGAGTAATTGACGCAAGATAAAAAGAAAATGTTGAACTAAAACTTGGTTTTAGTCAATAACGACAATTTTAACGAGCATAAAGAATTAGCAATAAAATTTGGAAAATAGTTGTACTTAAAAGAAACAAGTTTTGGCACTAATAGATGCAATACAAGTTTTAAAAGGAAATCCTCGCAAATGAAATATTAATACAAACTTAAGCATGATGTGAGGCGATCAAGGTAAAAAAATGAGGGTATACCCGAATGATGGGGTATAAGGTGACCGAAGACTGACGAGTCTAACCGGCAAGATCGGTAAAGGTCAAATAGTGTTTATAACCTAGCCATTTTGCTCGTCTTAATAAGATTATTGAACGATTAAAGTTTGAGCGGTTGATGTGATTAAAATACAACATATAAATTATGTCAAATACAGTGTAAAAGCAACCTTTTTTAGTGCTAATGTTGGAAAAAGCTCGTGTTTTCGTTCCTTTTATATTTTCAGATATAAAAGAGCTTAAATTTGCAAAAGAAGCAAAAAGACAGTAAAATCCAACATAAATGTAAAGAAGAAGGAATTACCGCATCTCACCAAGCCCCGATTCACATCCAAACCTCAAAATAACAAGAACAGAAGGTTGACACGGGGTCGTGCCCACCTGACACAGGCCGTGTCCAAGGATGGATACTGGGCAGAAGAAAAAGACAACTACAAAAGACAAAAATGGCAGCCAACACGGGGTTGTGCTAGGCCAACACGGGGCGTGGTCAACTCAAAGATTTGCAGAATCTACGATAGTACAGTGTCACACCCTGACTTTTGCGGAAGCGTATGCGTGTGACTTGATCGGTTCTCATTGCATTCGATTATAATAAACAACTATATGATCAAAATGATGTCCATCCATTCATGAAGTTCAAAACATTACAAACACCAGTCATTTAAGTTTCAAACAACACAACCTCTGATTAAGTTACAAAGCAACAAAAGTGGATGACATCTAAACTTGAAATTTATATCCAGAAACAACACTCCCGCACCCAAGATCCAACTTGTTTCCTGAAACACATGTAATTTGAAAACATCAACAAAAGTTGAGCGAGTTCATGCGTTTTGTATGAGTAATGATAAACTTGTAAACATTTGAGAGACTCCTTTGAAAACAGGTATGAAAAGCGTCTATGAACAGAACAATTAATGTTTTGCAAGGACATTAATGTATGTGAAGACATAGGGAGTACTCAACCCGAGTAAACAATTATCGGTGTCGAATCCCCTCGACTGTGTCGGATCCCCTCGACTGTGTCAAATCCCCTTGACTGTATCAAATCACCTTGACTGTGTCAAATCCCCTTGACCGTTGTCGAATCATCTCGACTGGGACACTAAAGCACTCTAAGTGGTCACATAAGGACCATGAGTGGGGCTCGGCCGTACCCGTTAGATCTAACCTTTGTCCATGTTTCTTATGAGAGTTATTGGCATTTCAGTTTTCAGCCTATGCTCACATGATCTAATAGTTCATTTCATAGCCAAATCATACCATTGAAACATATGTAACATGTATTTCACCCCCGAGAGTTATAAATCCAAAAACAGTTAAGAGAAGAGAGGGACATGAACTCACAAGTGTGCGTCCTGCTATCTCGTATGCTCAAAGGTCCTTCTATGAGTCGTACAACTACCTACACACGTGCCATGTTTTATTAGACGTTTAGGTCGTGTAACGACTCTTTGTCTTAGTTGTTCATTAAAACTTATTTTGGAAGTCTTGGTATACTTTGAGTTACATCTTTGACGTACATTATATAATTTCAAAGTATATAATTATTAGTTAAAATGATAATATTAATAATATTTTAACTTAAATTATATTCATCCATTTATTTGGAATATTGACAGAATAATATATGTTTGCCTTAGTTCGTTCTGTAATTCTTTTCATGGATATTTCCCAAGTATGGGTATAATTACACTTTGTGTATTTTGCCAAGTATTTGTGGTGTGTTCCAGTGTGTATCTATACGTATGATGATACATATTTTCTTGTATTTATTAAGTATTTTATACTTAATCTTGTATTTAATTTTCCGGAATATTATTTTTAATCAACTAAAAATCACCAAAAGTATATTCTTAAAATGTTCATATCTTAAAAATTTTTTTATAGAAAATATCTTTAACTTTACTTGGCAAAAATAAATACACCTTCATATATATCTCAAAAATAATACGTATTTTTAAGATTAACTTTAGAAAATATATATTTCAAATTTTCACCCAAAAATAATATATTCTTAATTTGTTTAAGAAAATATATAGTTTCCCCAAAAATTAGTATATCTAGTAATTGTTCAAGAAAATATATTTATTTTTCTCCACTCAAAATAATGTATTTTCTACTTGACAAAAATATGATATATTTTGTAACACTTGTAAAAATTATAATTTCCGTTCTTTCGGTTTCCAAAATACCGTTTAACTCGTTTGTCAAAATATATATCTATTTCCGGAATATATATATAAGTGTAGTTCATACGTCCGTGTTCGGTTTGTCCAATATTCAGGTATAAATTATATATTTGTTTTCTTGGAATTTTGGTATTACTTTGTATTATAATTCTTGTATTTTTGGTAAGTTATATTATTTTCAAGTCCTAAAATAATATAACTAATACACATAACATACAACTAGCACCCAAATTGTGACTTCTAAATATATTTTCCTAAATATATACTTAGTCACTTTTATTTATAAAAAATCAACCTCCAATACTTGTAATTTTTGTAACAAAAATTATGGCAAATTTTATATGAAAAACCATGGTTAAAATTTACTTATAAACACTTGTTTAAAAATATTTTTCTAAGTGTTTAAATTCTACAAAAATTTTGCCATAGTTTCCCCTTAAAAATGGAAGTTTCCATGCTTTAAAACCATATCATTTTCTTTTAAAATCATCATCAATCATCAACAAATCATTCAAGACTTACCATGAGCCAAAATCATGCAATTTACACTACACCATGAATTTAAAGTTTCGTAAAAACTTGTAGTAACTTAGTATGTTATTTAGTAGGTTTAGTTACCCTTTAAAACATGGTTATTTGTTTATAAATCTCATTCTTATAAAATCTAGTCCTTTACAACTTACGTGAAGATTTTCTAAAAATATTTCTTCTTGTATTTTTCTTGTTAACAACATATTTCTATCTTTGATTTACATGATTAGTTTCTTTAAAAATCATGATTATGTAAATCTTGTATATAAACTTGGTTTCTTGAGAAAATTAGTTTTGTAATCATCCATTTACAAGACTTTTAACATGTATCATACTTCATCATACACAAAAATCATCTTCATTTTCAAGTTCGTGTGAAACGTAAAGGATGATCATTTTGTTTTTCACAAGATTCATCCTTTCACTTGCTAGATCATGTGTTTAATCACAATCTCGCAAGTTTCTTATGATGATCAACATCATAAACACAAGAAATCAACAAATAGGTTTAACACATACACTAAAATAACTTGATCTTCATGTTTTTAAGCTTTATGTTCATGATCATCTTTATGTTTTCTTGAGATTCTTTAGATTACCAAGTTACATCATACATTAACCACTAAGATTATGAATAAAACAAGATCAAAGGGGCTTACTACTAGCACTATGGCTAGGGAAGAACAAGTTGCAAAGTGGTGAAGAAATGTGGTGGTTAATAGCACTCCAAGAAGGTCCTTCCAATATCCTTGCTTCCAACCTTCTTAACTATGCTTGAATCAACTTAGGATGTGCTTAGAATGTATGAAAGTGAGCTAGAAATGGAGGTTAAGAGAAAGGGGTGTTGGCCGTGAGCTAGGTTGAAGGAGAAGAGAGTTTTGTGTTGTTTAAAATGTTGAAGGTAATGAGTGAAAGATCTCTTGGTTCATATAAATGTATTTCCAACATAATCTTACATAAAGATTCCTTGTCTCATATCTTCTCAACAATGTAAATTTTAATAATCAAAAGAAATGGGGGAGGTGGGGACCACCTCGTAACCGTAAGTGGGGGGGGGGATGTTTAGTTGGGTTGTAAATCTTAGTTAGTTAAGTTAGTTAGGTTTTAATGGGGGATAGTTAGTGTTTTATGTATTATGGTGTTTTAGGGTGAATTATAATGTCCGGTGTCCATAACTAGCTTCGAAACACTAAAACAATGCTTCTAGTGAAATTTTGGTGTTTCGAGTAGTGTCCGGTTATTTGGTTGGTTACCGGTTCGTTAAAGTGCTAAAATGCGCAGTTTAGTGTGCTTTATGTTACCTTTTATGACAGTTTTGATTCCCGACACTTAGGCAAGTATTCTGGATTATTACACCACATTTCTGTATTATATTTAGTTGTTAAAATGCTGAAAATTGCTGAATTTGGTTATTTTCTGCAGAATTCTGTAGTTTTAGTGTGTTTCTGGCACTTTCCACCATTACAACACCATCATCCACCACCATCATCCATTTTTCCATCTTTAGAGTGTGTGTGTAGTCTCGGGATCCAAGATTGATCGTAAGAATCTTTGTCAAACAAAGGCCATGCTTGGCTAAATTCTTACATCACTTGGTGAAGACTTTTCGTCTATGTATTTCTTTTATGATTTCTAACCTTTGGCTACTTTTTAGTTGGGTATGTGTTAATGACTGTAATAATTAGTTCTTTTACATTGAAGGCGAATTTATTCAAATACTCTTCATATGTTTGTTTACTCAACATGTTCATGTCTTTACGGTCTATATAAAGCATGTTAATTAACCTGAAAGGGAGATTAGAAGGGTGGTTTGGGTAATTCTATGTCTCGTTCAGTGTATAGATCCTGCGAGAACCCGTTTCAAGCCTAGTAACACCTCACGAGTCGGAGCGGGCATTACCCACCACGGGAGAGGTGCAAAAAGCTTAAATCCCTTATTCTAAAACTACTATTAAAACTTTAAACCAACCCTGCGAGGACTGTATCCCTGCTGACTCAGACAAACGGGTTGAGGGTGATCGCCGCCTTTTACGAGGGGTCCACCACATTTTGCATTAATAACTTACTTAATTATCTTTCGATATTCCGACCTAGTGCGATTGTATCCTTGCTGACTCAAACCACTAGGTTGAGGGTAACGTCGCCTCCAAAAGAGGGGCCTGCTACTATAACTAAGATAATCTCTTAAAATGCCCAAAGTGCAGAAATCATCAAAAGGGTACATGAAGGATAAGTTGGATCTAACTGATTCTTTCTTGTCGATCATTTTTATTTTATTTTTATTGTCTGTTTTTATCTTTTTTTTATTAACTTAAAAATCTTTTCTCAAAAGTTGGTTCGATTAGACATTGATGATAAGCCGGTACTAAAAGCTCTTGTGTCCTTGGACGACCTCGGTATCTTGCCATCACTATAATACGTTCGCGATGGGTGCACTTGCCCTAACGTGTGTGTAGAGTGATAGTAGAATATCGTGTTTTATAAATTTAAAATGTGAAATCGGCAGAGTAAAAAGAGCCAAAAATATAACTAAAAAAATATATACACCCGCACGCACGTCAAGTTTTTGGCGCTGTTTCCAGGGACACAAGGATCTTAGGAAAGCTTAAAATTAACTGCCTAATCCTTTTCTTCCTTTTCTTTTTAGGTTTTTCTTCTTTTTCTTTTATTTTTCTTCTTTTTGTAGACTTGACACGGGGCCGTGCTGCTCCATCACGGGGCCGTGTCAACTCTCTAGAGTTTTAAAACTATTTTCTCCCAGATACAGAGTGCAGCACAGGGCCGCGTCAAACTCTCTATTTGTAGGAAAATAGTGGCCGCCTAATCCCGACGGTCTAAAAAAATAAAATAATATACATATATGGAAAAGTGGTAGGCCCCTCTTTTGAAGGGATACAATCCCAAAGGGTCGGAATATTGAAAAACAATTAAGTAAGTTATTAATGCAAAAAGTGGTAGGCCCCTCTTTTGAAGGTGACGTTACCCTCGGCTAAGTGGTTTGAGTCAGCAAGGATACAATCCCAAGAAGCCGGTTTAAAGTATTAATACTAGTTCTCATATGAGGGGTTCAAGCTATTCGCACCCCCGCCATCCAATACCGTTGGGCATTGAAGGAGGTCCTAGTAAGCTTGAACCAAGTCCTCGCATGATCTATACACTGAACGAGACAAGAACTTTACCAAACCACCCTCGTAACCCCCTTCCAGGTAGCTAACGCGCTTTATATAGACCGTAAAGACACGAATGAGCAAATCAATGACATCATGAAGAAATGGTAAAGAAAATTCACTTTCAACATAAGAAACTAGTTATTAAAGTCATTAATATAAACCCTAATAAAAAGTGCCGAAAGATTAAAAATCAAAAGTAATACATTAAAGACTTGTCTTCACCAAGTGATGTAAGAGATTAGACAAACATGGCCATTGATTGACAAGAACTCTTACGATCAATCTTAGATCCCGAGACTACTACACATTCTAAAGATAATAGATGGATGATGGTTGTGGGTGTTGGTGTTGTAGTGGTGGTGGAATGGTGGCAAAGTGGGAGAGAAGTGGTTTGCCAGAGGATGTCTTTGAAGTGAACCAAGCACCCCTATTTATAGCCAGAACAGAGCCCTGGCCACGGCCCCATGTCCACTGGGCACGGCCCGTGGCCATCCTTCTTCTCTTCCTTCATTTAATGCAATTGTCAGCAGAGGGCCCCACACGACCCCGTGTCTTCTGGGCACGGCCCCTTGGTCAACTCTTCGCTGTACTATCAAGATTCTGCAAATCTAAGAGTTGTCCACGCCCCATGGTGAGCTGGGCACGGCCCCGTGGTGGGCGTAGAAGCTTCTGCAGGTTTGTCTTGTTGTGTAGGGCCTAACCACGCCCCATGCCTAGCTGGGCACGGCCCCGTGGTCAGGTTCTGTCCTTCTTGTTTTTGCTTTAGGGATGCTGCCGAGGGGTCGGGCATGTCACGTTATTCCTTCTTCTTGTATTTATGTTGGGTTTGGCTGCTTATTTGTTCCTTTTGTTCTTTTAAGCTCGTTTAGTCCTGTAAATTAAAAAGGAAGAAAGAAACGCGCTTTTCCCAACATTAGTACTAAAAAAGGGTTAGTTTTATGTCTTATTTGATGTAATTTATATGTTGCATTTTGCACACATCAAATACCCCCACACTTGAATCTTTGCTTGTCCTTAAGCAAACTCTTTAATATGTGGCTTACACACCCAAATGGAATAGGTAGAGGAGAAGTTTTGGGGCTTATCTTGAGTGTTAGGAATCCAAGATCTTTATTAAGTTTGTTTTTGTTTTATTTACAATCCTATTCATCATGATTTATTTAGAACAACTTATTAAGAAAAATTATTTATTTGGTCATAACATGCCTTCTTAAAATTCCATTTATATACAAGTTCACATACCTCACGGGAGATCACTCAATACTTGGCCGATTTGTGTATTTTTGTGAAACACTCGATACAGGCATGTGACTTACTTCTACCATATGCTTGCCAAGTGATCAAACCTCCTCCTTTTTAACTATAAACCTTCGTAAATATCAAGAGGACTTGGAAAAGGGTTAGGCATGGGCTAAGGGTAGGTGGTTATGGTTAGTGGTTAGTAAAATGGCGAAAAGCGTGAAAAACGTAGGTTGTCGTAAAACTTTTAGTTTTTGTGACATTTATTCAATCTAAGCATATTCAAACAAGATTTCTTTGAGGAACTTGTTTGGTTATTGCAAAAGTCTCTCTCTCTCTCTCTGTATATATATATATATATATATATATATATTTTATGTCACATGATAACCGAGCTTTCTACTAAAACAAATGGGTTTGAAAGGAAAAAGGTTTTGGTGGGTGATAGGTGTTTGTTTTATGGGTTTTGAAACGAAAAGGTTTAGGCTCAAAGGGGTTAACTAGGGGGATTTTTGGTATGGGAGGAAAAAAAGGAAAATAATGGTTTTTAAAGAAAATGGGTTAGTCCTAATGCCTCCATCATTTACTTACTTGAGTTCAAATTGGTCAGGAACAAACAAAAGCAGAACTTGATTCTGCAAAGAAAGACTTGCAACTTGCGCAAGTGGAGAAAGCTGAAGTAGCGCGCCGCCTTTCTGAAGCTGAAGAAAAGCTTGAAGGCGCTGAAACAGCCAGGGTGACGCCGGAGAGTTTGGTTGAACCATTAACCCACAACATGTTATGGCTGCAACATCATGGGATTATAAATGTAAGTGACTTAAACCCTTTTGTATCTTTTTGAAGCTTATACATAAACTTATTTTTTGATTTCTTCTTACGCAGGTTGCAAACTCGATTCTGAACTCCATAGAGTTGGATGAATCAGTTGCCAAGCTGATGGTGACTGCGCGCCACATTGGGTATACGCAAGGGTATTCCCTTCATGTCACAAATGCATTGAAAGTTAACTGGGATGCCAGCCAGTCTGCCACCAACGGGGTTGACACTAATACTGCTTTTGTTGCTGCCAAGGAAGGATATAATAATCTCCGGCTGCCTATGATGGATCTAGTGGATGCGCTGCAACAAGAGAATTATGTGGACCAGTTGAAGGAGATCTTTCCAGATGAAGCAGAGACCTCTGATGGCGAAGACCTAGAATAGGTAGTTGCAACCTGTGGAAGTTGCTTTTTGTATTGAACTTTTTGGGACATTGATTCCCTTTTGTGATATTTTGTTAATGCGCCTGTGCGCATGTAACTTTTGTTAATATATCGTATGTTTTGATTACAATATTTGCATGAGTACAATTACATTGTTTAGCTGAGACAAATAAAGATGGTATAAAGCTCATGTGTGAACATAGGACTAGACCTAGCGCAGTAACTTGTGACTGCAGACTGTTCATGAGACTTGTTTTAGAATTACCATAGTGTTTTTTTTGCTTACCAAAAGTAATTGCATGCATTTGTATCAAAGCATAAAAAAGCATAATGTAAGTAACAGTTTTTGCATTAATATTGATAGGGCGCAGAGGCCAATAAGAACAAAGTTGTTAAGATTACACTTAGAGAATAAATAAGATAATTAATGTTGTTGCACATGTAAGTAACAATCCTTGCACTATACTTTGACAAGGCGCATGAAACCTATCAAGTATAAGGATGTTAAGATTACATATAGCATCTGCGCAATTGCTACTGATGTGCGTAAAATGCAACATATAAATTACATCAAAGAGGCATAAAACTAACCCTTTTTAGTACTAATGTTGGAAAAAGTGTGCTTTTGTCTTTCTTTTGTATTTTCAGGACCAAATGAGCTTAAATGAACAAAACGGACAAATATGCAGCAAAAACTAACATAAATACAAAGAAAAGGAATAAACGTGGCATGCCCGACCCCTCGACAGCATCTTCCCAAGAAAAAAACAAGAAACAGAAGGCTGACCACGGCCCTGTGCCTAGCGGACACGGGGGCATGGTCAGATGTCTGCAGAAAAGACAAAGCTATAGAAGCTTCTATTCCCAGCACGGGGGCGTGCCCAGCTCAACACGGGCCGTGGTTAACGCTAAGATTCGTAGAATCTTGCAAATCTTGATAGTACAGATACGCTTCAGCACATGGGGCCGTGCCCAGCGAACACGGGGGCGTGTGGAGCCTAATACAGACAATTGCAGTTAATGAAGAAAGAGAAAGAGGATGGCCAAGGAGCCATGTCCAATGGACACGGGGCCGTGTCCGGGTGTCTGTGAGGCTATAAATAGGGGTGCTTGGTTCACTTCAAAGGCATCCCTTGGCAAATCACCTCTCTCCCACTCCACCACCACTACAACACCCACATCCACTACCATCATCCATCATCCACCTTAGAGTGTGTATAGTAGTCTCGGGATCCAAGATTGATAGTAAGAGTTCTTGTCAATCAAAAGCCATGTTTGGTAAGCCTCTTACATCACTTGGTGAAGACAAGCATTTAATGTAACACTTTTGATTTTTAATCTTTTCGCACTTTTTATTTGGTTTTGTATTAATGACTTTAATAACTAGTTTCTTATGTTGAAGGTGATACTTCCTTATCATTTGTCCGTGGTGTCTTTGCGTTATTTTACTGTCTATATAAAATAAAAGATTTTCACCATTCATATCTCTACGGTTTATATAGAGATATGTTGGCTACCTGGTCGGGGGTTAAGGGAATGGTTTGGTAAGGTTTTTGCCTTGTTCAGTGTATAGATCCTGCAAGGACCTGGATCAAGCTTACTAGGACCTCCTTCAATACCATTGGTATTGGATGGCGGGGGTGCGAATGGCCTGATCCCCTCATATGTAAACTACTATTAATACATCAACCCGGCTACTTGGGATTGTATCCCTGCTGGCTCAAACCACTTAGCCGAGGGTAACGTCGCCTTCAAAAGAGGGGCCTACCACATTACGCATTAATAACTTAATTAATTATCTTTCAATATTCCGACTCTTTGGGATTGTATCCTTGCTGACTCAAACCACTGGGTTGAGGGTAACGTCACCTTCAAAAGAGGGGCCTACTACTATAACTAAGATAATCTCTTAAAAAGTGCAAAAGTGAGGAAATCATCAAAGGTTACATTAAAGGCGAGTCGGATCCAAGTGATTCATCTTGTCTATCTGTTTTTATGTTATTTTTCTTTTTCAGCATTTTAGTTTTATTTTCATGTTTAAAACCTTTTCTAAAAAATGGATTTGATTAGACGTTGAGGATAAACCGATACTAAAAGCTCTTGTGTCCTTGGACGACCTCGATATCTTACCAATGTTATACTACGCTCACGATGAGTGCACTTGCCCATATGTGTGTTTAGTGTTAGTAGAATATCGGGTTTTATAAATTTAAAACTTGACTAATGTGAAAAATGGGCTTAAAATATTAATAAAAATATATAACACTATACACGCATCAAGTTATTGGCATCGTTGTCGGGGACACAAGGATTTTAAGAAAGTTAGGAATCAACGGCCTAATCGTTTTTCTTATTTTTTTTGTTTCTTTTTTAGGATTGCTTTAATTTTTCAGCTTCTGTAGACTGCAGCATGGGGTCGTGCCCGCTGAACACGCCCCCGTGCCCAATCTTTGGTACTGGCAATCCTGTTTTAAGTCAGACAGTTGCTGAACACGGGGCCGTGCCCACTGAACACGCCCCCGTGCCCAAGCTTCAGATACTGAAAACAGAACCGTAAGATCCTGGCGGTTGGTAATTTCTGACCCAAACATGAGTGATACTGATAATTTTTACTTTCGTTCCTCTTATGGTAAGTGGTGTCAAATATGTGGTGGATCTCATGAAGATTTAAAATGTTATTTTTTAAATTACATTCCCCACTATATAGACCCATCATTTTCCTGTAGCCTTAAGATGAGCGAAAGTAAAAACAATCGCTATCTCTCCCTCGAATGCTCTCAATCATCTCTTCTAGATATATGATTCTCGAAGAATTATTTCAAATGGAAGAACTAATTCTCCAATTGATAAAAGAACTTGAGATGGAAATGACTAATTCATCTCAAGACGACGATCAAGGAGAATTATTGAGATCGCATTCGGATTATAACAACATCGTTGCTCCCGAAATCACCTTAAACTCTTGTGAGGACTTGAGCGATAGTCATCCCTGTGTCGATTGTGCTGTAAAGGACTCCCCATCGGTTTCCACCGATGCATACATAGACCTGAGCGATTCGACATATACCTTCTTTAACGAGAGCCCGGATAAGGGAAATAAAGGTTGGTCTTGCACACTGGTATTTAGCTTGGGAATCACCCTTTCCGATAACCTCTTGCGTTCCAGTCTAAAACTAGGGCAACTTAGGTATCTCAGGACTTCGGTGTTGTTCTGTCCAGTAAGGAATCACCCGATCCGGATATATTCCTTAAAATAAGACAAAACTTCATAAAAACCTCTAGCCACGGGGCCGTGTCCAGGTCAACACGCCCCCGTGCTCACCTGAAGATTCTTGTCTGACTTTAGGTCAGAATACGGACAAAAAGTGTCAGAATCTTGTCTGCACACGGGGCCGTGTCCAGCGTGCTGTCGTTTTCTATAAATGCAGCAAGATTCCTGCACTCTTGGACCCATTCCAAAGACAAAGATCTGGTGGGATCTTCACATATACCCTTTAAGGTATATTCTAAAGAAGGTTCTCAACTACCATCTTGTCTTTTCTACTTTTGTCTATTGCCTTCTTCTTCTTTTTTCTCCTCAAAACCTCCACTAAAGCTTGAAATCTCCATGTTTTCAAGCTTTATTGTGATATTTGTTAGGTTTTTATTCAAGGAAGCTTATCAAAAAATAAGTTTTACAACACTGTTTTAAGTTATTTCTGCTTAGAAATGCTTCAAAAGTCAGAAAAATAATTTAAAACTCAAAGATTCCTTGTTTCAAAAATCTGCAGATAGGTGGCCACGGGGCCGTGCTCAGTGAGTTGGTAATTTCTGACACAAACATGAGTAATACTGATCATTTTTACTTTCGCTCCTCTTATGGTAAGTGGTGTCAAATATGTGGCGGTTCTCATGAAGATTTAAAATGTTATTTTTTAAATTACATTCCCCACTATATAGACCCATCGTTTTCCTGTAGCCTTAAGATGGGCGAAAGTAAAAACAACCCCTATCTCTCGCTCGAATGCTATCAATCATCTCTTCTAGATGATATGATTCTCGAAGAATTATTTCAAATGGAAGAACTAATTCTCCAATTGATAAGAGAACTTGAGATGGAAATAACTAATTCATCTCAAGACGACGATCAAAGAGAATTATTGAGATCGCATTCGGATTATAACAACATCATTGCTCCCGAAATCACCTCTAACTCTTGTGAGGACTTGAGCGATAGTCGTCCCATAAACGAGACTAAACGGAGTCTTGCCAGTGCTAGTTTTTAGCATAGTGCGATGAGCCCATAAAATACTAAGCAACTCATCCACCTAGCCTCTCTGTGTTGTTCCCAACCTTGCTTTGATGCCATCAACGATTTGCTTATTGCTACTTTCGACTTGGTCGTTGGCTTGTGGATGCGCCACAAAGGCAAAGGAGTGCTCTATGCGCATCTCTTTCATCCATTTCTGTAAGTCTTCAGATGTAAAGTTAGTGCCATTATCCATGATGATGCGCAGCGGCAGACCAAAACGGTAGATAATATGTTCCCAAATAAACTTCCGGATGTCCATTGCAGTGGTTGAAGCCAAGGTTTCGCCTCTACCCACTTGGTAAAGTAATCCACAGCCACTATAATGAATTTCACAGCGCCAGGCGCATCGGGGAATGGACCCACCAAATCAATTGCCCACTGCTGAAAAGGCCATGTCGTCGTTACTGGGACTAACGGATTTTTCGGGTGCAGAGTTTTTGGAGCATGGCACTGGCATGATGCGCATTTGCGTAGAGTTTCCACAGCATCCAAGTGCATACCAGGCCAATAATACCCTGCGCTCATAATTTTTGCAACAACCATGCGCGGACCGGCATGTATTCCGCATAACCCTTCATGAATTTCTCGAACCAGGTATTGCGCATCTTACTTATCAACACAGCGTAAAAGAGGACCCATATATGACTTCCTGTACAGAATTCCATCTGACATTTCATAATTCAACGCCTTGTTTTGAATTTCTCTTACATCCGCCTTCCCTTCCGGAAGAGACCCATGTTGTAGAAACATAATAATTGGAGACATCCAAGATGGATTCCCAATCTCTATTAAGTTCACATGACGTAAAGGTATAGACGGGTTTGTGAGGACCTCAATGCGCACTTCTTTAGCCAAATGCTTGAAACTTGTAGCTTCCAACTTGGTGAGTGCATCCGCATGGTTATTTTCACTGCGATTGATATGAATTACTTTAAAGGTCTGAACTTAGCAATCAAAGACTTCGCTTGTTCGAGGTACAGAGCCATTGTTTCACCCTTTGCATCATAGAGACCATTGATCTGTCCAGCGACTAATAAGGAATCAATGTGCGCCTCCAGATTTTGTGCTCCCATTTTTATTGCTAAGCGGAGTCCCGCAAGGAAAGCTTCGTATTTCGCTTCATTATTGGTGCTTTTGAAATCTAATCGGATGGCATAACTAAACCCATGATTATCGGGACTAACTAAGCGAAAACCAACCCTGCGTCATCATCGTTAGATGCACCATCTGTGTGTAAGACCCAAACACTATCGTCGAAAACTGGGACAGGGTTTTGTATAGCTTCTCACTCTTGAATCTTATCGACCAGAACTTCAGTTGTAGGATCGATTTCGACCTGAATGAGTCGTTCGGAAGAGCTCTTGTACGTTTCAGAGGCGGAAACTAAGAAACGAACTTGAAAACAGCTTGAAATACACTTTAATCCTCTTGTACATTCAAATAACAGTGTTTACAATGAGAGGAAATACCGGCAGCACTTCGGTATCACTTGGCCTATCCGTTACAAATGAACTCGTTTGAATCCTATTTATACTACACGACCTATCGTTTGAAACTCTTTCAAACGGTTAACAATTTCAAATGGACATCTACTTTCAAATGTACATGACACTCAAACGGTCACTATCTCAACCTAAAGTCAACACTTTCAAACGATCACCTCTCAAACGGTCAACATTCAAACTTTGGTCAATATTCAAATGATAGCATGCTTCAAACTATTGGACCTTCAAATGGATGCATCTTATTGGACCTTTAAATGGATGCATCTTATTGGACCTTCAAATGATATGTATGCTCCAACAACTACAAACAGCCAATATTCAATTTCTTATATCATGACATCACTTGTTGTGACAACTCAAATTTCCAAGATTTCTGTTTCGCATTTATTGCATGTTCTTATATTGTTTAGCTGTTTATTTGCACAATTAATTGCTATGAAATTGTATACGTTTTGATGCGATGAATCGTATTGTGTGATTGTGCATTTGTTAATTGTGAAAGACTTGGTAAATATATGAACTTGGTGGTGAAACTAGGAAATGGTTATGGGATGGTGTGCATGTGTAAAATATAATACTTAGGGAGGTAGAGGGTAATTAGTGAAATCCTAGATACTTAACCCTAAATCCCCTTTTCACTAATCATTTGCACACAAAACCAAAACAAGTACTTGCATTTTTCTAATCCCCTAGGAATCATCATCACCACCATCATTGGCACAAGGCATTCATCACTTTCGATTCCACATTTCTCTAGAATCATCACAAGGTAAATGATTATTGCTTATTGATTTCTTGATTATATCAAATGATTATTGTTTATTGATTTCTTGATCATGTACTCATGGAAAACCCTAGTTTCTCATATGTTATTCTGTGATTTGATCCTGGATAGTTGAGATTATGATTAGATGTATGCTTGGTAGATTGATCCTGTGATGATTGTTATTGTTATGCATCGATCAATTGATTGTGAATCTGCCGTCTAGGTGAATGAAGTTAGGGTTCTTAATCGTATAGAAATAAAATGTAACTGATGTTCATGAGAACGATGCTCTGCTCGATGATTTATGTTACTTGTGGCCCGACCTTTGATTGTCATATAGTCTGAGTTTGTGAAATATGAAATCTAGTCCGAGGTATATCACTATGTTACCATGTCCGAGTTATTTGAGGTACATTGGATCCGAGTTAATTGCTTGTTTTGTTGCCCGACCTTTAATATCTTGTAGAAGGTCCGAGTTTCATACCTCAGGACACTAGGTCCGAGTTTCAAGTTCCACTTCTGAGTTTCTTTTCACTTGAAGGGGTCCGAGTTTGTGAGCCCAACCTATAGTCCGACTTTGTGAAAAGAAAACCTCAGGTCCGAGTTTATACCTTCTCCGAATTCCTTTGGCTTAAAAAGCCTTAGTCCGAGGTTGTGGGGAGGGGTATTACCCTGTCCGAGTTTAAGGGGGGGGGGGTGGCCCTCTTGGCCGACTTTTGACAAGGACAAGAACATCCGACCTTTTTATCCATCCAAGGTCCGAGTTTGATACCCTCATGGTGGTCCGAGCTTCATGAAACTATACCCGACTTTCCTCATGTTTCCAGGGGTCCGAGTTTAAGAATAGAAACCCCCCACCATCCTGTCGACTTTTACATATGTAGCATAGATTTTTCTGGTTCAAGCAAGGTGGTACGAGTTTGGTATATGTTTGTGATTTGAATTTCATAAGGATAGTGATTGTCTGAATGTTAACTAGGAAGCTTTGCCTAAATGTTTGATGATGCAATGAAATAGCCCGATTGTTTGTTATATGCAGGATCTGATTATTGCTTAAACATTAGCCTTATTAACTCTCTTAATTAGTAAACTATATTAGAGTGTAATCAGGTTAAACACGTTAATTCTGTTATGATTGCAAGGATGATTATCACAGCTAGACGTATAACATTTCTATTATGCGAATCCTGTTAACCTGTTCTTCCCATCAAGCATGAAATGTATGAAGATGATTAACTGGTTGCAATGTCTGATGTTAACTGTTACACACGCTGTAACATATGTGCCTGTAATCATCATGAACAGTTCAATTATCAATAAAATAATGTTATTTGATCCCAATGTTTGTTTCGTTGTGTTTTACATTTTTCGTGTTTTGACTTTCGTTCAATTTCAAACTCTACATCGCTTTCTGGAGCATTATACGCAAACTGGTGCGTAAACGTACTCAGTTTAATGCGACAAATACTCTGGAACATCAACATATACTCAACATACCTTAAATAACCTTTACATAACTTAGAAATAAGTTTTGAAGGCTTTGGTATAGCAAAAACAACTTAATTCACTTACAGGGACTAAACTTGACAAACTGCGAAAGTATGCCAATTTGAACTATAACGAACATTCCGGAACATGTCCATAAGTTAAACATACCATAAATATCCTTTACATAGCTTAGCAATAGGCTTTGAGGGGTTTGGTATGCTAAAACAAACTTTTGGATCATTCAGGGACTAAAAGTGTCAAAAGTGCACAAGTTTGCACTTTCGCGCATAACTTACGTTCTGAATACATCCGGACATCCAAAAATTTATGTAAGCATCCTTATATTATGCCTTAGTGGTTGGCATGAGAAAAATCCATTCGTCGCGTCATTTGGATCGTCTTTCACGCTTATGCGCATTCCGTCGTAATTAAGCGAACATCGCGATCGTACGGCCAAACGAACCGACATCCGACATATTTTTGGGCATGTTTCATGTCCACAATGTTTAGGCATCATTTTTGGGTCTTAAAGGTGACTTTACAGGTCTTAAAGGGGCTGGAAATAGCTTAAAAACGCAACAGGGGCTGAATACGTAAATTCTGCAAGTGGTGCAGATCAGACGGGGCTAGGCGACCCGCGTAAGACCTACACCCACTTTCACGCGGGCCGCGTGAACATGTCTGACAGCAGATTCTGCATTTAATGCAGAATCTGGCCTTTCGTTCGATCAAAGGGCGATGCCTTTTCACCCAAATGAAGGGCCAAGGGTCAAGTTCACTGAATCTAACCCCTGGACACATGTACGCGCGAGATCAAAGCACGATATTCGATAAAACGATCCTAACGGTTCCACTTTTCCTATAAATACCCCCCCTTTTTTGTGTAAAAACCCACAAATCAGATCTAAATGCTCTAAGTTGATGCTTATGCTTCATACCTGAGCTATTGGATCTTGATTAGCACTCGGGGACCCTCCGTAAGTCTTCTTTCGCTCTTTTATTCGCTTTTCGAGTCCGAAAGTCAACGTTTTGTTGACTTTCTGCATTGACCAGCATATGGTCGATGCGAAGTTCATGGAACTTCATAACGTGAGCGTGATCACGATGGTTATGGTCCGTAGTGACCATACCTACTGATCACCACGTTATCTAGGCTCGGTGACGAGTCGTAGTTTCGGCCAAAATGTGCATTCTTGCATATTTTGTAACCAAACTACTTGTGGGCATCAAAGCCGTTTGTTTTGATGTCAAACCTGTTTCTAAACTTAGTTAAGCATGTTCTAACATGCTTAGCTCGTCACTTTTAGTTTAGTGCTTATATAGGGTCGTAAGGTAAGCGATCTAAACCATCGCTTATGCTTTCGAACCCGACCCTTTTGGTCGGTCATTAGGATCCGACCAAACATATTAGGTGACCATAGCTACAACCTTCCGAGGTTATACCTTGTGGTCGCAATGTTAGGCGTTCCGAACGCGTTCTACGCGAACGACGCGTTAGGGTAGCGTAAGCTACCTGAACGGGTCGTGATGGACCGTAAGCACTTAGGTTAAGTTTCATTTTAGTATGTAGGCTTTGTTGAACCATATTACACGAGTCTCCATACTCGTTTGGTTTACGAACCCGCGTACTATCCGATCTTCCGATTTGGTCCGGTATATTAACATAGCTACCTATTAGGTGCCGTTGATATTCCATGACCTCTCGCATTACCTGGTTATTTCACAAGAACAACAAAGCAACCTCAGGTGAGTACATAGAACCCCATCTTTTACTGTTTTCCAAACTGTTTTGGGGTGAAACACATGTGCCTATCTGTTACATTCATGCTTTCCATGTTTCCACATCATATGCCTGCTATGTTGTTAGTACATTATAGTACACGATTTCATTACATTTCATGCTATGTATGCCCATTGTGTGCGTACTTAGTACATTGATTTACATTACATTTCTGTTGCATATGTTTACTCAGCATATGGACACATTGATTTACATGAACATTTCTGTTGCATATGTTTACTCAGCATATGGACACATTGATTTACATGAACATTTCTGTTGCATATGTTTACTCAGCATATGGACACATTGATTTACATAAACATTTCTGTTGCATATGTTTACTCAGCATATGGACACATTGATTTACATGAACATTTCTGTTGCATATGTTTACTCAGCATATGGACACATTGATTTACATGAACATTTCTGCTGCATATGTTTACTCAGCATATGGGCACATGCCTTCATTTTGTTATGACATTTGGTTTGTTTAACATGGGACAATACATTCATTAACATTAGCTACGCCGTTCGTTAGTAGGTAGTGGTACCATAGGAATTGACAACTCCCATTCCTGAAGTCCTGGGTTTGATAGGACTGGAAGGAATGACCGAATTCGATATACATAACTTAGATAAACCTTTAATTTGTTTAAGGGTTTATCGCCGCAGTCTCAAGGCTTGGATGTATGCATAGTTTACAATACCACATAAATGTTAATATCAATAGAGCATGCATTTCCCGCAGAACATAACGCTGATTTAAACCACGTTTTACTTCAACGACTTGTTTTGTGCATATGGTTTAAGTTGACACATTTCGCTTACCATACATGATACATTTTGGGATTACACATTACATGATTTACATTGAACATAAACACGTCGACATTGACATACACATTTGGTGGTTTACATTCGAACATAAACATTTGACATGGTTTACAATAACACTTGACATTTGGTTTACACATGAACAATTTACATGGTGGATTGGTTTGGGTAAGTGATTTAAGTAACGAGGCATGTGTAATATGATACAAGCATGGTGGATACGCCGCTGGTACTTCCTATATATAAATGTTTGTATAATATTACATATCGTGGCGTTATCTAAGTCATTTCAGTTTAGACACATTACATTTTACATAAATAACATATTCTTCACAAGACATTATTTTCACAAACAACTTATCTTATTCAACTCATTTTACTTAGTTATTCATTTAACCTTGCACTTATCTATACATATCATTTGATGTTATCGTTTTTCAAATGGTTTACAAAGCAAAACAAATTACAAGGTTCATGACTGACTGTTATTAAACATTCTTTAAACTCAAGTCATGAATCCCATTTTCACAAAACCTATGTATCTCACAGGCATTTTTATGCTGACGTACCTACTTTCACATGTGTTTTCAGGAGCTAATCCATAGGACGATGATCATGATTCTAGGGCGGACCTGTGCCTTAGAGCCTAAATATGAAGTTTGAACTAGCTTAATTATGTTTTGATTTCCGTACTCTCTTTCTAAGACAATGTAACACCTTTGTTTATAAATAAAATACAACTTGTATGCCATGGTTATGAAACAATTTAATTCTGTCCACGACACTCCCCGGCGTTTCCGCCGCGGTTGCATGTTATACGCGGCCGGGGTGTGACAGAAGAGTTGGTATCAGAGCCATTGGTTATAGGGAATTAGGTTATTAGTAATGCTTTGACCTAGACTATAACTTTCTAGGACCCTAACACAAGTTATCTTGTGTTTAGAGTTTAAAACATGCACATCACCTATCCTTAGGTGATAACCACAACGGGAACTTCGGTTCCGCATCCGCTTTGAAAATTAATCATCTGTTCTAGGATGATTGATTACTAGGTTTTGAACCCTCTATTATAAGGTTTTGAACCCCTTTGGATTTTCAAAAATCCCGTCAAAGTGTTGGGTTAATAGTGTGAACACGTGCGAACTGGAAGGGTGAATGCCTGTACCCTGGGTTTTCTGTCTAAGGCTAGAGTGTTCGTACAAATCCACATAATCGGACCAGTCACTCTTACCTGGGAACTCTTGGGGTGAGTGTTCACTTATAGGCGAGCATGTCTTCGCGATACACTAATCCTGACCCATTTACTTTGACTAGACATTTCATGTCGCATATTTGCTTTGCGATGCATAACCGCCATCTTTGCTTTTGTTGCTTTTGCTTCATCTCATTCTCTTCATCCAAACATCTCACTCGTTTCATTTCATGTTTTTCTCTTCTAGAATGCCTCCTCGACGCGACAACCAGATAGCTACTGCCGAGCTGGCGGAGATTATTGCGCAGCAGATGGCTGCTCAATTTCCGAATCTCTTTGCTCAATGGAACCAGGCCAACAACAACAATGGTACATGCAAATACAAGGATTTTAACTCGGCTAAGCCACTCAAGTTTAGTGGTTCTGAGGGAGCAACTGGGCTTCTTCAGTGGTTCGAGAGCATCGAGAACACTTTTCGCCATGTGCAGTGTCCGGAAAATCGCAAAGTCGAGTTTTCTTCAAGCGTGTTTCAGAAGAGGGCTCTAACATGGTGGAATGGGGTTATGAGAGATCAAGGTGCAGAAGTTGCTCTAGCTCAGACATGGGCTCAACTGAGAGCTCTTATGATGAGGGAGTTTTGTCCTCGTCATGAGCAACGAGCGTTGGAGAAAGAATTTGATGTGTTGAAGCAAGATAGTGGCGAGCACAGGGCTTATACAGATAGGTTTGAGGAGCTGAGTCTTCTTTGCCCGAATATGGTTACCCCACTCGATAAGGCCATCGAAAGATACATCGACGGCCTACCTGACTCAGTACAAGACATCCTTACTGGTAGCAACCCTACCACACTTCGTCAGGCGATCGAGTTATCAGCGACGTTGACTGAGTCGCAAATTCGAAAGAATAAATTGCACAGGAAGGGTGATAAGGGCAAGAAGCAGTCGGCTGACAAGGAGGATAGTAAGAAAGGCCAGAACAAGAATGGAAAAGATTCTGGTTCATCAAAGAGGTCAAGGAAGCGTAAGGCTTCCCAAAATTTTGCTGTCACTGCCCAAGCAAACCAGGCAGCTCCCAACCAGCCTCCAGCAAAGAAACCCTACTCAGGAAGTGCACCTTTGTGCAATCGATGCAACAGTCACCACCAACCACAATATCAGTGCCGTTTCTGTACTAACTGTGGGAAGTCGGGTCATCTTGCCGATGTTTGTCGGTTTGCTCAGAATCACGCAGTCCAGAACCCTGCTCAACAGGTTGCTCAACAACAGGGTCAGGCTGCACGACCAAACTACCCACCAGGTGCTTGTTATAACTGTGGGGATCTGACCCACTACAGAAATCGGTGTCCAAGACTAGTCAACCAGAACCAGAATGCAAACCAGAATCCGGCACCGGCTCGAGGTCGAGTCTTTAACATGAATGCACAAGAAGCACAAGCAGACAACGAGGTGGTGAACGGTACGTTCTTTATTAATAATCAGCCAGCATCTGTTCTTTTTGATTCGGGTGCCGACAAGAGCTTTGTGTCATTGTCTTTTGAGACAATGCTTCGCGTGTCTAGAACGAAACTAGGTAAACCTTTGACAGTAGAGGTTGCCAGTGGTGAACCCATTGTTCTTAATTCTGTTCTACGCAACTGCCAGTTGAATCTTAACGACCATATTTTTCCTATTGACCTCACGCCAATGCAACTTGGAAGCTTCGACGTTATAGTGGGAATGGATTGGTTATCCAAGCATCGCGCAGAGATAGTATGTTCTGAGAAGATTGTTCGTATACCGCTGTCGACAGGCGAGATCCTACAAGTTCGTGGTGAGAAGCCTGCCGGTGGTCTCAAACTCATGTCTTGTTTTAAAGCACGGAAGTATCTGCGAAAGCACTATGTGGCTTTCTTAGCACATGTTACAGCAGATAAAGGCAAGGGTAAGTCTATTTCAGATATTCCTGTCGTTCGGGATTATTCCGAAGTATTCCCTGAAGACTTACCTGGTCTACCTCCAGCACGCCAAGTCGAGTTCCGTATTGATCTCGTACCTGGTGCAAATCCCGTTGCCAGAGCTCCATATCGTCTTGCACCGTCCGAGATGCAAGAGTTGTCTAAACAGCTGCAGGAACTCTCCGACAAAGGTTTTATCCGTCCTAGCTTTTCACCTTGGGGTGCTCCCGTTCTTTTTGTAAAGAAGAAGGATGGATCTTTTAGGATGTGTATCGATTATCGTGAGCTTAACAAGCTTACCATCAAAAATCGATATCCCCTACCTCGCATTGATGATCTCTTCGATCAATTGCAAGGTGCTTCATACTTTTCAAAGATTGATCTTCGATCTGGATATCATCAGCTCCGTGTGCATGAAGAAGATATTTCAAAGACAGCGTTCCGTACTCGTTATGGACATTACGAGTTCACAGTCATGCCATTCGGTTTGACTAATGCTCCTGCTATTTTCATGGACTTAATGAATAGGGTCTGCAAGCCTTATTTAGATAAGTTCATCATCGTTTTCATTGACGACATTTTGATATATTCTAAGACGCGAGCTGATCATGAGCAACATCTTCGTCTTACATTGGAACTCCTAAAGAAAGAACAACTTTTCGCCAAATTCTCCAAGTGTGAATTCTGGCTTAAAGAGGTTCAATTCTTAGGACATATTGTCAACAAACAAGGTATTCATGTAGATCCCTCCAAGATCAGTGCGATTAAGGATTGGGATACACCTACTACCCCTACTGAAGTTCGTTCTTTTCTTGGTCTAGCGGGTTATTACCGCCGCTTCATTGAGAATTTCTCAAAGATTGCAGTTCCTCTAACTGCTCTAACTCAGAAGAACAAGCCATTTGATTGGGGAGTCAAACAAGACGAAGCGTTTCTGACTTTGAAACAGAAACTTTGTGACGCGCCTGTCCTAACTTTGCCCGAGGGTAATGATGATTTCGTCGTTTATTGCGACGCATCTAAATTAGGTCTTGGATGCGTCCTGATGCAAAGAAACAAAGTCATAGCATACGCATCAAGGCAGTTGAAGATACATGAGAAGAACTACACCACTCATGATCTTGAGTTGGGTGCAGTTGTCTTCGCTCTTAAAATCTGGAGACACTACTTGTACGGTACAAAATGTGTGGTTTTCACAGACCACAAAAGTCTTCAGCATATCTTCAATCAAAAAGAGCTCAACATGAGACAACGACGTTGGGTTGAACTTCTAAACGACTACGACTGCGAGATTCGCTACCATCCTGGTAAGGCGAATGTCGTAGCCGATGCATTAAGTCGCAAGGAACGTACTAAGCTTCATTGTGTACGTGTCCAATCTGTTATTCAAACCGATATCCAAGCCCGTATTTCGCAGGCTCAACAAGCTTGTGTTTCACAAGGCTTGATGGACAAGGAATTTCCTTATCACATAACACCTGCTCTTGAATTAAAAGACAATGGATCGTACTATTTCATGGACCGTTTGTGGGTCCCAAGCCAAGATGATCTTCGTACCTTGCTTATGGATGAAGCCCATAAGTCTCGATATTCCATTCATCCTGGCTCAGATAAGATGTATAAGGATCTTCGTATTCAGTATTGGTGGCCTGGTATGAAGAAAGACATTGCCTTATACGTATCCAAATGCCTTACATGCCTTAAGGTTAAGGCTGAACATCAGCGTCCTTCTGGTTTATTGGAGCAACCAGAGATCCCGGTTTGGAAATGGGAAAACATTACTATGGATCTCATTACTAAACTTCCGCGCACAAAGAAAGGTCACGATGCCATCTGGGTAGTCGTGGATCGTCTTACCAAGTCAGCACATTTCTTGCCAATCCGTGAGGATTATTCAGCTGACAAACTTGCTCAAATCTACGTGGATGAAATTGTAGCACGACATGGTGTTCCTTTGAACATCATTTCTGACAGAGATGCTCGTTTCACTTCTCATTTTTGGAGAACCATGCAATCTGCTATGGGGTCTCAACTCAATTTAAGCACAGCTTATCATCCGCAAACGGATGGTCAATCTGAAAGAACAATCCAGACACTGGAGGATATGCTTAGAGCTTGTGTGATAGACTTTGGTGGTAGCTGGGATTCACATCTTCCATTGATTGAATTCTCCTACAACAACAGTTATCACTCCAGCATCAACATGGCTCCTTTCGAGGCTCTCTATGGTCGAAAATGTCGTTCACCAGTCTGCTGGAATGAGATTGGCGAGGCTCAACTTACTGGACCTGCCCTCATTTTAGAAACAACAGAAAAGGTAAAGAAAGTTCGTGATAACCTTCAGACAGCTAGAAGCCGTCAAAAGAGTTACGCGGACCTAAAACGCAAACCCTTGGATTTTCAAGTCGGTGATCGTGTATTACTTAAGGTCTCACCTTGGAAAGGTGTGATCAGATTTGGAAAGAAAGGAAAACTTGCACCTAGATATGTTGGACCATTCAAGATCGTCGAAAGAATCGGTAAGGTAGCCTACAGACTTGAGTTACCTCCTGAACTTGGAAATGTTCATCCAACCTTTCACGTGTCCAATCTCAAGAGGTGTTTAGCTGATGAAAACCTCCACATACCGCTTGACGAAATTCGTGTTGATGAAACACTGAAATTTGTTGAGAAACCGGTAGAAATCATGGAACGTGAAGTCAAGTGGCTCAAACGCAAGCGCATTCCTTTGGTCAAGGTTCGTTGGGAATCTAAGCGTGGACCCGAGTTTACTTGGGAACGTGAAGACCAAATGAAGGCAAAATATCCGCATCTTTTTCAATCAGTTTCCTCTAAATAAATTTCGGGACGAAATTTCCACAAGTAGGGGAGACTGTAACATTTGTGCCTGTAATCATCATGAACAGTTCAATTATCAATAAAATAATGTTATTTGATCCCAATGTTTGTTTCATTGTGTTTTACATTTTTCGTGTTTTGACTTTCGTTCAATTTCAAACTCTACATCGCTTTCTGGAGCATTATACGCAAACTGGTGCGTAAACGTACTCAGTTTAATGCGACAAATACTCCGGAACATCAACATATACTCAACATACCTTAAATAACCTTTACATAACTTAGAAATTAGTTTTGAAGGCTTTGGTATAGCAAAAACAACTTAATTCACTTACAGGGACTAAACTTGACAAACTGCGAAAGTATGCCAATTTGAACTATAACGAACATTCCGGAACATGTCCATAAGTTAAACATACCATAAATATCCTTTACATAGCTTAGCAATAGGCTTTGAGGGGTTTGGTATGCTAAAACAAACTTTTGGATCATTCAGGGACTAAAAGTGTCAAAAGTGCACAAGTTTGCACTTTCGCGCATAACTTACGTTCTGAATACATCCGGACATCCAAAAATTTATGTAAGCATCCTTATATTATGCCTTAGTGGTTGGCATGAGAAAAATCCATTCGTCGCGTCATTTGGATCGTCTTTCACGCTTATGCGCATTCCGTCGTAATTAAGCGAACATCGCGATCGTACGGCCAAACGAACCGACATCCGACATATTTTTGGGCATGTTTCATGTCCACAATGTTTAGGCATCATTTTTGGGTCTTAAAGGTGACTTTACAGGTCTTAAAGGGGCTGGAAATAGCTTAAAAACGCAACAGGGGCTGAATACGTAAATTCTGCAAGTGGTGCAGATCAGACGGGGCTAGGCGACCCGCGTAAGACCTACACCCACTTTCACGCGGGCCGCGTGAACATGTCTGACAGCAGATTCTGCATTTAATGCAGAATCTGGCCTTTCGTTCGATCAAAGGGCGATGCCTTTTCACCCAAATGAAGGGCCAAGGGTCAAGTTCACTGAATCTAACCCCTGGACACATGTACGCGCGAGATCAAAGCACGATATTCGATAAAACGATCCTAACGGTTCCACTTTTCCTATAAATACCCCCCCTTTTTGTGTAAAAACCCACAAATCAGATCTAAATGCTCTAAGTTGATGCTTATGCTTCATACCTGAGCTATTGGATCTTGATTAGCACTCGGGGACCCTCCGTAAGTCTTCTTTCGCTCTTTTATTCGCTTTTCGAGTCCGAAAGTCAACGTTTTGTTGACTTTCTGCATTGACCAGCATATGGTCGATGCGAAGTTCATGGAACTTCATAACGTGAGCGTGATCACGATGGTTATGGTCCGTAGTGACCATACCTACTGATCACCACGTTATCTAGGCTCGGTGACGAGTCGTAGTTTCGGCCAAAATGTGCATTCTTGCATATTTTGTAACCAAACTACTTGTGGGCATCAAAGCCGTTTGTTTTGATGTCAAACCTGTTTCTAAACTTAGTTAAGCATGTTCTAACATGCTTAGCTCGTCACTTTTAGTTTAGTGCTTATATAGGGTCGTAAGGTAAGCGATCTAAACCATCGCTTATGCTTTCGAACCCGACCCTTTTGGTCGGTCATTAGGATCCGACCAAACATATTAGGTGACCATAGCTACAACCTTCCGAGGTTATACCTTGTGGTCGCAATGTTAGGCGTTCCGAACGCGTTCTACGCGAACGACGCGTTAGGGTAGCGTAAGCTACCTGAACGGGTCGTGATGGACCGTAAGCACTTAGGTTAAGTTTCATTTTAGTATGTAGGCTTTGTTGAACCATATTACACGAGTCTCCATACTCGTTTGGTTTACGAACCCGCGTACTATCCGATCTTCCGATTTGGTCCGGTATATTAACATAGCTACCTATTAGGTGCCGTTGATATTCCGTGACCTCTCGCATTACCTGGTTATTTCACAAGAACAACAAAGCAACCTCAGGTGAGTACATAGAACCCCATCTTTTACTGTTTTCCAAACTGTTTTGGGGTGAAACACATGTGCCTATCTGTTACATTCATGCTTTCCATGTTTCCACATCATATGCCTGCTATGTTGTTAGTACATTATAGTACACGATTTCATTACATTTCATGCTATGTATGCCCATTGTGTGCGTACTTAGTACATTGATTTACATTACATTTCTGTTGCATATGTTTACTCAGCATATGGACACATTGATTTACATGAACATTTCTGTTGCATATGTTTACTCAGCATATGGACACATTGATTTACATGAACATTTCTGTTGCATATGTTTACTCAGCATATGGACACATTGATTTACATAAACATTTCTGTTGCATATGTTTACTCAGCATATGGACACATTGATTTACATGAACATTTCTGTTGCATATGTTTACTCAGCATATGGACACATTGATTTACATGAACATTTCTGCTGTATATGTTTACTCAGCATATGGGCACATGCCTTCATTTTGTTATGACATTTGGTTTGTTTAACATGGGACAATACATTCATTAACATTAGCTACGCCGTTCGTTAGTAGGTAGTGGTACCATAGGAATTGACAACTCCCATTCCTGAAGTCCTGGGTTTGATAGGACTGGAAGGAATGACCGAATTCGATATACATAACTTAGATAAACCTTTAATTTGTTTAAGGGTTTATCGCCGCAGTCTCAAGGCTTGGATGTATGCATAGTTTACAATACCACATAAATGTTAATATCAATAGAGCATGCATTTCCCGCAGAACATAACGCTGATTTAAACCACGTTTTACTTCAACGACTTGTTTTGTGCATATGGTTTAAGTTGACACATTTCGCTTACCATACATGATACATTTTGGGATTACACATTACATGATTTACATTGAACATAAACACGTCGACATTGACATACACATTTGGTGGTTTACATTCGAACATAAACATTTGACATGGTTTACAATAACACTTGACATTTGGTTTACACATGAACAATTTACATGGTGGATTGGTTTGGGTAAGTGATTTAAGTAACGAGGCATGTGTAATATGATACAAGCATGGTGGATACGCCGCTGGTACTTCCTATATATAAATGTTTGTATAATATTACATATCGTGGCGTTATCTAAGTCATTTCAGTTTAGACACATTACATTTTACATAAATAACATATTCTTCACAAGACATTATTTTCACAAACAACTTATCTTATTCAACTCATTTTACTTAGTTATTCATTTAACCTTGCACTTATCTATACATATCATTTGATGTTATCGTTTTTCAAATGGTTTACAAAGCAAAACAAATTACAAGGTTCATGACTGACTGTTATTAAACATTCTTTAAACTCAAGACATGAATCCCATTTTCACAAAACCTATGTATCTCACAGGCATTTTTATGCTGACGTACCTACTTTCACATGTGTTTTCAGGAGCTAATCCATAGGACGATGATCATGATTCTAGGGCGGACCTGTGCCTTAGAGCCTAAATATGAAGTTTGAACTAGCTTAATTATGTTTTGATTTCCGTACTCTCTTTCTAAGACAATGTAACACCTTTGTTTATAAATAAAATACAACTTGTATGCCATGGTTATGAAACAATTTAATTCTGTCCACGACACTCCCCGGCGTTTCCGCCGCGGTTGCATGTTATACGCGGCCGGGGTGTGACACACGCTATGTGATGAACTTTGCTTGCGAAACCATACAAACATGAACTAACTGTGAACACGTGTATACACTAGGCTTTGATTGATTACTTGTGAGTGCATAACCTAGCATACCGAGCAAACCAAGGTGAGTTCACACCCTTACTAAGGCATGGGATTCCCAAGGGCTTGGGAATGGGATTGAAGAAATAAGGTTGAATAGATTCGTACTGACACTAATACTAGACTACCATACCACTGTCCTCGGTTGTGCATGATACATACTTATGCTATTCACTGTCCTCGGTTGTGCAGGACACATACTTATAAACTACGTATACTTATACTTACTACTATCCTCGGTTGTGAAGGATACTTATACTTACTACTATCCTCGGTTGTGAAGGATACTTATACTTACTACTATCCTCGGTTGTGAAGGATACCTATACTTATTACTATCCTCGGATGTGAAGGATACTTATACTTATTACTATCCTCGGATGTGAAGGATACTTATGCTTATTACTATCCTCGGTTGTGAAGGATACTTATGGTTACGAGTAGTCTAGTGGTTATACAACATGGGAAGCCCCCACCAATAGAACGTACTAACGGCCCAGTAGAGCCACCTGTTACAAACGAACTTACTATTACACATTTACTTTCTGTGAACTCGCTCAACTAGTTGTTGATCCTCTGTTACATGCCTTGCAGGTCGTTAGGTATATGGAGCTTGCACAGGGAGGAGCAGGTCGTTGTGGGCTTGGATCGTGATTATCCTGTTAAACACCTTTGATATTTGATACTTGTTTACGATGGGTTTTATTTATACGCTTCCGCTAAACAAAGATAACTTTCTTATGATTTGAAACACCTTTCATATGGATTTGGTTTGGTTTAAATGACAACTACTTTTATTATATGTATTGTTCTGTATGATTGGTGGCTTGATCCTGGTCATGTCACGCCTCCTAGCGGTGGTACTCCGCGTGTGGATTTTGGGGGTGTGACAGATTGGTATCAGAGCCATTGGTTATAGAGAACTTGGTTTTAATATGGGAAAACGTTTTTATTAAAACCAGACTATAACCAGAACAGTGCTCTCAACGATCCACAACGACGCTTCGCTTCACGTGCAAGACTCGACATCCTAGGTAATAAGGTCTATGTTTATTGCCTACATGCTAGAATTGCATAGAACTTTGCTCGTAGTATGCTTACATTACTTTGCTCACTACTTGTTACTGCTTGAGAACACCTATGTGCCTACACTTTTCTGCCATCGCACTACTCGCGAACCATTCATACTTATGCTACCTTTACTGTTCGATCATGTCTGGACGTGTTGACATGACTCAAGCCCGGTTGACGGCTCTCATTAACGAACAAGTTGCTGCGGCACTTACAGCCGCACAAGCAGGAGGTATAACCTGCTATTCCAGACCTATCCTAGGATGTTAGATCCTACTCTCGTGACCCAACTCTCGCGCTTAACCTTGACCTATCTTTCTCGCGCAACGGGTCAGAACGCACAGCAACCTGTCTGCACATTCAAGAAGTTCATGGACTGTCGTCCAAGCACATTCAGTGGCACGGAAGGAGCAGTGGGACTACTCCATTGGTTTGAGAAGCTCGAGTCAGTGTTCGAGATGTGTGAATGCCCTGAGGCTCGCAGGGTTAAGTACGCCACTGGCACGTTGGAAAAAATCGCGTTAACTTGGTGGAACGCGCAAGTACAAATCCTCGGGCTGGCAGCTGCTAACGCCACCCCTGGAACGAATTCAAAAGAATGCATTAAAAGGGAATACCGCACGCGTGATGACATCCACAAGTTGGAAGTGGAGCTTTACCATTTGAAAATGACGGGGTCAGGAAATTGATGCTTATACGAAACGGTCGAACGAACTGGCCATCTTGTGTCCAACCATGGTGGACCCTCCAAGCAAGCGTATCGAATTGTACCTCAAGGGTCTAGCCTCAGAGATTCAGAGCCATGCTACATCGACTAACCTCGACAATATCCAAGACATTCAGCGTCTTGCTCATCGCCTCATGGATCAGGCAGTGGAACAGAACAGGCTGCCTAGTTGTATCAGCGCTATTACTACCGCCACCACTTCTACTACTCCCGCTACTCCTAGTGACAACAAGCGGTAATGGGATGGGTATTCCAGCAAGGGTTCAGCTACCGTTCAGTCTCAAGCACAGCAACAGCGCAAGAATAGTGATCACCAGAGCCGAGTCAGCCAACTTCTGGTGGTCAGGGGCAGGGTGGATATCGGGGAATTCACCCAACGTGTAACTAATGCAACAGACACCACGATGGTTAGTGCAACGAGGGACATTGCCAGAGGTGTCTCAAGATGGGTCATGAAGCTTAGGATTCAGGAGTCCACGGCCTGCAAAACGGAATCGCCAGCACCGTATCGCTTAGCTCCACCAGAATCGGAAGAACTATCGACTCAGCTACAAGAAATCTTGGATAAGGGATTTATCCGACCTATCTTTTCGCCTTGGGGAGCTACAAGAACTCTTGGATACCATTTATCTGTGAAAAAGAAGGATGGCACCTTCAGGATGTGAGCTTGATTACCGTGAACTGAACAAGGACACAGTGAAGAACCGTTACCCTCTTCCACGCATTGACGACTTATTTGACTAGTTGCAAGGGTCGAGTTACTACTCTAAGATTGATCTAAGGTCAGGTTACCATCAGCTGAGAGTCCGAGATGAGGACGTCTCCAAGACACCATTCAGAACTCGCTACGGTCACTACGAGTTTCTTGTCATGCCATTCGGGCTTACGAACGCGCCTGCAGTCTTCATGGATCTTATGAACAGGGTGTGCAAACCCTACCTTGATAAGTTCGTCATCGTTTTCATCGACGACATTCTGATCTACTCCAAAAGTCAGGAGGAGCACGAGCAGCACTTACTTCTTATCTTGGAACTTCTTCGAAAGGAGCAACTGTATGCAAAGTTTTCAAAATGCGACTTCTGGCTTCGTGAAGTCCACTTTCTAGGCCATGTGGTGAACAAGGATGGGATTCATGTCGATCCATCCAAGGTAGATTCGATCAGGAATTGGCCAGCACCGCGTACACCAACAGAAATATGCCAATTCTTGGGTTTGGTGGGATACTACAGGCAGTTTATCAAAGACTTCTCCAAGATCGCGCAGCCGCTTACTATGCTGACACAGAAAGGTATCGTTTACAGATGGGGTAATACGCAGAAAACTGCTTTTCAGTACCTGAAGGATAGACTATGCAGCGCACCTATCCTCTCACTGCCCGAGGGCACGGATGACTTCGTGGTTTATTGTGACGCATCGATACAGGGGCTTGGTTGTGTATTGATGCAGCGGGATGAAGTTATTGCCTACGCCTCTTGTCAACTCAAGATTCATGAACGGAACTACACGACGCACGATTTAGAGCTGGGAGCTGTTGTTTTCGCGCTCAAGATATGGCGACACTACCTGTACGGTACCAAGTGCACAATTTACACCGATCACAGGAGTCTCGAACATATCTTCAAGCAGAAGGAATTGAATATGCGTCAACGACGATGGGTCGAGCTGCTTAACGATTACGAATGTGCTATCGAGTACCATCCAGGCAAAGCCAATGTTGTGGCTGATGCTCTCAGTCGAAAAGACACTCTACCTAGGCGGGTACGAGCTTTGTAGCTCACTATTCAGTCTGATCTCCCTGCACAAATACGAGATGCTCAGGTGGAAGCATTGAAACCGGAAAACGTAAAGGATGAAGCTTTGCGTGGCTCAAGGCAACGATTAGAACAAAGGGAAGACGGCGCCTACTATGTAACTGGACGTATTTGAGTCCCACTATACGGCGGTTTACGAGAACTGGTGATGGATGAAGCACACAAGTCTCGCTACTCGGTACATCCTGGGTCGGATAAGATGTACCACGATATCAGAACTACATATTGGTGGCCTAGCATGAAGGCCCACGTTGCAATTTACGTCGGCAAACGTTTGGCTTGTGCGAGAGTCAAGACAGAGTACCAGAAACCCCCAGGCCTACTTCAACAGCCTAAGATACCTCAATGGAAATGGGAAGAAATTACCATGGATTTTGTTACAGGCCTACCTAGATCTCAGCGTGGGAACGATACAATATGGGTAATCGTGGATCAACTCACCAAGTCTGCACACTTCCTAGCTATAAAGGAAACGGATAAGTTCTCCACTCTCGCAGGCCTCTATCTTAAAGAAGTTGTTTCAAGGCACGGGGTGCCCACCTTCATCATTTCGGATCGGGATGCACGATTCACGTCAGAGCTATGGCAAGCGATGCACAAATCTTTCGGCTCACGATTAGACATGAGCACAGCATATCATCCTCAGACGGATGGGCAGTCTGAGCGAACGATCCAGACTCTCGAAGACATGCTTCGGACGTGTGTTATCGATTTCGGCAACAGCTGGGAAAAGCACCTCCCTTTAGTGGAGTTTTCGTACAATAACAGTTACCACATCAGCATTCACGCCGCTCCATTCGAGGCATTGTACGGACGTAAATGCCGGTCACCACTCGGTTGGGCAGAGGTGGGGGACAGTTAGATTACAGGCCCAGAAATGGTAGTTGACGCTACTGAACGAATTGCACAGATACGAAAACGCATGGCGGCAGCTCGCGATCGCCAGAAAAGCTACGCAGATAAGCGTAGGAAGCCATTGGAATTTCAGGTCGGGGACCGGGTTTTACTCAAAGTTTCACCCTGGAAGGGTGTGGTTAGTTTTGGTAAAGAGGCAAACTCAATCCACGGTATGTTGGACCGTTCGAAATCACTGAAAAAAAAATAGGCTCAGTAGCCTACAGACTGAACCTACCAACTGAACTCGGTGCAGTTCACAATGTATTTCACGTGTCGAATCTGAAGAAGTGCCTGTCAGATGAGACCCTCATAGTTCCTTTTAAGGAACTCACTATCGACGAGCGGTTGCAGTTCGTCGAGGAACCAGTTGAAATCACGGACCGGGATGTAAGGTCCTCAAACACAAGAGAATCCCTCTTGTTCGAGTTCGTTGGAACTCCAAACGTGGCCCAGAGTACACCTAGGAACGCGAAGACCAGATGACAGAAAAGTACACCCATTTATTCGAAACCAATGCAACCACTACTGAGACTGAAGCTACTACTACTGAATTTCGGGACGAAATTCCAAATCAACGGGGGGATGATGTGACACCCCAGGAAAAACCAGTGAATAATACAGCTTACCTAGCTTCCTCAGTGATTGCGTACCAAATTTCGGGACGAAATTTCTTTCAAGTTGGGGATAATGTGACAACTCAAATTTCCAAGATTTCTGTTTCGCATTTATTGCATGTTCTTATATTGTTTAGCTGTTTATTTGCACAATTAATTGCTATGAAATTGTATACGTTTTGATGCGATGAATCGTATTGTGTGATTGTGCATTTGTTAATTGTGAAAGACTTGGTAAATATATGAACTTGGTGGTGAAACTAGGAAATGGTTATGGGATGGTGTGCATGTGTAAAATATAATACTTAGGGAGGTAGAGGGTAATTAGTGAAATCCTAGATACTTAACCCTAAATCCCCTTTTCACTAATCATTTGCACACAAAACCAAAACAAGTACTTGCATTTTTCTAATCCCCTAGGAATCATCATCACCACCATCATTGGCACAAGGCATTCATCACTTTCGATTCCACATTTCTCTAGAATCATCACAAGGTAAATGATTATTGCTTATTGATTTCTTGATTATATCAAATGATTATTGTTTATTGATTTCTTGATCATGTACTCATGGAAAACCCTAGTTTCTCATATGTTATTCTGTGATTTGATCCTGGATAGTTGAGATTATGATTAGATGTATGCTTGGTAGATTGATCCTGTGATGATTGTTATTGTTATGCATCGATCAATTGATTGTGAATCTGCCGTCTAGGTGAATGAAGTTAGGGTTCTTAATCGTATAGAAATAAAATGTAACTGATGTTCATGAGAACGATGCTCTGCTCGATGATTTATGTTACTTGTGGCCCGACCTTTGATTGTCATATAGTCTGAGTTTGTGAAATATGAAATCTAGTCCGAGGTATATCACTATGTTACCATGTCCGAGTTATTTGAGGTACATTGGATCCGAGTTAATTGCTTGTTTTGTTGCCCGACCTTTAATATCTTGTAGAAGGTCCGAGTTTCATACCTCAGGACACTAGGTCCGAGTTTCAAGTTCCACTTCTGAGTTTCTTTTCACTTGAAGGGGTCCGAGTTTGTGAGCCCAACCTATAGTCCGACTTTGTGAAAAGAAAACCTCAGGTCCGAGTTTATACCTTCTCCGAATTCCTTTGGCTTAAAAAGCCTTAGTCCGAGGTTGTGGGGAGGGGTATTACCCTGTCCGAGTTTAAGGGGGGGGGGGGTGGCCCTCTTGGCCGACTTTTGACAAGGACAAGAACATCCGACCTTTTTATCCATCCAAGGTCCGAGTTTGATACCCTCATGGTGGTCCGAGCTTCATGAAACTATGCCCGACTTTCCTCATGTTTCCAGGGGTCCGAGTTTAAGAATAGAAACCCCCCACCATCCTGTCGACTTTTACATATGTAGCATAGATTTTTCTGGTTCAAGCAAGGTGGTACGAGTTTGGTGTATGTTTGTGATTTGAATTTCATAAGGATAGTGATTGTCTGAATGTTAACTAGGAAGCTTTGCCTAAATGTTTGATGATGCAATGAAATAGCCCGATTGTTTGTTATATGCAGGATCTGATTATTGCTTAAACATTAGCCTTATTAACTCTCTTAATTAGTAAACTATATTAGAGTGTAATCAGGTTAAACACGTTAATTCTGTTATGATTGCAAGGATGATTATCACAGCTAGACGTATAACATTTCTATTATGCGAATCCTGTTAACCTGTTCTTCCCATCAAGCATGAAATGTATGAAGATGATTAACTGGTTGCAATGTCTGATGTTAACTGTTACACACGCTATGTGATGAACTTTGCTTGCGAAACCATACAAACATGAACTAACTGTGAACACGTGTATACACTAGGCTTTGATTGATTACTTGTGAGTGCATAACCTAGCATACCGAGCAAACCAAGGTGAGTTCACACCCTTACTAAGGCATGGGATTCCCAAGGGCTTGGGAATGGGATTGAAGAAATAAGGTTGAATAGATTCGTACTGACACTAATACTAGACTACCATACCACTGTCCTCGGTTGTGCATGACACATACTTATGCTATTCACTGTCCTCGGTTGTGCAGGACACATACTTATAAACTACGTATACTTATACTTACTACTATCCTCGGTTGTGAAGGATACTTATACTTACTACTATCCTCGGTTGTGAAGGATACTTATACTTACTACTATCCTCGGTTGTGAAGGATACCTATACTTATTACTATCCTCGGATGTGAAGGATACTTATACTTATTACTATCCTCGGATGTGAAGGATACTTATGCTTATTACTATCCTCGGTTGTGAAGGATACTTATGGTTACGAGTAGTCTAGTGGTTATACAACATGGGAAGCCCCCACCAATAGAACGTACTAACGGCCCAGTAGAGCCACCTGTTACAAACGAACTTACTATTACACATTTACTTTCTGTGAACTCGCTCAACTAGTTGTTGATCCTCTGTTACATGCCTTGCAGGTCGTTAGGTATATGGAGCTTGCACAGGGAGGAGCAGGTCGCTGTGGGCTTGGATCGTGATTATCCTGTTAAACACCTTTGATATTTGATACTTGTTTACGATGGGTTTTATTTATACGCTTCCGCTAAACAAAGATAACTTTCTTATGATTTGAAACACCTTTCATATGGATTTGGTTTGGTTTAAATGACAACTACTTTTATTATATGTATTGTTCTGTATGATTGGTGGCTTGATCCTGGTCATGTCACGCCTCCTAGCGGTGGTACTCCGCGTGTGGATTTTGGGGGTGTGACACTTGTGATGTCACCTGGGTGATGTCACTTGTGATGTCACCTATGTGATGTCACTTGTGATGTCATGCCTGATCAGATCTGCAACGAATCCGAGACTCGACATAAGACGAAGACGACAGATGACTGCACCAACAGACTCCCCCTCAGATGTTGACGAGTCTTAAGTGTCGAGTCTTCAATGACTTCAGTCTTTATCAGTCTGAACACTCTCTGAAATATCTCACAGTGTAAGCATCCTCAAATCTTTCTCTTCTCTTTTCATCATCATCAACAGACTCCCCAAACAATCTCTACACGGATGTCTTCAGACTCCCCCTTTCGAAATGCTGGGATCGCAGTCTGGCATGTTGAAATCACAAAGACTTCAGGTATCGGAACCTGGTTCTCTATCACTTAGAAACCTGAACATCCTCTACCTCACAATAAATTTTCTGATGATAACTTGTAAAAATAATCTCATCATCTAATGAATCACTCGCAGACAGTATACAATCAAAAGAATAATTTTACAATGTTAATCTTTGAAGAACCACTTGAAGATATATCATTTTTATTTTCTAAACAACACACTCTCCCATACCATCTGTTCATCATGTTTAGCACCCGGAATTTTGAAAATCAACTTTTCAATATCAGTTGTCGAAAATCTTTTTGTATTTTAAAAAAAAATTATGCTAAAACACACTGAAAATCTTTTTGGATTTTTGACATAAGAGAAATAAAATGCAGTAAAGAAATATTTACAAACATTATTTTTGTGAGTTTGTGTAAGAGGATCATATCAGCTTATGAGACAAATCACCAACACCGTTAAGCTTGATTTCATTTTAAGTTCTAAACAGTTTACCTAGATTGTCAGTATACTGGTCCACTTAAGTTTTCACACAAAGTTCAACTGATCCGAGATACGATATTAATGTCTTAGAAACTAAAACTTATCCGTGTGTCCCACTACTTGAATATACTCCCGTATCCAGATCCCAATATTCAGTCTTACATGTGAGTATACCTAGATGATATCTGTAAGGGGTTAGGTGCGAAACCGTGAGAGCTCAGGTCAGAACTTCCGTTCAGCAGAGAGATGACGGCTCGACTTTTGGTGGGTCCCCTTTAGAGGATCTTTTTTACAACAGCAATGACTATCAATTTTATTGTTTCATCGATTTGCTGAGGGCTGCGCTTTTTCAAGCATTTTCAGAAAGTATTATCCGGGGACTAGGTCAGTACTTCCATACAGCAGAAGTCCCTGGATAATACCCCAGATATCACTGAGCATAAAGACCTAGTATCTCAGAATAAGGGACCTTTCAAACAAGATTTCAGGGGTTACCTATATATCCAAGAAGTCGTTACCCACAGAATAAGTAAGTTTGAAATTTAGGTTTATATCTCGTCACAATCTACTAAATGTGCAAAAATCTACTGACACATCCATAGTAAGATTGTTTATCACTTTTAAACTTTCCAATTCTTTAGCATGTTGTGATAGTCCGCTGATGTACTATCATTTCCTCTTTTTCACAACAAACTCATTTTTGGTTTTTATCATGTTTTTGTCTTTTTCAAATTTTCTAATGTTTTTGGATTTTCTGAAAATTTCTACCCCCCCTAAAATGCAAACACATTAACGAAAATTGAAAACAAACTGTACAGAAACATGACAACCGATATTAAATCGCCTCAATTCGCCATTCACTTTGGCATAAACAATCAGAACTCCCCCTATCAACAAACTATTTTCTCATTTAGATTTCAAAACACTTAAGTTTGTTTTAATCAAAATGATTTCTCCAGAAAATAAGTTTGGTTGATTTTACCACTTGTAAGTATATCAGTACTAAGTTCGGGGATGTGGTTCATCATCTTGTCTCTCAATCACTTGTAGGAAAATGCAAGTACAAATTAATGTCCTTGATTTACCATATGCACAAGTTATGCATAATCAATTCTTCTAACCACTTGTAAACAAACACAAACAAACCTTTTTACCGTTTACATGATTGACATTACCGTAGTAAATTCCTCAAGAAAGATGCCGATACCTGCTCCTCGCTTACCAACCTGGAAGCTCCGGCATAGTCCTTTATTCTGTAAAATTTTAACAATTTCAAACACTTTCAAATCATCCTAATTAAACATGAAGGATGCCGATTCCTGATCCACGATTACCAACTTGGGATCTCCAGCAAGTCCGGTGTTTTATTCAAACATAATGTCCACCCAAGCCTCACCAGCCTTGGGTGACTTTGGAATACATCTGTCCCACCAAGATTTTGATTTATAAAATTCTTTAGCACCCTTTACTTTCTTATCAACCATCTTCCCAAAAATGTGTTTGACTTTCCCGTTGAAAGCCTTCTCAACATCAAATTCTCCTTTATCAGCGAAGAATTGATTTGAGATCTCTACCTTTCCAACTTTCTTCATCAAATTTTCCTTTGACAGTAACGCAAAATTCTCATCGTTCACCACTGGAACGGAATTCACAATCTTTTTATCAACCAATGACTCCTCTGATTTTATGGAATCAGATTCATTGTCAGAATTACCTTCAGATTTAACAACCCATTTTTGTTTACTTAAATCACCTCTTCTTTTGTAAAACCTTTTTGAACTTTCTCCTTCCTCAGAAGTAGAATTTTCAAACTTTTTAACAATTTTTACAGATTGCTCTTTCTTATCAACACAAGTTTTTCTCAAAACAGAGTTAGAAGAAACTCCCTGTTTTTGGTAGTTGGTCTTGGGGCAATTCCAAGCTATGTGTCCAACTTCCTGGCATTTGAAACAGGTTCTTCTGTCAACTCTTTGAGCAGATTTTCTCACATTCTTCTTCACTTCAGCAAGAAACTCTTGATTCGACTGTTTCCAGAAAGGTTTCTTCTGCTCATCTTCAGAACTCCCACCTGAAACAAATTTTGTTTTTGGTTTATAAGTTTTCTGATTTTTATAATTTTCTTGTGAAATAAAACCAAGACCTTTCTTTTGAGATTACCATTATGGTTTGGTTTCTTTTGGAAACTATAACCACAACCATAACCCATTTTCTTATTTACTCTTTGTTGAATCCTTGAAGTGTAAGGTTTAGGTTTTGCAGAAAGATTTAAATCTTTTATTTCAGAAATATTAATTTCTGTTAATTTGAAAACCTTTTTGATCATTTCATTTTTAACACTTTTTATTGGGAATTCCTCATCAGAATATAATTTGTCTGAATCATTCAATGTATATGCTACTTTGACTGATCCATCATTCAAATTAGATTTTGATAACAGAAATTCTTTATTGTAAACCCTCTTAACCGGCGAAGTCGGACTTTTTTCAGACGAACTCGAACTATCTGACTTAGACTCCAACTTTGACTCTTCATCCATATCCAACACCTGATCGACAACTCTTTTAACTAATTCAGACTCATGATCAGTGTCAGACGCTGTGAATGTGACATCAATATTGTCTGGTAATTCATCAGTGATTTCAGACTTTAATTTGATGTTTAGAGCCTTGTCTACTTGTTCCTCATTTGGTTTCCTGGGGGAATAACTCTCAAAGATAGGAGGCGGACATCTGTTATACTTGACACTTGGTTTCTTACTAGTATCCTCTTCTTTTTCTTTCTTCTTGAACGCTTCAAGACCTGCAACAGTAGGATAAACCCGATCAATCAGATAATCACATGTAGTATAACTCAAAAGTAATAGGTTAATCCTTTCACTCTCAATTCTCTCAAGTTCCAACTCCTTCTTCAAGTTAGCACAATCTTCAATGTAATCATTTATGACACTTTGCTTTGTCATCAAAGTTGCACTCATTTTGTCATTTGCCTTTTCAATTTCTGCATTCGTTCTTTTTAAACTGTCAACTGTCCTGTTCACTACATCGTATGACTCTTTAACATACTTCACATCAGACAGTAAATCTTCCTTCATCTTCTCTAACTCAGCAATCTTTTTGTCTTTCTCATCACACTCTTTGCAAGATTCTGAACATTTCTCACAAGGCTTAGTAACTTCAACCACCTTTCCAACTATCTTTTCGACTTCGACAGTCTTTTCAACTTCTACAAGTTTCTCGACCTCAACAATCTTTTCGACAATCTTTTCGACAATCTTTTCTACTTCGACTATTTTCTCAACTTCCACGAGTTTCTCGACTTCAACAATTTTCTCCACTACTTTCTCTACTTCAACAATCTTCTCTATTGCAATCTCAGCAGTTGCTTCATCTTTCGTTTCTACAGCTTCAGTCTTCGCCTTTTCCTCAGCGAGTAGCTTTGCTGCTTCTAGCTCTCTCTACAATCGAGCAATCTTCTTCTGATTCAGCATCTCAACTTTATCTGCATAGAAAAAAAATTAAAACTGTCAGGATCAATGCTTTTTCTACATTTGTTAAGATACTCTTCCTCATCATCCGTATCAACATCACTTCCAAGATCTGGAAATATCGGAATCCTTTTCTGACAATCCTCATTTTGATCCAGAATCCTGGTAACTAATGCCACATCTGGTTTAGTTCCACTAGGTATATACTTATCCCAGCTAAACCCCTGTGCAACAACCTCATCACTTTGGTCTATTATCCCATAATAAGCTTTCCTATTGGCTTCTTCAATCATTTTCCCATGAGCAGTTTGCGGTTCCTTTTGTTGAGGTTTTTGATCGATTTGATGAAAGATTGATTTCTGATAATAATTGCTCTTTTCTTGACTTTCATTTGACTCTTGGTTTTTACATTCCCGTTTAAAGTGACCCTTTCCTTTACATCGGAAACAGGTAACTTTTGACTTGTCAAAACCAAGTGGAGAGGTAGCCATTCCTCGAAACTCGTCTCTGCCAGTGATCTGTTGAAATTTTTCAGCTCTCTTGCAGGCACTAGCTAAGCACCACTTCACATCCATCAGCTCAAGCTCTTCTGCATCAATTTGGTCGTAATCTTCCTTTGTGAGCATCGGATTACCAATCCTTCCAGCAATCAGACTTTCATACGACTCTAACATGGCGACAAGAGATGCCATGTGTTGCTTTGCCACCTCAGGAGAAAGATTCTGACCATTCTGAATAGTTAGAGTAACATTGCACTGCAGATTATTCGAATTTTGCTTTTGAGGGCTAGGTGTGTTGCTGTTTGGATCAAAGCTTGAGAATGATGAAGTAGATCCACCACTTTGAGTTGTAGTACTTGCATTTGGACTTGCAGAACCATCAGCACTGAATGCAGTACTAATCTTTGGACTTTGACTGGGAGTGGTCTCAAACTTGTTCCCTCGATAGTACAGACTGACGTCTTGCTTTGCATTTGGATTTGCCATGATAGCTGTCTTTTGAATATCCAGCTCCTGCTCTTCGATTTTCTGAATAAACTGAGCCAAATTCATGCTCTCGGACTTTCTCATAAGTTTCACAACCATCAAATATGTTCCCCACTTATGCTGTGGTAACGCCTCAGCTAGTTTATCGACCCACTCATCATCCTCTTTCTTGATGTCCAACCTACCCATTTCCAATACCAGATGACAATACCTATCAATGGTCTGTTTTGTAGTTTCATGGTCGAAAGCTGTAAACATATCGAATGATTTTTTCAATAACGCCTTTTTGTTTTTGATCATATCAGCACTCCCTCTGAATTTCTGAATCAACGCTTCCCAGATGGATCTAGCTGTTCCGTTATGTTGAAGTAACACAAAAATATCTTCTTTAACTGCTTGCTGAAGGATGCTGATCATCATCTTTTCACTTGTGTATTTCAACTTGTCAGCTTCTGTAAAATCATTAAAACCCTTCTCTAATCCATGTTCATTCTTTGGTTTCTCATAATCTTTCAGTAAAGAACACCAAGCAGCGAATCTGTAAGCTTGAACCCAGTTCTCGAATCGGTTTTTCCAACCTTGAAAAGCTTCAATGAACATGAGTTTCGGTGGTTTTTGATGAGTTCCAGTCTCATTCTCATTATACAAAGCTTCAGCAGCGGTTATAGGGGCAACGGGTGTCGCGAACGCATTGTAGAACTCTTCAGCCATGTTTCAAAAATCAGATGATACTTCGGGAAATACCTGACAACACACAAATAAAACATAATCAGTTTAAAGATTTATCAATTAATAGAAACGAACTGGTACTCGAACTGGTGATTATTCTGTGCGGATTGAGGGTTGACACACTGTGCGGACTGAACTTGATGTGAACTGAGATTTAAATTGACAAACCGACAGAACTGCAATGACTCGGATCAATTTCAAACGAACAGACTCACTTTGTGCGAATTGATGGACTTTTGATCGACCTGATGGACTTTTGACAATTGAGAACTTCAAATCATATAAACTAGAACCAACTTTCAAGCGAATTGGACCTTTACAACTAAATGACCTCGTGAATAATACGCGTGAAGAAAATAACCTGTTTGGTCCTTTAAATCTTAGGCTGCTCAAAATCAAAACTACACTATACTTGTGCCGTGAACTTTAATCAAACAACACTATACTTGGGCCATTCAAAACAGTGAACAATTTATTGGCACTATTTGATCCTATTCTCAATTCACATGTACATAAAATGGCCGACATATACTTTTTTTAAAAAAAATCATTGATTGAGCCGTCCATAATAGTGATCACATGAGTTGACAACACCTTTAATCACATGGGCTTCATTATTGTACCGCCCAAAAAAATCAATTAATGACAGTTGACTTTGATTGGATTATTTAAAATGAATTCTATCAACTATGTGGCCGACAAAAGTATGCATCACAAGAATCTCATTGGGCCAATCCACTTACTGACGATTTTGAACTATGTAACAAAATCCATGGAAATTTCTTCCCACTTCCATTGTGGTATCTTGGGCTGCTGAAGTAGGCCCGATGGTTTCTGATACTCCACTTTGACTTTTGCACATGTCAAACACTTGCCAACGTAAGTCGCGATGTGGCCTTTCATGCCAGGCCACCAGTATGTTGTTTTGAGATCGTTGTACATTTTATCCGACCCTGGATGTACCGAGTAGCGAGACTTGTGTGCTTCGTCCATCACAAGCTCTCATAAACCGCCATAAAGTGGAACCCAAATACGCCCCGTTACATAGTAGGCACCGTCTTCCTTTTGTTCCATTCGTTGCCTTGAGCCGCGTAAGGCTTCAGCCTTGACATTTTCGGGTTTCAATGCTTCTATCTGAGCAGTTCGTATCTGTGCAGGAAGACTGGACTGAATGGTGAGTTGCAAGGCTCGTACACGCCTAGGTGTAGTATCTTTCCGACTGAGGGCATCAGCCACAACATTGGCCTTGCCTGGATGGTACTTGATGGCGCATTCGTAATCGTTCAGAAGTTCGACCCATCTTCGTTGACGCATGTTCAAATCCTTTTGCTTAAGGATATGCTCGAGACTCATGTGATCGGTGTAAATTGTGCACTTGGTACCGTACAGGTAGTGTCGCCATATCTTAAGCGCGAAAACAACAGCTCCCAGCTCTAAATCGTGCGTCGTGTAATTTCGTTCATGAACCTTGAGTTGCCGCGAAGCGTAAGTAATAACTTTATCCCGTTGCATCAATACACAACCGAGCCCCTGTATCGACGCGTCACAATAGACCACAAAATCTTCTGTGCCCTCTGGCAATGAGAGAATAGGTGCGCTGCAAAGCCTATCCTTTAAGTACTGGAAAGCAGTTTCCTGAGAATCTCCCCAATGGTAGGTGACACCTTTCTGTGTCAGTAGCGTAAGTGGCTGTGCGATCTTCGAAAAGTCTTTGATAAATCGCCTGTAGTAACCTGCCAAACCCAAGAATTGGCGTATTTCCGTTGGAGTGCGAGGCGCGGGCCAATTCCTGATCGAATCCACCTTGGATGGATCAACATGAATCCCATCCTTGTTTACCACATGGCCTAGAAAGTGGACTTCACGAAGCCAGAAGTCACATTTTGAAAACTTGGCGTACAACTGTTCCCTTCGTAGCAGTTCCAAGATCAATCGTAAATGCTGCTCGTATTCCTCCTGACTCTTGGAGTAAATCAGAATGTCGTCGATGAAAACAATAACGAACTTGTCTAGATACGGCTTGCACACCCTGTTCATCAAATCCATAAATACGGCAGGCGCGTTCGTTAACCCGAATGGCATAACAAGAAACTCGTAGTGACCGTAGCGAGTTCTGAATGCGGTTTTGGAGACGTCCTCATCCCGGACTCTCAGCTGATGATACCCTGACCTCAGGTCTATATTGGAGTAGTAACTCGACCCTTGCAACTGGTCGAATAAGTCGTCTATACGCGGAAGAGGATAACGGTTCTTCACCGTCACCTTGTTGAGTTCCCGGTAGTCTATGCACATCCTAAAAGTACCGTCCTTCTTTTTCACGAATAACACTGGAGCTCCCCAAGGCGAAGAGCTTGGACGAATGAAGCCCCTTTCCAAAAGCTCTTGTAGTTGCTTTGACAATTCTTCTAGTTCAGTTGGAGCCAAACGATACGGTGCGTGGGCTATTGGTGCTGCTGCAGGAGCTAACTCAATCTGGAATTCGACCTGGCGATGAGGCAGTAACCCAGGTAAATCTTCAGGAAACACCTGAGGAAAGTCGCGTACTACTGGAATATCCTCCAACTTCTTTTTCTTCGCTGATGCATCAGTAACAAGTGCCAAGATGGCAGTGTGCCCCTTTCGTAAATATTTCTGAGCCTTTAAGAAAGAGATGATGCCAACCACAGCACCACTCTTGTCGTCTTGAACTTCGAGAGGTTCCTTGCCAGAACGGGGAATGCGAACTATCTTTTCCTTGCATAAAATCTCTGCGTGATGTTGGGATAGCCAATCCATACCGATGACGATGTCGAAACTACCCAAAACTATGGGTATAAGATCAATCGAGAAGGTCTGACCAGCTAAAACGATGCTACAACCCTTGACTACATGTGCGGCTTCTACACTTTTACCATTTGCTAATTCTACGACATGTTTGGTGTTTAGGGGTGTTGGTGTACGTTTTAACAATTTACTCATTTTTAACGATATATAACTTGTATCGGCACCCGAATCAAATAAGACAGTAACATAAATATCGTCGAGAAGAAACTTACCCATAACCACATTGGGATCATTCATTGCGTCACCCCGACCCAGCACAAAAGCACGACCTCGAGCTTCGTTGCCATTGTTGTTGTTGTTTCCCCCGTTGTTGTTGTTCCCGTTGCCCTGGTTGTTGTTGTTGTTGCGATTCTGGTTCTGGTTCAATTGAGGGCAATCACGTTTGAAATGACCTTCTGCCCCACACTGGAAACACCCCCGGTTTCCACGCTGTGGCAGCTGCTGTTGGTTCTGTGGAGCTGGTAGTTGTAGTTGCTGGTTCTGATTCGCAGGTCGCGCACTCCTGCAGTCTTTAGCTTCATGCCCTAACTTGAGGCATCTCTGACAACGTTCCTTGCGACACCGTCCACTGTGGTGTCTGTTGCACTTATTACATAGTGGGTGAATTCCCCGATATCCACCCTGCCCCTGATTGCCTGAAGAGTGATGACTGGGACTCTGATAACTGTCAGTCTTTCGCTGCTGAACCTGTGACTGAACTGAAGCTGATCCCTTGCTGGAATCCCCATCCCATTTTCTTTTGTTGTCATTGGGAGTAGCAGAAGTAGTAACAGCAGTAGTGGTAGCACTGATGCGTTTTGGCAGCTTGTTCTGCTCTACTGCCTGATCCGTAATACGATGAGCAAAGCGCTGAATAGCTTGAATGTTGTCAAGATTAGCCGATGTCACATGGCTCTGGATTTCTGGCACAAGTCCCTTGAGATACAACTCAATGCGCTTAACTGGAGGGTCCACCATCGTTGGACACAGCACGGCCAGCTCGTTTGACCTCTTGGTATAAGCTTCAATTTCTGACCCAGTCATTTTCAAATGGTAAAACTCATCTTCCAACTTGTGGATGTCTTCTCGTGTGCAGTATTCACGTTTAATCAGCTCCTTGAAATCATTCCAAGGGGTGGCGTTAGCAGCTGCCAACCCTAGGATCTGTACTTGTGCGTTCCACCACGTTAACACGATTCCTTCCAAAGTACCAGTGGCGTACTTGACCCTGCGAGCCTCCGGGCATTCACACATCTCGAATACCGACTCGAGTTTCTCAAACCAATGGAGTAGTCCCACTGCTCCTTCTGTGCCACTGAATGTGCTTGGACGACAGTCCATGAAGTTCTTGAAAGTGCAGACAGGTTGTGGAGCGTTTTGACCTATTGTGCATAGAATAGGACAATATTAAATACAAAGGTTGATTTAGGAATGTAGGATTCAAAGATCCTAATGTGTATCCCATCCGCAGGGTATACTACCTGCTGGTGCAGCAGCAAGTTCCGCAGCTACTCGTTCATTGATAAGAGCCGTCAACTGGGCTTGAGTCATGTTCACACGTCCAGACATGATCTTCATAGTAAAAGTAGAATAAGTGAGAAAGGTTTGCGAGTAGTGCGATGACAGAAGAGTGTAAGCACATAGGTATTCTCATGTAATGACGTATAGTAGGCAATGTAATCTAAGTATACTACGAGCAAAGTTCTATATAGTTCTAGCAAGCAGGTAATAAACGTAAACCTTATTACCTAGGATGTTGAGTCTTGCACGTGGAGCAAAGTGTTGTTGTGGATCGTTGAGAGCACTGTTCTGGTTATAGTCTGGTTTTAATAAAAATGTTTTTCCCATATTAAAACCAAGTTCTCTATAACCAATGGCTCTGATACCAATCTGTCACACCCCCAAAATCCACATGCGGAGTATCACCGCTTGGGAGCGTGACATGACCAGGATCAAGCCACGAATCATATTGAACATGTAATTAATAAGTAAAAGTAAATGTCATTCAACCACCAATATGAAAGGTGTTCAAAATATAAGCATGTTATCACTGTTTAGCGGAAGCGTATAAATAAAACCCAACATAATAAAGTATGAAATGTCATAAAGTGTTTTAACGAAACATTCACGATCCGTGCCCACAACGACCTGCTCCTCCTTGTGCAAGCTCCATAAGTACCTAAGGTCCTGCAAGGCATGCAGCAGAGAGTCAACAACTAGTTGAGCGAGTTCACAGTTAATAGTTCAGTAATAGTAATGGTATAGTAAGCATTGCGTTCGTTCATTAAGTCATGTATCATATTAGTTCGTATCGCAGCCCTCTAGGCATGTATGCGAAGATTAGGGAAAGTTCTCAAGTATTCTAGACTATGTATATTTGTATCGCGGCCACCCTGGCATGTGTGCGAAGTTTTAGTATGTATAGTTCGCGGCCTTCCTAGGCATGTGTGCGAATGATAGTCATAATATCGCGGCCAACCCCTGGCGTGTGTGCGAAGATCAGTTCAATTAGTATACTAGTCTAGTCGTATCTCATCATTACCCTTCCTCACCCTGAGGACCATATCATTTAATTCTATCATCTGAGCCTGTACGAATAAATCATCCAACCCCATTCCCACCCTGGGAATCCCATGCCTTGGCTGTGTGAACTCACCTTGGTTTGCTCGGTATGCTAAGTATGTGCTCACAGTTTATCAATCAAGTCCTAGAGTACGCATGCATACATAATCAGTTTGTATTCATGAAGTTGGCATGTAAGTATATTCATAGTAGACATCGCATCAGAAATCACCAAGTATCACATAGCACATATTCGTAATCATACAAGTACTGTTCTATACTTAACAGCAGTTAAATATCCCAGTTAACTTTTAACAGGATTAAACTGAGTTACTAGTCAGATTATACATTTGGCGAAACACATTGTTGGCGAAACACAGGTTGGCGAAACATGTTCTGTTTCGTCAACCACCCTTTGGCGAAACCCCCTTCCTGTTTCGTCAATTATCCTTTGGCGAAACAGCCCAGATGTTTCGTCAACTACCCCTTGGCGAAGCCCCCTTCCTGTTTCGTCAATTTTCCTTTGGCGAAACAGCCCAGCTGTTTCGTCAACTACCCCTTGGCGAAACACCCTTTCCTGTTTCGCCAAAGATTCAGTTTCGTGAAGATGTCAGTTACGTCAACCAGATCAGTTACAATTCAACAGTTACGCAATATCACAGGAAACCCTAATTGCCGTCACTCACCAACCGTAATCATACAGAAAACATTCATCATATAATCATCATCTAATCAATATATGATTTGTAAGTTAGCTAAACGTAGATAGATTCATGACCATAACACCTATTCGATCCGTATTCAATCAATAAGATTAACAATCATTAACCCGACATAAACACCATTAAATCCAGTTCTACCAATCACGTATTCTCATCAATATGACTTGTTTGTTAGAATCTATATTCGACATCATGTTTTGCACAAAGTTACGTACCCGATTAATCATGCATAACATATATAAAGAAATCAAGCATATTCACGAACATAAATCGGGTAGTCAAGAAATCATGAACACATAAACGACTAACCGAGTGGATGGAGAGATGAGTTAATCGCTAGAGAGTCTCGGGAACACACACCAATTGCCGTCAGTGCACAGGAGCTCTAGGGTTTTTGTGTTTTGCTAAAGTGCCGAATGAACAGGAAGTCCGGTATATAATTACGTAATGTGTTGGGCCGTTAATGGGCTTTCGGCGAAACTGGGCCGACAAAACACATTCTGTTTCGTCGAGAATGGATTGACGGATCAAGTGTTTGTTTCGTCGAGTTGTTGCATGGCGAATCACATTTGATTCGTCAGGTCCTTAATGGGCTTTTAGGTCCGTAATGATCTAATCAGTTAAATTTTCATGCCACAGACAAACACATAACCATGCAACACAATAACACATACTCATGCAAACACAATACACTTTATCTCATTACAACGGTTTCAGTTATAAGTCAAATAAACAAACGACTAATAGTCACAGTCAACAGTCAAAGTCAACGTGCATTAAATGCGAAAGTGAAAGTCGGAAACTCGAGTTGTCACAATAGCCGATTTTAACCGTGAAAAATATCAATTTTATGAAAGAAGGTGTAGAAAATCAGATTTTCAAGCTGAATATGGCAAGAACTCCTCGTCCTGAGCTCTGATACCACTTATGTCACACCCCTTTCTGCGGTGGAAGCACGAGGTGAGATCATGAAAGGTTCTCATTGCATAGTAAAGGTAAACACACTATATGCTCGAAAATAACTTCAAACATTACATTACCGAAAACATAAGTCAAGTGTTTACAACACATGATAGCATATTGTCTCAAAAGTTACAACTTTATTTTATGATAAACAAAGCGACATCCACGAGCATAAGTAAGACCACGCGCACATCCATCCTAGTTACCTGAAATACATGTGAGTTTTGGAAAAACGTCAACATAATGTTGGTGTGAATTCATGCAGTTTTTGTATTTCACGTTTGTATTCTTTATATGAAAACGTAGTTTGTGTCATCTATAAATCAAGTTTTCATAAATAGATCAAGTATTCATGTGTACACCACGTACTCGTGTATAATTCACGTTTCTCTTGAGTACCCCACGTACTCAAGTATAATTTCCCATTCTCTTGAGTACCCCACGTACTCAAGTATAAATCAAGTTTTAGTATGGTATGAGTCTTTAAGTATACAAAGTATTCTTCTAAGTTACCAGGATTGTTAATGGGTTGCAAGGCCATTAACATGTGACACGACATAGGAAGTCACCAAACCTTAGGCATTTAATTGGTATATTCTGAGACACAAAAGCACTACTCGATTCTCGCCCTCACCGAGAGTGTGGTTGCCCGGCACCCGTTAGATCTAACCTTTTGTTCTGCGGTCTAGGTATATTGTTGATTAATGGTGCTTATGTACCCTATTCGTGACACGATTTCTCGTATCATTTCTCATAACGCATCCTACTTGGTTCTCATTCTCACCAAGTGCGCTTCTCGTATTCTTATATCACATCACACTTGGTACTCGTTCTCACCAAGTGTGTTTCTTGTGTTCTTATATCACAACACACTTGGTACTCGTTCTCACCAAGTGTGCTTTTTGTTATCATACCATTTGTTAAACATAAAAATATTTGTAACATGTATTTCACCCCCGAAGTTATAAAACTGAAAACAATTAAGAGAAAAGGGGGAGCATGAACTCACAACTTTGCGTTCCTTGCGTCGTAAACTTCACTGGGTTTGCTTTACCTAGCGTCGTGACCTAAACGTGTTTTCTTAACGTTAGTCACTAGACTTGTATCGCACAAGTACAGTCACTCTCTTTGGTGTATATATTCTTGTGTTAAAAATATTTTATATTTTAACTAAGTATCTTACTTATATTATTTTCTCTAAAATTAATATAAGTATCTCGTGTTTTGCACTTTGCACCCGAATTATGTATCTTGTATGTTGTATGTGTATTTTTATGTTTATACTCCTCATGAGTACTTGGTGTATTTTTAAGTTTTAATACACTAGCACGTATAACACATACTATATACACTTAGCACAAAAGTTGGTGATAAAATAATACATATTTTGCTCTCAAAAATATACATACTTATATCTATTTTTATTCTAGAAGAAATCCTCATTTCTTATCACCAAAAATTAGGGAAACCTTGGTAATACCCTTAAATACATTTTTAGGGAATAAGTTTCTCAAAAACTTATATTTTTCTAAGTGTCAAAATTTATAAAAATTTTGACAGAGTTTCCCCTAAAAATGGAGGTTTCCCATGTTTTCAAAACATGTGTTTATTTTCTTTTAAATTGTCAACAATCATCAACAACAATTATCATCAATAATCATCAACAATAATCACTAATTTCTCCATTTCATGAACTTGAATATTTACAAAAATGTGTAGTAATTTACTAGCACATTTTGTAAGTCTTTCCATTTCTAAAAATAAAATCATTATCTCGAAAACTTTATTTTTAATGAATATGAAGTTTTACAACTTCTAGTCGGTATTTACGAAAATTATTTCTTTGTTAAAACTTTTGTTACACAAGTGTCCACACACTTGTTTGTTCATAAAAACACCTCTAGTTCATGAAAGATCCGGTTTTAAAACATGGTTTCGTCTTACAGTTGGTTTTTCGAAAATACCACTTGTAGATCTTTAGATCTACTAGTTTAGAACTCCATTTCATAAGAAAAATTATTTTTACACAAGTTCATGTTACCATGTAGTAGTGTTCTTCATCTAACCACTTTCACACTTTAACATACTCTAGGCCATGTTTTATGAACATAACCTAGCCGGGTTAGATGACGATCCGAACTACTACTAGCATTAAACAACACAAAATAATCATCACAAAACAAGTTCCATAAGTTTTACACTAACATTCATTCATTAACCACCAAGTTTATTATTTTTAGTAGACTTTTAGTTTTGGTCTCTAGTGTTCATAATTTTTATCCGACAAATCTCTTATTAACCACTTTAGACAAGATCAATAGGATGTTTTAGAACACTTACTAGTAGCTCGAGGCTAGGGAAGAAACTAGACGAAAAACGGGTGGTTAATAGCGTTGTGGTGAGGTCCTCGCGATTCTGTAAGCACCGGGTCTCCTCGTATGCGACCTTACACACTTGAGTGTATGTGGTTTATTAAGATGGAATTTGAAAGTGGGTGGGTGGTTGTGACTTGGCTCTCGGCCGTAAGCAACAAAGAGGGAAAAAGATGAGAAATTTTAGTTGGGTGGTTTGTGAAGTGAATGAATTATAAGTCTCATATATAAATCAATTCATTAATACCCTATGTATAATATGCCCCCATGATATTAAACACTCACATAAAATAGTCAATTTGATAAGAGTGGTGTCCCCCATGGGGGAACCGAACGGTGGGGGGAGTTAGGTTCATAGTTCAATTTCAATTTTTATAGTTAGTGCTATTAGTTTATGAAATAAAGTTAGTTAATATGTGTGTTGTAATATATAGCGGGTGTTAGGGTATTTGGGGACCCTAACTGGCCCAGAAAAAGAAAAATAGTGTCAATGACAATATTTTTATGTTCCGGGTATAGTTCGGTTGTTCGGTTGGATATTAATCCGTTAAAGTGCTAAATTACACTTTTTAGTACCCTTTAATTACCTTTTTGTATCCCTTTTAATTCCCAACACTTAGGGAAATATTCTGGATAATAAAATGACATTTCTGCATAATATTCATATGTCTAAATGCTGAAATATTGCTGAATTATATAAAATTCTGCTCTTAAACTGCGTTTTGGGTGCTTTTTAGTGCTTATTTTTGCTTTCGCGATGTCTATAAATTAAACCCTTACATGTACTTGTTGGGATCGAACAGAGGAACAGATAATTAAAGCCAAAACTGGATCAGAGCAGTGGATCCTGAATAAGCAGATGTTGATATACAAATCTCTCCCCTTGAAAGTGATTACAACTACTGATGACCTCCTATCTGCTGATCTTGCTAAACTGCTGACCCATAACTGCTGCTCAACTAAAGATCTGATGGAAGACTAAAGTCCTGCTGATTCAATCTACTGCCTTGAGTCAAGCACTGCTGATCCGGAAAGTGCTGCTAGGTTCACAGCAGTAGAAGGTTGCAGCAGCTGTTCTAAAGTCTGTTTTGTAATAGAATGTATTAGCAGTAGTTAACACAAGCAGTGTCTGTATAGATCAGAGGTTAGAGTTTGTTAGGAGGTTAGATGTCACTTTCATGGTGACGTCAGCTAACATGCTCAGTAGTTTGCAAGTGCCTATAAATAGTTCAGTACTTTGTACTGTTCTATTAGCTCTTTGCATCATTCGTCTTCTTTGCACGAACAAACTACTGAGCTCTGGCTGAGGGGGAGTTTGCATTCATTCATCAATCATTGTAATCGTGTTTGAAATAAATTCAATCTTTCGGTTCATTGTGTAAAGATGTTTGATAAAAGTATTACTCTCGTTTGATTGTATGCAAAGTTTGTGTTCATTATAGTTTCCGCTGCACACTCATCCATCTTCATCTTATTTACAAACATAAAATACAATCAAAATCAAACTCAGATCCAACAATTGGTATCAGAGCTAGAACAGTCAAATTTGATTTAACAATCATTTTGACGTAAATAGTTTAGCTCAAAACAGTTGATACTGATCGTTTGTTTGTCGTTGAAAAACAGAGTAAGGATTAATCACCATTAAAATTGATTTCTCAGTACCTGTAAAACAACAAGAATGACGTCACAATCTCAGGATGATAAAAACAACATTGGTTCGCTTTTTAAACCACCTATGCTAAAAAGAAATGAGTACAACATCTGGCAGAGGAGGATGGGTCACATCCTCGCTCAACAAAGCACACTGTCATCTTTGGTCCTCATGTTCCTACAGTGCCAAGCGCTGAAGATGCTAAAAAACAAGTTCCAAAACCTGTTGAAAATTATACTGAAACAGATTATCAAAAATTTGAACTAGATGCTAAAGCGTTTAGTATCATAGCATCAGCGCTGCCCAACGAAATATATGCTGGACTGTTACATTGTGACAGTGCCAAAGAGTTGTGGGACGCGCTTAAGGAACAGTTTGGGGGTACCGAAGAAGTCATAGAAAACAATAGGGAAATCCTGAACCAACAGTATGAAACATTTTGTCTTGTTAAAGGTGAATCACTGACGCAACAATTTGAGCGTTTCAGTTGTCTCATCAGTGAACTGAGGCTTGTTAAAACCACTTTTACAAACTCAACTCAAAATAGCAGGTTCCTCAGGTCACTGCCAGAAAAATGGGACACCATAGCTTTTGTCACCCGAAATTCACCTGAGTTCAAGGATCTGACCTTGACCCAACTCCATGGTCGACTCCTGACCTACGAAAGGGAGTTGAACCAGAAAAGGAAGTTACAAGAGTCAGGGAAAACCGTTGATGATTATTCATTCGGTAACACTGCTCTTCTGGGTCAAGAAGAATCTGGTGGTAGTGGTAAGGATCAGGGTTATGATCACTTCATTGACATAACTACTGGTGCAAATTTTAACAACCCTGATCCTCACTCTACAGGTTATGCATTCACTGCAAATGAAAACCAGATGTCAGACAATTTAAGCTTTGAACTCAATGATCTACAGCATTTCGACCCCACTGATCTAGAGGAAATGGACATCCTGCACCAACTGGCCTTGCTAGGTGTTAGAACTAGCAAGTTTTATAAAAGAACAAGGTGAAAATTCCCAGGGTTGCATGGGAATCTAAGGGTTGGGTTGGATAAATCGAAAATCAAGTGTTATAAGTGTAACAGGTTAGGACATTTTGCTAGAGAGTGTAGGAGTCAAACAACTGGTCCCATAATCACTCACCCTAGTTCAAATCCTAGACCTCAAAATCCAAACACTGTGCACTATGCCCAATATGCCCCAGCAGCACATGTGAACACTGCTCACTATGCTGTTGCTCCTGTGCCAGTGCATTATGTCCAAACAGCTGCTCCACAGATCCAATATGTTCAAACCCCTGCTCCTCAGGCACAAGTGCAACCTGCACCACAAACCACTGCTCCAGTAGCAACACAACCAGATCAACAAAGTTTCTTTACTCAAGAATTTGTTGACTGGAGCAGTCGCCAGATTTTCAAGGCAAATACCACTGCGCCCAGCTCCAGGTCATGAGTGGTATAGTTTCTTTCGTGCACCTTTAGTTGCCTTGAAGCGTAAGCGATGACCTTTTGGTGTTGCATGAGCACGCAACCCAGTCCTTGTCGTGAGGCGTCGCAGTATACCACGAAGTCTTCCGTGCCTTCGGGTAGTGACAATATTGGTGCATCGCATAGCTTGTTTTTGAGTAGCTGAAAAGCTTCTTCTTGCTTAACACCCCAGTCATACTTCTTGTCTTTTTGCATAAGGGTCGTTAGCGGCTGAGCTATTTTTGAGAAATTCTCTATGAATCGCCGGTAATAGCCCGCTAAGCCCAAAAATTGCCGAACTTCAGTCGGGTTTTTGGGAGCTTCCCAATTCTTTATGGCTTCAATCTTGGACGGGTCTACATGAATGCCCTTCTCATTCACCATGTGACCAAGAAATTGTACTTCGCGAATCCAAAATTCGCACTTTGAGAATTTTGCATACAGTTTCTCTTTCTTCAGTAGCTCTAAAACGGTTCTGAGGTGTTGCTCGTGCTCTTCTTTCGTCCGTGAGTAGATCAGGATATTGTCGATAAATACAATCACGAATTTATCGAGATATGGTTTGCATACGCGATTCATCAGATCCATAAAGACCGCTGGTACGTTCGTCAGTCCGAATGGCATCACAAGAAACTCGTAATGCCCATAGCGTGTTCTGAATGCAGTCTTTGGCATGCTTTCTTCTTGTATCCTTAACTGATGATATCCAGATCGAAGGTCGATCTTGGAATAGTAGCTTGATCCTTGCAACTGATCAAATAAGTCATCAATCCTCGGTAGTGGGTACCGATTCTTGATAGTGAGCTTGTTCAGTTCTTTGTAATCGATGCACATTCGTAGAGTTCCATCCTTTTTCTTCATGAACAATACTGGAGCTCCCCAGGGCGAGAAGCTTGGCCTTTTGAATCCTTTATCCAACAACTCCTGGAGTTGTGTAGATAACTCTTGCATCTCGGATAGTGCAAGCCGATAGGGTGCCTTGGCTACAGGAGCGGCTCCTGGGGCCAAATCTATATGAAATTCGACTTGTCGTTGCGGAGGTAGTCCTGGCAGGTCTTCGGGAAAAACATCAAGGAATTCCTTCACCACAGGAATGTCTTCGAGTTTCGGCTCCTCAGCCTTCTTGTCTATAACGTGTGCTAGGAAGGCAACACATCCTTTCCTTAAGCACTTCTGTGCCTTCATGCAACTGATGATTCGAAGAGGCGCATCTCATTTTTCTCCATGCACGATGAGAGTTTCATCATTCGCTAAAGGGATGCGAATAATTTTCTCATGACAAATAACTTCAGCTTTGTTCTTGGACAACCAGTCCATTTCGAAACTACATCGAAGCTACCCAATTGGATAGGTAAGAGGTTGATGTGCGTGAAGTGTGTTATAATTTTGATATATATTTAAGCCCCTTTTTACACTTTTAGCCAAGTTTTAAATTTATAAAACACGATATTTACTAACACTAAACACACATATGGGCAAGTGCACCCGTCGTGGACGTAGTATAGTGTTGGTAAGATACCGAGGTCGTCCAAGGACACAAGAGCTTTTAATACCGGTTTATCCTCAACGTCTAACCAAATCAAAAAGTGAGAAAAATGTTTTAAACTAAGAAAAATAAAAACTAACTAAATGCTGAAAAATAAAATAAAATAAAAACAGATAGACAAGATGAATCACTTGGATCCGACACGTGTATTAGTATAACCTTTGATTATTTTCGCACTTTTGCACTTGTTTAAGAGATTATCTTAGTTATTGTAGTAGGCCCCTCTTTTGAAGGCGACGTTACCCTCAACCCAGTAGTTTGAGTCAGCAAGGATACAATCCTAAAGGGTCGGATTATTGGAAGATAATGAATTAAGTTATTAATGCAAATTGTGGTAGGCCTCGCTTTCGGCGGTGACGTTACCCTCGGCTAAGTAGTCTGAGTCAGCAGGGATACAGTCCTAAATAGCCGGGTTATAGTATTAATAGTAGTTAACTTATGAGGGGGTCAAAGAGTTTGGATCCCCGCCATCCAATACCTATGGGTATTGAAGGAGATCCTACTAAATTTGACCCAGGTCCCAAGCAGGACCTCTAAACGCTGAACAAGGGCAAGACCCTTACCAAACCGTTCCCTTAACCCCCGACCAGGTAGCCAACATACCTCCATATAGACCATGGAGATATGAATGGTGAAAATCTTTTATTTTATATAGACAGTAAAATAACGCCAAGACACCACGGACAAACGATAAGGAAAGATCACCTTCAACATAAGTAACTAGTTATTAAAGTCATTAATACAAAACCAAATAAAAAGTGCAAAAGATTAAAAATAAAAAGTATTATACTAAACACTTGTCTTCACCAAGTGATGTAAGAGACTTAGGCAAACATGGCCTTGATTGTCAAGAACTCTTACGATCAATCTTGGATCCCGAGACGACTCACACACCCTACGATGGACAATGGATGATGGTGGTGGATGATGGTGTTATGGTGGTGGTGGGTGGTGGATGAAGTGTGAGAGAGGTGGTGTGCCAAGGGATGAAATGGAATGAAGCCAAGCACCCCTATTTATAGGCTGAACAGAAGGCTGGGCACGGCCCCGTGTCCGCTGGACACGCCCCCGTGCCCGTCTGACATTCTCTCTCTTCATTAATTGTAATTCGCAATTACAATTAATGCGCCTGCTGTACTTTCACCACGCCCCCGTGCCCGCTGGACACGGCCCCGTGGGGGGCAATGGAAGCTTCTACTGGTTTGTCTTTTCTGCTGCTTCCGGGGCACGCCCCCGTGTTCGCTGGACACGGGGCGTGTTCAGTCTCTGTTTTCTCTTCTTTGCCTTGGGAGGTGTCGTTGAGGGTCCGGGCAGTCTACTTTTGTTCCTTTTCTTGTATTTATGCTAGAATTAGTTGTCTTTTTGCTTCTTTTGTGATTTTGAGCTCATTTCATCCTGAAAATACAAAAGGAAGACAAAAACACTCTTTTTCCAACATTAGTACTTAAAAGGGGTTAGTTTTATGCCTTAATTGATGTGATTTATATGTTGCATTTTACACACATCAAATACCCCCACACTTGAACTTTTGCTTGTCCTCAAGCAAAACTCTTTAAATGTGGCTTACACTCCCAAATGGAATAGGTAGAAGAGAAAGTTTTTAGCTTGTCCTAGAGTGTCGGGAATCCAAGGTCTTTGTAAGTTTTATTTTTATTTATTTACAATCCTATTCGTTATGATTTATTTTGAACGTTTCATAAGATAAATTACTTATTTGGGCATAGCATGCCTTATTAAAATTCCATTTATATACAAGTTCACATACCTCACGGGGGATCACTCAACACTTGGCCGAAGGTGTATATTTTTAGTGAATCACTCGAGAGCGGCATGGAACTTACGCCTTCCATAGGCTTGCCAAGCAATCAATCCTCCTCCTTTTTAACTTTTTACCTTTGTAAATATCAAGAGGACTTTTGGGGTGAAGGGTTAGGCTTGGGTTAAAGGTGGGTGGTTTGTGTTAGTGGTTAGTAAAAGGGCGAAAATCGTAAAAAGCGTCGGTTTTCGTAAAATACCTTGTCTTTAGCGACTTTTTATTTTGAAGTATTTCTCCAAACAAGCTTTTATATAGCTTTTGTTTATTTTTGACTTCATCATTTTTTTTTTCATCACATAAAAAGGCGAGTTTACGAAGAAAACCGAGCTTGTTACTAAAATAAAGGGTGAAAAATAAAAAATGGTTTTTGGTGGGTAAAAAGGGTTTTGGGGTAATGAAATGAAAGGTTTAGGCTCAAAGGGGCTATCTAGGGGGATTTTGGGTAGGTGATAAAAAAAAATGAAAAATAATGGTTTTGAAAGAAAAATGGTTAGTCCTAATGCCTCCATCATTTACTTACTTGGGTTTAAGTTGGTAAGGACCGGGAATGTATTGTTGTGGCAAGTTCTAGATTTGTAAGAACCAAGCGGCTATTCACACAAGAAACGAAAAATGAGCATTTAGTCTAAATATGTATATTTTTATGCTCAATAAAGGCTCAAAACTCACTTTTGTAGGAATGGGTTTTTAATGTGATCAAGTATATATAATCGAATTTTTAACTAGACTTGTTATGCCGTTTCATAATTTTCTTATGTTGGTTCTTTGTTATCACGACGCTATCGGTTGTAAACTTATAAAAATATAACCTTTTTAGAACTTGTTATTCCCAACTTAAACTAAGACAAGTAAAAAAAAAATTGAAAAAGTTTTTGAAAAAAATTTAGGGTGTTTAGCGGTTCCAATAGAGTTTTGTGTAAGGCTTGTGTTTAGGATTTGCAAAATTCAAGGTTTTAGCATCCCCCCCACACTTAAATTACACATTGTCCTCAATGTGTCCAAAAATAAGGTTTTTGGTTGATTAGAATGTGTAAAAGTGGTTTAAAAAGCAAAGATTTTTGTTACTGGCATCCTGGACACGGCCCCGTGGTGACCGGGCACGGCCCCGTGGTCAAGTGCCAGTAACAAAAATTAGAGAATTGAAACAGAAGCCTGGACACGGGGGCGTGTCCGATGAACACGGCCCATGTCCAGTTACCTGAACTGGGTGTTTTCCTGCAGGTGGCTCAGCACGGGGCCGTGTTGGTTGGGCACGGCCCGTGTTGAGCCTTCTGTGATGGAGATTTGTGTCGGGTTGCTCTGTTCTTTGTGCATGGTTCCATTTTTCTCGTTCCCTTTTTCATCCATTACCACCATGAGTGTGTTTTATTCTGCAAAATAAGACTAAAAGATTAAACTAAACTAAGGATAGTTCCGCGGAATGCCTCCGTGGTGCGCCACGTTTATAAGGGTCCTTGACTAGACCCGATTCGAGGTTATATATTTTCTGAGTGGGATGCTTGGCGTCCCATGTTACACCGTCGGAGAGCAGCATCCAAGCTCGAATCAGTAACCTTCATGTAATTGACCGGGTCGTCATCTTCTATTCTCTTCCCAACTCCGAATTTCACTTCATCATCCCCATACCTCAAGGTGAGTGTCCCGTCATCATATCCACCACTGCTTGGGCTGTGGCAAGGAAGGGTCTCCCTAGTATAAGGGGGACCTCGGTGTCTTCCTCCATATCGAGTATGACAAAGTCAGCTGGATAAACGAATCTGCTTACCTTTACCAAGACATTCTCGATGACACCTTGTGGGAATTTGACGGATCGATCAGCGAGTTGTATGCTCATTTTTGTAGGGCTCGTGGTTCCCAAGCCGAGCCTTTTGAACATTGACGAGGGCATGAGGTTAATGCTAGCTCCTAGGTCGGCTAAGGCATTGCGAACGGGCGATTCCCCTATTGAGCATGGAATCGTGAAGCTTCCGGGATCGATTTTCTTTTGGGGAAGTTTATTGAGCACGAGGGCAGAGCATTCTTCGCCTAAATTAACTAATTGCAAATTTTCAATTTTTCTCTTATGCGTAAGGAAGTCCCTCATGAATTTAGAGTATTTGGGCATTTGGGTTAGGACTTCGATAAAAGGAATATTGACGTGCAATTGTTTTAACAGACTTTCGAATTTTGCGAATTGCTCATTTGTCTTTTGACGAATTAACCTACCGGGGTACGGAACTCGAGGAGCCTTGGTCGGCTCTGGTGATGGAGGAGAGTTCTTCTCCTGCAGAGGTGTCGGTACTGTTTCTTCCGTTGGCGGTGGCACTTCTGCAGGCCCTACGGTGCGGTTTCGTAGTGTGATGAGGTGAACTTGCGCCTTTGGGTTTGTTTCGGTATTGCTAGGTAATGCGCCTTGCGGTCTCTCGGAAAAATTTTGAGCTATTTGATTTAATTGTTTTTCTATGTTTTGAATGCTAGCTTGTTGATTTCTAAAATTAGATTCTAATTGTAGAAATCTTTCCGAGTTTTTCTTATCAGTGTCAGAGACGAGGCGAGATATAGTATCTTCGAGCCTTTCTCGTCCACCTTGTTGTTGAGTGAAATTTTGTGACTCATTTCTTGGTTGCTGAAAGTTTGTTCGTTGGGTTTGTTGGTTACTACTATTTCCGGGTTCCCTCCAACCAAGGTTTGGGTGGTTTCGCCATCCTTGGTTGTAAGTTCCCGTTGGAGGACCCGACGGCCTAGGTCTATTATCAATGTAGTTTACCATTTCTTGTTGATCGTCTGTTTCTTTCATGCAACTCCAATTTTCATGTGACCCACCACACCCTTCACAAGCCATAACCGAGACTGTTTTTGTCATTTCCAATTTTTTTATCTTTGAAGAAAGAGCCTCGATTTGGGCTTGTAAAGAAGTGCTTTCATCGACCTTATGGGCGCCCGGGGCGATAGACTTATTTCCCCGGGGGGTGTGCCATTGAAAATTGGTTTGAGCAATTTCCTCAATTTGATTATATATTTCGTGTGGGCGTCGATTACCTAAAAGTCCCCCGGAGCTAGAATCAAGTGTCTGCCTAGTGTGTGGCAACAATCCATTATAGAAAGTGGATACTTGTTGCCATATTGCGAGGCCGTGATGGGGACACTTGCGTAATAGCTCCTTGAACCTTTCCCAAGTTTCATATAAGGATTCCCCGTCCTCTTGTGAATATGTATTAATTTCAGCCATTAACTTAGCAGTTTTAGAAGGAGGGAAATACTTATATAGAAATTTTTGGGCTAGTTCATCCCAGGTGTTTACCGATCCAGCTGGGAGGGTGTTGAGCCAAGCTTTCGCTCGGTCTTTTAGTGAGAAGGGAAACATACGGAGGCGGATGGCGTCGTTTGATGCTCCATTGATCCGAAAGGTATCACATATTTCCAAGAAATTAGTTATATGTAGATGGGGATCCTCGTCCGCAAGCCCATGGAAGGTTGCGGAGTTTTGGAGCATTTGTATCAAATGTGGCCGAAGTTCGAAGTTATTGGCTTCGACATTCGGAGCATTGATAGCGGCGCCTAGATTACCTACGGTGGGTCGTAGATAATCCATAAGGGTACGTTGGTCCGCCATTGGAGGTGGATTACCCGAAACCTTCTCTTGGTTTTTGGCTTTTAACCTTTTTCTGAGAAAGCGTTCGGGTTCTTCTAGTGGTTCTTTTATGTCTTTATTGGAACTGGAGCTCATACACTACGTGAGGGTGGCGTCGGGTTCCAAGTCCTGCAATAAAAACAAAAAAGAATGTTGGTCAGAAGGTTCACCACGGCCCCGTGTTGAGCGAACACGGCCCGTGGTCGGAATTTCAGTGATTGTTTTCCAGATCCCAGTTACTGGAAGTTGGACACGGCCCCGTGTTGCACCGGCACGGCCCCGTGGTCAGCCTTCTGTAACTTGGAAAACAAAAACTGCCAGTGACGATGCTGAACACGGCCCGTGTCCGACCAGGCACGGCCCCGTGTTGAGCTCTGCAGAAGCTGAAAATCTAAGAAAAAATCCTAAAAAATTAAAGAAAAATAAAAATATGATTAGGCCGTTGATTCCTAACTTTCTTAAAATCCTTGTGTCCCCGGCAACGGCGCCAAAAACTTGATGTGCGTGAAGTGTGTTATAATTTTGATATATATTTAAGCCCCTTTTTACACTTTTAGCCAAGTTTTAAATTTATAAAACACGATATTTACTAACACTAAACACACATATGGGCAAGTGCACCCGTCGTGGACGTAGTATAGTGTTGGTAAGATACCGAGGTCGTCCAAGGACACAAGAGCTTTTAATACCGGTTTATCCTCAACGTCTAACCAAATCAAAAAGTGAGAAAAATGTTTTAAACTAAGAAAAATAAAAACTAACTAAATGCTGAAAAATAAAATAAAATAAAAACAGATAGACAAGATGAATCACTTGGATCCGACACGTGTATTAGTATAACCTTTGATTATTTTCGCACTTTTGCACTTGTTTAAGAGATTATCTTAGTTATTGTAGTAGGCCCCTCTTTTGAAGGCGACGTTACCCTCAACCCAGTAGTTTGAGTCAGCAAGGATACAATCCTAAAGGGTCGGATTATTGGAAGATAATGAATTAAGTTATTAATGCAAATTGTGGTAGGCCCCGCTTTCGGCGGTGATGTTACCCTCGGCTAAGTAGTCTGAGTCAGCAGGGATACAGTCCTAAATAGCCGGGTTATAGTATTAATAGTAGTTAACTTATGAGGGGGTCAAAGAGTTTGGATCCCCGCCATCCAATACCTATGGGTATTGAAGGAGATCCTACTAAATTTGACCCAGGTCCCAAGCAGGACCTCTAAACGCTGAACAAGGGCAAGACCCTTACCAAACCGTTCCCTTAACCCCCGACCAGGTAGCCAACATACCTCCATATAGACCGTGGAGATATGAATGGTGAAAATCTTTTATTTTATATAGACAGTAAAATAACGCCAAGACACCACGGACAAACGATAAGGAAAGATCACCTTCAACATAAGTAACTAGTTATTAAAGTCATTAATACAAAATCAAATAAAAAGTGCAAAAGATTAAAAATAAAAAGTATTATACTAAACACTTGTCTTCACCAAGTGATGTAAGAGACTTAGGCAAACATGGCCTTGATTGTCAAGAACTCTTACGATCAATCTTGTATCCCGAGACGACTCACACACTCTACGATGGACAATGGATGATGGTGGTGGATGATGGTGTTATGGTGGTGGTGGGTGGTGGATGAAGTGTGAGAGAGGTGGTGTGCCAAGGGATGAAATGGAATGAAGCCAAGCACCCTTATTTATAGGCTGAACAGAAGGCTGGGCACGGCCCCGTGTCCGCTGGACACGCCCCCGTGCCCGTCTGACATTCTCTCTCTTCATTAATTGTAATTCGCAATTACAATTAATGCGCCTGCTGTACTTTCACCACGCCCCCATGCCCGCTGGACACGGCCCCGTGGTGGGCAATGGAAGCTTCTACTGGTTTGTCTTTTCTGCTGCTTCCTGGGCACGCCCACGTGTTCGCTGGACACGGGGCGTGTTCAGTCTCTGTTTTCTCTTCTTTGCCTTGGGAGGTGTCGTTGAGGGTCCGGGCAGTCTACTTTTGTTCCTTTTCTTGTATTTATGCTAGAATTAGTTGTCTTTTTGCTTCTTTTGTGATTTTGAGCTCATTTCATCCTGAAAATACAAAAGGAAGACAAAAACACTCTTTTCCAACATTAGTACTTAAAAAGGGTTAGTTTTATGCCTTAATTGATGTGATTTATATGTTGCATTTTACACACATCAGAGGTCGATGCTAAACCTTTGTTCACCAAGTTCTAGTGTGCAACCTCTAACAACTTCGCCCGATTCAACAAGTTTACCATTGGCTAGTTCTATGGAATAAGGAATATCCAATCTACTAGACTTTATCCCAAGCGTACGTTTAAATTCCACAGACATGAAACTATAATCGGCACCAGTGTCAAATAATATGGATGCAAAGTGATTGTTAACGAGAAACGTACCGGTGACCACGTTAGGGTCCTCGCGTGCGTCCTTTGCTCCAATCACAAATGCTCGAGCCTGAGCATTGTCTTTCTTTGGGCAGTCTCTCATGAAATGTTCATTGCTTCCACATCTGAAACATCCTTGGTTTCGCCCAGCTTCATTTCCAATTCGGTTATTGCTGCCATTTCCATTTCCGCCATCGTTCCCATTCCCAGCACCGTTACGGTTTCCATTCCCGTTCCTATTACCATTGCCATTGCGGCCTCCAATACCTTTACCCCAACAATCTTCGGTACAGTGGCCTGACTTTCCGCAGTTCCCGCACTTCCCAACACGACAATTTCCCACATGATGAAAACCACAGCGGTTACACTTGGGCAGAGTGCCCTGATACTTCTTAGCTCCAGACTCATTTGCAGCTGTGAAGGTTTTTGTCTCCCTAGGTGGGTTAGTGTCACACTTCTTGTTGTTTGAACCCCTGTTGTTGCTGCGGGTTGCTTGGCTCAGATTTGAATGCTTCCTTTTCTTGTCACCGGATGACTCAGCATGTGTCTCGGTCTTCTCTGTTGGGTTCAACGATAATTTCTCCATACGAACACAATCTTCAGTAAGGCTGACAGCCAGAGTTACAGCCTTAGTGATTGTTTGAGGTTTGGCCGAAGTTACCATGCCGCAAAATTCTAGGGCCAATCCTCAAATATAGCGCTCAACGCGCTTAAATTCCGGAGTCACCATGTAGGGAATCACTCTGGACAAATCATGGAACCTTCGAGTATACCCAGTGATGTCAGCACCCACCATAGTCAAGTGCCAGAACTCCGTCTCCAATCTTTGGAGTTCGGCACGAGAGCAGTACTTCTCTCTCATTTTCTCTTTCAGTTCATTCCAAGTCATGCCATACGCGGCATCATCGCCTAGGGTTTGGACTTGTAGGTTCCACCAAGTCAAAGCTTCATCGACAAATAACCCAGTAGCAAAGGTGACTTGTTGATCCGCGGTACACTTGCTCATGCGGATAGTGGCCTCAGTCTTCTCTGTCCAACGCACAAATGCTACCGCTCCTCCAGTGCCATCGTAGTTCACTGGTTTGCAGTCGAGGAACTGCTTGAAGGTGCATCCTGTAATTAACCCAACCAATTCACTTATGAGCAATCGAAGAAATAATGAAACAAGGACCGTTCATAAATTTCTTCATGCTTAGCAAATTGTATTTAGGTTACCTTGAGCTGCGTTTCCTCCAGATGAATCTCCATGCCCGTCACGTCTAGCATTGCTTGGGCCACCACTGTCTTGAGTACGGTTCACCTCGTACTGGGCGATAGCAGCAGAGATCCTTTCTTCTAGTAGAGCGTTCAGCTCTTCAGCAGTCTTTGGCAGTGGGGGAGGAGGAGGTTGATCACCATTTCGAGCATTCACAGCTCTCCTGGGTGCCATGTTCTGACAGAACATAACACAACAGGGTTAAATACTTGTTTGATGTCATCGTACTAAACAGTAGTAGCATATATATTCACAGGTATATACCTCATAATTCACATCAAACAATTATTACTCTAGCAGAGTACTTAGTAGGCTTGCACTGAGGGAATCTACACGTGACAAGACTTGCTGTGGTTTCTGTGCACTGAATTCCATAGTTATGTATACATCCATAATTACGTAACTCATTGCACAGTCCGCACAGTTCGTTTCATCCTCGTATTTCTTCCTTCAGATAGGCCATTGTTTCCAGGTAAAGTCACATATACTTGTGACATTCTACACCAAGCATGTGTAAATATCAATTATCAGACATAATTTCAAGTAATCCTTAATCATAGACAAGTGCTACCCTAGTGCACCCTAAGTCACGTTGCGTCTCTTCTAGACTCATGTAAACAGTTTCAGGCAGTGGATGTCGCGGGACGTTTTATGCAATGAAAACTTTTTGAAAAATTGTTTTCATGATAGGATCCTAGAAATTGTAGACTAGACTCGAGAAGGAATCCTGGTTCACTACAATCGCAGCTCTGATACCAATCAGTCACACCCCTTTCTGCGGTGGAAGCACGAGGTGTGATCATGAAAGGTTCTCATTGCATACGAAAGGTAAACACACTATATGCTCGAAAATAACTTCAAACATTACATTACCGAAAACATAAGTCAAGTGTTTACAACACATGATAGCATATTGTCTCAAAAGTTACAACTTTATTTTATGATAAACAAAGCGACATCCACGAGCATAAGTAAGACCACGCGCACATCCATCCTAGTTACCTGAAATACATGTGAGTTTTAGAAAAACGTCAACATAATGTTGGTGTGAATTCATGCATTTTTTGTATTTCACGTTTGTATTCTTTATATGAAAACGTAGTTTGTGTCATGTATAAATCAAGTTTTCATAAATAGATCAAGTATTCATGTGTAAACCACGTACTCATGTATAATTCACGTTTCTCTTGAGTACCCCACGTACTCAAGTATAATTTCCCATTCTCTTGAGTACCCCACGAGCTCAAGTATAAATCAAGTTTTAGTATGGTATGAGTCTTTAAGTATACAAAGTATTCTTGTAAGTTACCAGGATTGTTAATGGGTTGCAAGGCCATTAACATGTGACACGACATAGGAAGTCACCAAACCTTAGGCATTTAATTGGTATATTCTGAGACACAAAAGCACTACTCGATTCTCGCCCTCACCGAGAGTGTGGTTGCCCGACACCTGTTAGATCTAACCTTTTGTTCTGCGGTCTAGGTATATTGTTGATTAATGGTGCTTATGTACCCTATTCGTGACACGATTTCTCGTATCATTTCTCATAACGCATCCTACTTGGTTCTCGTTCTCACCAAGTGCGCTTCTCGTATTCTTATATCACATCACACTTGGTACTCGTTCTCACCAAGTGTGTTTCTTGTGTTCTTATATCACAACACACTTGGTACTCGTTCTCACCAAGTGTGCTTTTTGTTATCATACCATTTGTTAAATATAAAAATATTTGTAACATGTATTTCACCCCCGAAGTTATAAAACTGAAAACAGTTCAGAGAAAAGGGGGAGCATGAACTCACAACTTTGCGTTCCTTGCGTCGTAAACTTCACCGGATTTGCTTTACCCAGCGTCGTGACCTAAACGTGTTTTCTTAACGTTAGTAACTAGACTTGTATCGCACAAGTACAGTCACTCTCTTTGGTGTATATATTCTTGTGTTAAAAATATTTTATATTTTTAACTAAGTATCTTACTTATATTATTTTCTCTAAAATTAATATAAGTATCTCGTGTTTTGCACTTTGCACCCGAATTATGTATCTTGTATGTTGTATGTGTATTTTTATGTTTATACTCCTCATGAGTACTTGGTGTATTTTTAAGTTTTAATACACTAGCACGTATAACACATACTATATACACTTAGCACAAAAGTTGGTGATAAAATAATACATATTTTGCTCTCAAAAATATACATACTTATATCTATTTTTATTCTTGAAGAAATCCTCATTTCTTATCACCAAAAATTAGGGAAACCTTGGTAATACCCTTAAATACATTTTTAGGGAATAAGTTTCTCAAAAACTTATATTTTTCTAAGTGTCAAAATTTATAAAAATTTTGACAGAGTTTCCCCTAAAAATGGAGGTTTCCCATGTTTTCAAAACATGTGTTTATTTTCTTTTAAATTGTCAACAATCATCAACAACAATTATCATCAATAATCATCAACAATAATCACTAATTTCTCCATTTCATGAACTTGAATATTTACAAAAATGTGTAGTAATTTACTAGCACATTTTGTAAGTCTTTCCATTTCTAAAAATAAAATCATTATCTCGAAAACTTTATTTCTAAAGAATATGAAGTTCTACAACTTCTAGTCGGTATTTACGAAAATTATTTCTTTGTTAAAACTTTTGTTACACAAGTGTCCACACACTTGTTTGTTCACAAAAACACCTCTAGTTCATGAAAGATCCGGTTTTAAAACATGGTTTCGTCTTACAGTTGGTTTTTCGAAAATACCACTTGTAGATCTTTAGATCTACTAGTTTAGAACTCCATTTCATAAGAAAAATTATTTTTACACAAGTTCATGTTACCATGTAGTAGTGTTCTTCATCTAACCACTTTCACACTTTAACATACTCTAGGTCATGTTTTATGAACATAACCTAGCCGGGTTAGATGACGATCCGAACTACTACTAGCATTAAACAACACAAAATAATCATCACAAAACAAGTTCCATAAGTTTTACACTAACATTCATTCATTAACCACCAAGTTTATTATTTTTAGTAGACTTTTAGTTTTGGTCTCTAGTGTTCATAATTTTTATCCGACAAATCTCTTATTAACCACTTTAGACAAGATCAATAGGATGTTTTAGAACACTTACTACTAGCTCGAGGCTAGGGAAGAAACTAGACGAAAAACGGGTGGTTAATAGCGTTGTGGTGAGGTCCTCGCGATTCCGTAAGCACCGGGTCTTCTCGTATGCGACCTTACACACCTGAGTGTATGTGGTTTATTAAGATGGAATTTGAAAGTGGGTGGGTGGTTGTGACTTGGCTCTCGGCCGTAAGCAACAAAGAGGGAAAGAGATGAGAAATTTTAGTTGGGTGGTTTGTGAAGTGAATGAAAGTTATAATCTATAAGTCTCATATATAAATCAATTCATTAATACCCTATGTATAATATGCCCCCATGATATTAAACACACACATAAAATAATCAATTTGATAAGAGTGGTGTCCCCCATGGGGGAACCGAACGGTGGGGGGGGGGGGAGTTAGGTTCATAGTTCAATTTCAATTTTTATAGTTAGTGCTATTAGTTTATGAAATAAACTTAGTTAATATGTGTGTTGTAATATATAGCAGGTGTTAGGGTATTCGGGGACCCTAACTGGCTCAGAAAAAGAAAAATAGTGTCAATGACAATATTTTTATGTTCCGGGTATAGTTCGGTTGGATATTAATCCGTTAAAGTGCTAAATTACACTTTTTAGTACCCTTTAAGTACCTTTTTGTATCCCTTTTAATTCCCAACACTTAGGGAAATATTCTTGTAGGATCGTGTAGCGACCTGAACGAGTCGATCAGAAGAGCACTCAGACCGAGTCAGAGGCGGAATTCATTGATTTGGTCTTCGTTCAGCTTGTATTCACTATTAATTGTCTCTTGTATTGATTATAAAGCAAATACAGTCACGGAGACACTTCGACGGAGCTTCGCCGTCGGAAATTAGAACTGTTACAACTAAAACCGTTTGAAGTATATATATACTAGATAGCCTGACCGTTTGAACATGCTCAAACGGTCAGCAAACACTCAAACGGCCAGCCTCTTCAAACGGCCAGGCTTCATTCAAACGGCCAGGCTTGTTTTTCCTTGATTTCTAGCCCAATCTGACCTCCAAAGAACCCGAGACTCGACATAAGACGAAGACGACAGATGACTGCACCAACAGACTCCCCCTCAGATGTTGACGAGTCTTAAGTGTTGAGTCTTCATAAACTTCAGTCTTGATCTGTCTCTAGGCTTCACGATCCGTCTTTTCTTTCAAAACTTTAGACTCCCCCTTGCGATATGCTGGTATTTCTTCAGATCATCAGCATCATCAGCTTTAGGATCGTTGTCTGTCTTTTCATTTTATCCAGGATCTTTTTCTCTTTGGCTCTAGCTTCGTCAGACTCCCCCTTTCATCATGATGGGATCGCTATCTGGAATTTGCTATTACCCGGAGATCAAATCCTAGCTTTATCTCCGTTAAGCTCATTTCCTGCACACTTCTCACCGAAACATAAGTTTTTACTTAAATCAATAAGAAAAACTTACTAAAAATAGTTACACCAAGTTCAAATTAATGGCCCTGATTAACTAATCAAACTTTTCTTTCTCAAAACAAATTTCTTTTGTTAAACTCACACTCCCAAACCTGTTCATCATGTTCAGCACCTGAAATTTTGAATATCAGCTCTTCATCACCAGTTGTCGAAAATCTTTTTGGATTTTAAAAATATGAAACATAAATGCAAAAATTAAATGCAGAAATGAAATATGTACAAACATATTTTTGTGAGTTTGCGAAAGACGATCATATCAGTTTTTAGACACATCACACGCACCGTTAAGCTTTTAATCGTTTTAAGCTCTAAACGATTCACGTAGATTGACGATATTGTTATCCACTTAAACTCAATCTAAAAACTTTCGAAATGCTTACCGATACGTTAAGGTATATTAATTTTGCACTAAATTCTTATGGACCCCACGACCTCAGCATATCCCCTCATCATGTAATACACTAACTCAAGTAATGCCTTTAAACTTTCATCAACTGTGAATTGTGCGAAAACAAAGCAGAATGTTTAAACATTAACAATCAGGTCGATACTTCCGTATACGCAGAGAAAGTCCAATGTTTAAACAAAATAAGAAAATAAAAACAAGTTGAAGTTGTTTAGGCTTTAACCACCAGGTCGATACTCCCGTATACGCAGAGGTGATCCAAAGCTTAAACGAAACACCAAAGAAAATAAAGCAGAACGTTTAGGCAACAACATCCAGGTCGATACTCACGTATACGCAGAGGATGTCCGATGCTTAAACAAAATAAAGAAATAAAACAAGTTTAAATCTTTGCAAAATGAAATGCACAATCACAGCGACTTTTTAGCAAAGTTGTGAAAGTTCACAAACTTAACCAGTTTTATGTCTTTTGACAATCAGCGATTACTGAGTAGGCACACAATCAAGAAGGACAAAACTAAGTACTATGCTTTCAATCATGTTTCCCACTAGAACTAGGCTTTTTCATTTAAGTTTGTATCGTTATCGCAAATCTACTAGTCTAGCTGAGCCTATCGTCACATCTTTAATGAGATCGCTTATCACATTTTATCTCTCCAATTCTTTAGCATGCTGTGACAGTCCAACTGATCTACTATCATTTCCTCTTGTTTCAGCAAAACTCATTTTGAATTTTTCAATGTTTTTGACATTTTCAAATTTTCTATTTTTTTTAAAAAATTTTACTCCCCCTAAAATCAAAATATGTTTCAATTTTGATTTTCTGGGAAAATTTGAAACAAACTGTACAAACTTGAGAACTTGATGAGAATCGCTACAATTCTCCATCCGTTTGGCTTAAACAATCAGAACTCCCCCTCACAACAAACTATTTTCCCATAATGATTTCAAAACACTTAAGTTTGTTTTAATCAAAATGATTTTTCCAGAAAAATTTGTTTTGTTGATTTTATCACTTGTAAAATTTATCAATAACAAGTTCGGGGTTATGGTTCATCATATTGTCTTACCAATCTTGTGAATGATAGTTAATTCAAGTTCAATTTAATGACCTTGATTTAACCACTTGTAAGATCAACCTAGTTCAAATTCTGAACCACTTATAACAATCACAAACATACAACTCAAACTTGTTTTTCAACCAATTACCATCAGTTGGTTGAATTCTCAAGGTGCCGATTCCTACTCCACGCTTACAAACCTGGGAGTTCCGGTAAGTCCTGCAAAACCTCAAACACAGATTTAGAAGAATGCCGATTCATGATCCACGATACCAACTTGGGATCTCCGGTAAGTCAGGTTTTTCTATTTAAACAGATTCACCCAAGCCTGACGATCCTTGGGTGATTTCGAATTCTTGTTCAACAATGGTGGAAAATTTGCATCATCCATTGTTAAACCCGAATTCTCCTTTTTTATCTCAACACCAGGCTCTTCTGGCTTTAACAAACCAGAATCATTGCCTGCACGTGGCTTGTCTGACTTTGATCTGTCAGATTCATCGCCTGAAGGTGGCTTGTCTGACTTCGACACGTCAGATTCATCGCCGACCATTTTATTCTTCTTCTTTTCTTCTTTCGTCCTCAGATTTGTATCTGATGAATTCGTCTTGCTTGACTTTGCATTTGCGGAAGTTAATTCATCAGAACTCTTATTCAATCTATTCGGTGAACCCGAGGACAAAATCTTCTCGAGATACTCTCTCGCCTTCTTCCTCTTTTTCCTCAGTCTGTCTTTCTGCCCCTGTGAAAGCTTCACTTTCGTCTCTTGAACTTTTTGTTCTTGAACTTTTGGTTCTGAACTTTCAGTTCTTTGGGCTTGACCTTGACTGGAATTCTTGCCAATCTTTGAGAATTAACCCTCAATCTGTCATTCGATTTCCTTGGGCAATCTCTGGCAATGTGACCTTTGATGTTGCAATTAAAGCACCTTCTGGTCTCATAACTCCAATTCCGGCAGTTAACAGTAATGTGTCCTTGATAACCGCATCGGTAACACACTATGTTATCGTACCGTATACCACCTTCACACCAAACATTCAGATCATAGCATTGTCTGGCTTGGTGATATTCTTTCCTCAAATTTGCTGATTTTGGCTTTTGAGCACTGTGGTCCGACCTGCACCACTTATTACCAACATTTTTTGAGTTTTCGTTTTTTACTTTTTGTGGTTTTTTCTTTTGATTGGATGAACGATCTGATGAACTTTTATTATCTTTTTGTTTCTGTTCGACTTTCTTCTTCAAAAGTTTCTGCTTAGAGCATTCACCTTTTTCAGTCGATTGTAGAACAGTTTTCTGAAATTTTTCTTTTAAATTTAAAAACAATTTTTGTTTTTCAATTTTAACGTTTTCATCATCAGATTTTTCATCACAATCTTCAACTTTGACATTATCAAAGTTTGTGACATTGTCACTTATTGGAACTGAATTGATTGGTTTTGGACAAGGAAATTTCAAACTATCTGAAGCAGTCACAAAACCTATCAATTTCTTCTCAAGTTCATCACTCTTGCTTCTGGAATTCTCAGCTTCTTTTTCAAACTGAGATATTCTTTCAAGATGAGACTTGATTGAATTTTCATTCTCATTTTTCAAGTTTTCAAGAACAGATTTTTCATTTTCCAGAACGTTTATCTGTTCTTGAAATTTTGTCTCATTAGCTTTCAGATTTTTGTTCTCTAATTTTATCCAGAAATCTTCATTTTCTGATGATTTCTGTTTGCTTTCAAAAACCTTTACATTTTCTTTCAACTTCTTGTTTTCAAATGTCAAACTGTTCAAATTACTTAACAGTTTGTCATTTTCAGCTTTTATTTTCTCACAATTTTCTTGCAACATAAGAATCTGTTTAATATCAGCTTGCTTCTCGTCTTCCAACTTCTTGACTTTCGATGTCAAACTTTCCGCATCCTTCAAGAGTTTGTCATTATCAGTCTTGAAGTTGTCACATTCGAAGCATACTGTTTCAGAACATGAAGTTTCATTCTTCACAGATTCTTCAACCTTCGGCACATGTTCTTTCTCTATCTGATATGTACCTGCACCAAAGATTGTAACAAGATCAAGAGGATTTCTATTATCATCAATATAACAACCTCTTTTCATATCATATACCAAATTTCTTTTTGCTGCCCAACAAACATTGATTCTTTTATTTATTTCAATTATCACATCTAAATTCAAATCATCCAAATTCATTTTTATCTTATCCAATATTTCTCTCTTCTTTTGATAATTCTCATTATCGTGATTTTTAAGTTCGCTGATGAATTTATTCAGAGGTAATTTTGAAAAATTAGAATTTTCTTTCAAATTTTTCAAAAAATCATCCCATTCAGCTGATAAACCATTAGCAAACTTTGATATCTTATCAGCTTCTTTTATCACTATTTGATTTTCCTTCAAGTAGTCAATCAAACGAGCAAAACGTTTCTCCAGATCATCCAATTTTTCATCTTTCTTACTCAGAAAACATTTGAAACGTTCATACCAAATTTCTTTTGGTATTTTCTGATAAGAACTATTGAAATATCCTCGATACCAATCATTCAACCTTTTTAGATCATTGTTTTCCTGTTCATCAAATACCATTGTCATTTTTCAACACAAACTGTTCAAACAAACTGATCAACTTCAAACGGACAGGTTTAATTTCAAACTGCTAGATCAGTTTCAAACGAGCAACTTTCAAGCGGAAGTCTTCCTTCAAACGACCGGATCACGTTTCAAACGGTTTGAAACCAAATTCAAACGATATTTCAAACGATTGATCAATTCCAAACGGAAGGTCATGTTTCAAACGATTAGATGGCAGTTTCAAACGATGGGACCCAAATTTCAAATGGTCACGTAATTTTCAAACGATCCACTCAAACGATGGGGCAATTTCAAACGACCGATTCAAACGATAGACCTAGTTTCAAACGGAAGGTCTCATGACGTCATCATTTTTCAAACGGTCATCCAATTTTCCAACTGTTTTACTTCGATTTTCGATCTGAAACTTTCAAGGCTTTGTCAATTGTTAATTCCAAACCTAATGTGACGTTTTGAGCTGATTTTGACCGTGAAAAGTATCGGTAATTAACAAAAAGTGTAGAAATCGGAACTTTGAGCGAATAACGAGCTAAACGGTAAGAACTCTTCCTCCTGATCTCTGATACCAATTGTAGGATCGTGTAGCGACCTGAACGAGTCGATCAGAAGAGCACTCAGACCGAATCAGAGGCCGAATTCATTGATTTGGTCTTCGTTCAGCTTGTATTCACTATTAATTGTCTCGTGTATTGATTATAAAGCAAATACAGTCACGGAGACACTTCGACGGAGCTTCGCCGTCGGAAATTAGAACTGTTACAACTAAAACCGTTTGAAGCCTATATATACTAGATAGCCTGACCGTTTGAACATGCTCAAACGGTCAGCAAACACTCAAACGGCCAGCCTCTTCAAACGGCCAGGCTTCATTCAAACGGCCAGGCTTGTTTTTCCTTGATTTCTAGCCCAATCTGACCTCCAAAGAACCCGAGACTCGACATAAGACGAAGACGACAGATGACTGCACCAACAATTCTGGATAATAAAATGACATTTCTGCATAATATTCATATGTCTAAATGCTGAAATATAGCTGAATTATATAAAATTCTGCACTTAAAGTGCGTTTCGGGTGCTTTTTAGTGCTTATTTTTGCTTTCGCAATGTCTATAAATTAAACCCTTACATGTACTCTTGGGTTTTAATGTACATTTGTCGTTGGACCTACACCTAGGCCTCAATTCTAATGTCTGACTGCTTTCTGCAGTTCTGCTGACACAGTGTGTCTTACCGGTGAGTTCACTAGTGTTGCTGACGCAACGCTCTCGATTATGCATAACGCAATATTTTATATCATACAACGTGCATGAATTCACTTGTTTAGCATCTAATCAGTCAATATTGACATTTAAGCACATAATTGTAATCATTAAATAGTAATTAAAGTGTACGGAAGTTACCGGTTTTGTGCTAGTTGTCACAACTTGTAAGATCGATTTCAACCTGAATGAGTCGTTCGAAAGAGCTCTCGTACGTTTCAGAGGCGGAAACTAAGAAACGAACTTGAAAACAGCTTGAAATACACTTTAATCCTCTTGTACATTCAAATAACAGTGTTTACAATGAGAGGAAATACCGGCAGCACTTCGGTATCACTTGGCCTATCCGTTACAAATGAACTCGTTTGAATCCTATTTATACTACACGACCTATCGTTTGAAACTCTTTCAAACGGTTAACAATTTCAAACGGACATCTACTTTCAAACGTACATGACATTCAAACGGTCACTATCTCAACCTAAAGTCAACACTTTCAAACGATCACCTCTCAAACGGTCAACATTCAAACTTTGGTCAACATTCAAATGATAACATGCTTCAAACTATTGGACCTTCAAATGGATGCATCTTATTGGACCTTTAAATGGATGTATCTTATTGGACCTTCAAATGATATGTATGCTCCAACAACTACAAACGGCCAATATTCAATTTCTTATATCATGACATCACTTGTGATGTCACCTGGGTGATGTCACTTGTGACGTCACCTATGTGATGTCACTTGTGATGTCATGCCTGATCAGATCTGCAACGAATCCGAGACTCGACATAAGACGAAGACGACAGATGACTGCACCAACATCAGTAACAAAATCGGCCATGAGTTGACCTTTGATAGTTGGGCGCGACTTGTACAAAATGTTGTGTCCTCCTAATTCAATGGCCCATTTCGCCAACCGACCAGCAACATCAGGTTTGGATAGAATTTGGCCCAGGTGATAATTTGTAAGAACAGTTATGACATGGCCTGAAAAATACCTGCGTAGTCTGCGCGACGCATGAACTAGCGTCAGAACAAGCTTCTCCATTGTTGAGTAACGAGTTTCAGGATCAGTCAACATCTTATTGATATAATAGATTGGCGTTTGGACTCCGTCTCGTTCTACTAATAATATTGCGCCGACCGCAACATCGGATGCAAAGAGATACAAAATCAACGGTTCTTCTTTCCGCGGAGCTGTCAAAGTTGGTAACTGAATTAAGCACTCTTTCATCTCTTGAAAAGCTTTTTCAGCTTCTGGAGTCCATTGGAACTTACTCTTTTTGACACAGTTGCGCAGTGTGCTAATGAAAGGGAAAGACTTAGCATCATGATTCGCCAAAAATCGATTAAGCGCAGCAAGTCGACCAGCTAATCGTTGCATTTATTTGATAGATGTTGGTGAAGGCATGCGCTGGATGGCCTCTACTTTCTCCGGGTTAACTTTAAAACCGTCTTTTGTTATGATGAATCCCAAGAATTTTCCTTCCTCCATGCCAAACGGACATTTTGTTGGATTCAGCTTTAAATTAACTTTGCGCAAGGAATCAAAGGTGCGCCGAATGTTCTTGAGCATTAATTCTTCATCAGGGCTCATAATGACTAGATCATCAATATAAACTTCAACTGTAATGCCAACATCATCTCCAAATACTTTATCCATCCAACGTTGATACGTAGCTCCCGCATTGCGGAGACCAAAAGGCATCTTTGTATAACAAAAAATACCCTTCTCCTTGCGAAAAGTTGTTTTATCCTCGTCTTCTCCTTTCATTTGCACTTGATGATAGCCCTTGTAACAATCCAAAAAACATTTACTGTCACACCCTGACTTTTGCGGAAGCGTGATTATGTGCGACTTGCTTAATATTATTGCATTCAACCATAACAAACAACTATATGATAAAAACAAAGATGTTCATCCATTGATTAAGCTTTAAAACATCACAACAACATTGTTTTCGAATCCAAACATAGACTTTAAATCCAAATTACAAACCATGCAAATTGTTTTAGAGTTCCACAAAGACTCGACAAAAGACACTAATGAAAACTAGGCTTTGAATTATGTATCTTATCCAGGATAAGACACACAATCCAAACCCTTAGACTCCGGATGACATCTTTTATTCCCAACATCACTTGAAACATCCAAACGCCCGCCTGATCCACATTTAATTCCCTAAAATACATGTAGTTTGAAAACATCAACAAAAGTTGAGCGAGTTCATGTGTTTTGTAAGTGTGCACGAATAAACCTTTGTAATCATTGTAAGTATGTATGTTTTGTAAACCCGATATGAAAGTAAACAAGGAAACAGATCAATTAATGGTTTGCAAGGCCATTAACATGTGTGCAACAGCGTACAAAGGCTCAAACCTAGCAAATTTTGTACCGGGCCTCCGGTTGTAAGACATAGTCACCTCATGGGCCAAACCCCGGTCCACAAGGGTGTGGGCTCGCTACACCCAAATAGATCTATCACTCATGTCCCTCGGTCCTTAAACGAGGATTAATGGTCTTAAGAGTGCGCCTACCCATTCACATGATGTAATAGTACATTCCTTAGCTAACCATACCAATTGTAATCGTTTGTAAACATTTTGTAACATGTACTTCACCCCCGAAGTTATAAAACAAAAACAGTTAAAAGAAAAGGGGGACATGAACTCACAGTTTTGCGTTCTTCAATCCGTCGTAACTCAAGCTGCTACTAGTGTACACGACTACGTACAACGTACTACGGTCTATTGTAAGTACAGCATGTACAAGCAACATCATTCACAGAAAGTATTTGCAAACGCACATGGAAATATCTAAACATATTGTAATGTGTCTTAACTGACTTAAACATTACCGTTAGGTGGGTTATTCCCTGAGGTGCCTCCGCTGTGTTTGGAGCGTAGGGCCTCATGTTGTGCGATTGCCTGTGAAATTCGTTCTTGTAATTCTGCCTCGGTTATGGGCAACTGAGTGTTCCTTCGAGGAGGCATCTTCTAAGAAGATGATTGTATAGGTCAGGCCTTATTCGTATAATAATAAATAGCACGTATATATAATTGCATTTATCATAACCAGCAAACATATAACATCACAATCATAGCACAAACATGTAAATCAACAACGTGTTTAATGAGAACATGACGATTGAGCTTTCATTAATCATTGACCACAGTTTTACATAGTGTATCACATCAAAAGGGACACAGGGTCGCACTACCCTTGTCCAATAAGTCTGTCAATATACAAAATTATATGATCAAAAGGTGGTCTCCAAAAGGCTTCACAAGCTCGGCTCAATAGTGGTGCTCTCATCAAAAGTAATGCAATTTGCATAAAACAAAAAACCTACTGTACTGATGGCGGAGGAGGAGGAGGGAGGAAAATCAAACCGAGAACATGTGCGAGCTCCTCCTCGAGCTTGTACACATGACGAAGCAAGTAACTGATATGCTGCTCGACCGTAAGGAATCGAGTGTCAAACTCCGGAAAAGGAGTAAGAGGAGCAGGAGGATGTGCAGAAGGAGACGGTGATGAACGTGGGGGACCAAAAGTAGACTGACAAGGATACGGTAGGGGGCGCGGTGTCATCTTAAGCTCCAAAATCCTATGACTCGTAATCTCAAACTGAAGCTGTAGTGATAAAAGTAACTCATCCCGTGTATAGCCAACAAAACGAGAGGGATGACAGGGGTCAGAAATCGGTATAGAATACGGTGGGAACCATCGGAATGGCTCATAAAGTGGCAAAGAAGTAAAAGGAACAAAGGGTGCAGACTGAGGGATCTGTGGAAAAGCTGCTGAAACAAAAGGATCATCGCGCGGGTGCTGACCAGAAGTACCTTCCCCTGGATGGGGTGCGGGTATGTCCTGTAAGAAAACGATAGGTAAATCAACACGATGGACATCGGACTCCACAGGAGGAAAAGGAGCAACATCAGCGGGTGCGGGTGCAGGTGGAGGAATAAGTGGCTCAACAACAGGAGGGTCAACAAGTGCAGGAACTGGGTCAGGAATAAGTGGTGCAATGTCTGGTAAACCAAAAGGAATAGGGTCATGATCAGGCATGGGCTCAGGATCAGCAGGTACAACATTAGGCTGAGCAACAGGAACAAAATCTAGCTCAGGATCAAGCTCGGATCGTGTGGAGGAGATGGTGCAGCTGACATCACAGTATCATCATCAGAATCAGTGGCATAGCGCTGTAATCCAACTGCCTGCAAAGCTGAAGACGTCACAGACTCAAAGGAATCTGAAACGGAGTGTAAACTAGAATCAGAAGATAACTCAATGACAGGGATCTCAGGAAAAAGAATAGCAACGACGTCCTCATCTATCTCTCCATCACCATGGGTATCATCAGGAGGACCATCAACAAACAGATCAACGTCATCATCAAACAAATCGTCAAAAGGCCAATCCTCGGGAGGAATGACCACAAGAGGAACATGATCGAGGATCGGAGCCACGATACGCTCACCATCGGGATGCCCAATGATGAGATGGTCATGGACTGGAATTGGAACAACAAAAGGATCCTCGTCTAGAATACCATCAACACAGGGTTAGTCATCTCCAAAGTCAGGCAACGCGAAAGGCTGAAAGTCGTCCTCGTCGTCTGATAGCATGTCTAGGTCGCTCTCAGTATCTGATGTAAAGATCTCCGGCTCCAGTGCAATCTCATCATCTGAGACTACAGCCATAGGGTCATCGGTGTCGGACAATCCGCTCTCAGATGAAGACATAGTGTCTGTAACAGAACAATCATAACATATGCACATATATTAACCACTATCATTTAATATGCAATCAAAGACAATGTATCATGAAATCATGTATACTTGTTATTCCTCATGAAACCTTTTCTATCCTTCCTTGTCTATCCCAGACTAAACCACAAATGTGACCTTGCAATCATGTTCCTTGTCTTTCCGTTTGCAAAAATGTTTGTTTCCCTGGATCTAGGCGTTTCGTGTATGCAATGAAAACATGTTGTAAAAATATTTTCGTGAGAGCCCTAATGATTGTAGTCTAGACTCGAGAAAGAATCCTAGCTCGCTACAATTGAAGCTCTAATACCAAACTGTCACACCCTGACTTTTGCAGAAGCGTGATTATGTGTGACTTGCTTAATATCATTGCATTCAACCATAACAAACAACTATATGATAAAAACAAAGATGTTCATCCATTGATTAAGTTTTAAAACATCACAACAACATTGTTTTAGAATCCAAACATAGACTTCAAATCCAAAATACAAACCATGCAAATTGGTTTAGAGTTCCACAAGGACTCGACAAAAGCCATTAATGAAAACCAAGCTTTGAATTATGTATCTTATCCAGGATAAGACACACAATCCAAACCCTTAGACTCCGGATGACATCTTTTATTCCCAACATCACTTGAAACATCCAAACGCCCGCCAGATCCACATTTAATTCCCTGAAATACATGTAGTTTGAAAACATCAACAAAAGTTGAGCGAGTTCATGTGTTTTGTAAGTGTGCACGAATAAACCTTTGTAATCATTGTAAGTATGTATGTTTTGTAAACCCTGTATGAAAGCAAACAAGGAAACATATCAATTAATAGTTTGCAAGGCCATTAACATGTGTGCAACGGCGTAGGAAGGCTCAAACCTAGCAGATTTTGTACCGGGCCTCCGGCTGTAAGACATAGTCACCTCGTGGGCCAAACCCCGGTCCACATGGGTGTGGGCTCGCTACACCCAAATAGATCTATCACTCATGTCCCTCGGTCCTTAAACGAGGATTAATGGTCTAAGAGTGCGCCTACCCATTCACATGATGTAACAGTACATTCCTTAGCTAACCATACCAATTGTAATCGTTTGTAAACATTTTGTAACATGTACTTCACCCCCGAAGTTATAAAACAAAAACAGTTAAAAGAAAAGAGGGATATGAACTCACAGTTTTGCGTTCTTCAATCTGTCGTAACTCAAGCTGCTACTAGTGTACACGACTACCTACAACGTACTACGGTCTATTAGACGAGCGGGTCATGCCTTGACTTAGTATTAATTAGTGTCTTTGAGTTACGTTTCATTGTGTCTTTAATATTGTTCCAAGTTATATAATTATTTGTTAAAATAATAAATATTTTAACTTAAATTATATTTACTTCATTTTGGAATATTAGTTAAAATAGTATATTTTAACTTTTCACACTTATGTATTTTTACATGTATAACTTCCCAAGAATGGGTGTATTTGTATTCGTATTCTTATACTTGTATATTTTTGCCAAGTATCGGTGGCGTATTCCGGTGTCTATTTATACGTTTGAGAATACGTATTCTTATTGTGTTTATTAAGTATCCTTATACTTAATTTTTGTATTAACTTTTCCGGTATAATATTTCTAATAAAAATTCATCAATATATATTCTCAAAATATAATTGTATTTTCATGTAAACTTCAAAAATAATATATTTTCAAGTCCAACTTAGAATATATATAAATCCATTTTTCATCCAAAAATAATATATTTCAAGTTTATTTAAGATAATACATTTCTCCCAAAAATAATGTCTTCTAATAATTTCAAGATAATATATATTTTTATCTACCCAAAAATAATATATTTTCTCCTTGTAAAAAATATGATATATTTTGTAATAATTGTAAAAATCATATTTTTGTTCTCTTAGTGTTCAAAATATCATTTACCAAAATATACATATGAATTAAATTCCGGAATATTTTGTGAGTTATATTCTTTGTTCAGTTTGTCCAATATTTTGGGTATAAATTATATATTCCTTTCTTGGAATTTTGGTAATATTTTGGATTGTAATTTCTTGGTATTTTGGTGAGTTATATTATTTCAAGTCCTAAAATAATATAACTAATACACATCATATACAAATAATCACACACATTGTAACATCTAAATATATATTTTCCTGAATACATATTTAGTCATTTTTATTTACAAAAACCAACCTCCAATATTTATAATTTTTGTAACAAAAATTATGGCAAACTTTATATGAAAATTCATGGTTTAAAATATACTTGTAAATATTTGTTTAAAAATATTTTTCTAAGTGTTTAATTTCTAGAAAAATTTTGCCATAGTTTCCCCTAAAAATGGAGGTTTCCATGCTTTCAAAGCATATCATTTTCTTTTATAAATCAACACAATCAACAACAAATCAGTCTACACTTACCAATTTTCCAAAATCAAGCATAAACTACTACCTCATGAACTTGAAAATTTACAAAAATGTGTAGTAACTTACTAGTGTGTTTAGTAAGCTTAATTACCTTTTAAAGTGTGGTTGTTTAGTTAAAAACATCATTTTTAAAGAAATTAGTCCTTTACAACTTGTAAATCATTTTTCTAAAAATGTTTCTTCTTGAGTTTTTCTTGTTACATATATATTTCTACACTTGATTAACCACTAAAAATGTGGTTAATTCCTTTAAGAACCAAGATTAAGTAAACTTTTATTTTTAACTTGATTTCTTGAAAATCATTCTTGAAATCATAGATTTACAAGACTTTATGTTTACTTTGATCATCACTTAACAAGAAAAACAACTTATACTTTCAAGTTAATGATTTACATGAGGATGATCACTTTGAACTTAACATAATCATCCTCTCATCTTGCTAGATTATGTCTTTAATCACTATCTAGCAAGATCACATGATGATCTACATCAATAACATGAGTAATCAACAATCAACAAGCATAACAACACTTAAACATTATGTATTCTTATGATTTTAGTCTTATGTTATAGTTTCATGTTCAAGATTCATAGTGTTCTTTAAGATTAACAACTTGTATCTTCTTTTAACCACCAAAATAAGAGGTAAAATGAAGAGTAGAATGATCTTACTACTAGCTCAAGGCTAGGGATGATCACTAGATGAAAATGAGATGGATAAAAGCTTGTGTGAGAGGTCCTTTAGCTTCCAAGAGCTCCAAGCTTCCTTATACACCTTCTAGCACCTTGGTGAATACTTGAAATTAGATGATGATGATGAAGTGAAGTGAAGTGAAGGTGGTGGTAGTGTTGTTGTTGTTCTTGGCCGAACCAAAGGAAGAAGGGAAGAAGGAGAGTGGTGTGTTGGTGATTTGAAAATGAAAGTTATGAATCTAATTGTTTTGCTTATAATCTTTCCAACAACAATTAGTCCATGGGTTAATATGTTATAAAAAAGTGAGACAAGATCCATTATAACAAACCAATAAAATCTTGAGTGGGGTCCTTATGTTGGCCGATTATAGGTGGGTGGGGGGGGGGGGTCTTAGGCTAGGTGATAACCATTAGTTAGTTTATGTAGTTAAAAATCAAGTATTAGTTAGGTTATCTAGTTACTAGTTGTTATATAATGTGTTATGATGTTCGGGGACCATAATTAGCTTAGTAATGTTAAAATAATGCTTCTAGTGAAAATTTGGTGTTTCGGGTAGTGTCCGGTTGTTCGGTTGGTTACAGGTTCGTTAAGATGCTAAACTATGCAGTTTAGTGAGCTTTATGTTACCTTTTGTGAAAGTTTTGATTCCCGACACTTAGGAAAGTATTCTGGACCATTTAACCATATTTCTGCATGATATTCTAGTGTCTAAATGTTGATTTCAGCAATTTGTGTGAGTTTTAGGCACTTTCCGGCACTTAAACTATCTCTAGGAAGGCCGTTTTGGGATCCTTACTTTCCTACACCCTATACTAGTGTAATACTTGGTTTTTGGCTCATTCAGTGTCTCAATACAATGTATGTCTATGTACTGAACTCCGTCAGCATATTCCTGATTTATCTGATAACTGTGCTAACTGTGTTTCGTGCATCATTTTAATCAATAAAGTTTGCATGCAATAATGATATGTCATTTGCAATATATGATGCACATGTATGTATATGGCAATAATCAGAAAGCAATTCAAGTCAGTAATTGTAATTCAGCACAGTCATTAAGCACTAATAATTGTTTAATAATTGTACGGATACTTGGAATTTTGACAGTTGTCACATTTCCAGCGGAAAGAAGCTAAAGAATCTACTTTCTTATCAATATGTGGAAGAGAATAACAATCCTTTGGACATGCTTTGTTAAGGTCCTTGAAGTTAACATACATATGCCATCCGCCGTTGTGTTTTTGCACCATCACTGGGTTAGCCATCCATGTTTGATATCGGACCTCGCGTAATATACCTGCTTGATGCAGCTCAGCTACTTGTTCATTCATTGCGTGAGTCTTTTCTGGACCTAGACTGCGTTTTGCTTGTACCACTGGTTCTACTGAAGGACGAGTGTTTAACCAATGCTCTGCCACATCCCTTGTTACACCGGTCATATTCGCTGGAGACCATGCGAAAACATCCATATTCTGGAATAAGAGTTGTTTAAGTCATGCGCGAACTGCTGGAGACACAGCAGGTCCTAACAGAACACTTTGCTCAGGATATTCGCTGTTGGGTACCCATTTCTCTGGTTCACTGGAAGAGGATAGCTTCGCGACTTTTACTAGAGGTTCATCATCAACAGACATGATTTCCTTTCTTAAATACAGAATTGCTACGCTAGTTTTTGTTGGAAAACCGCAAGCAGCGTGCGGTATGGAAGTAATCATGGTAAATTCTCTTTGTGAACGCCTACCCAGCAAAACATCATGACGAGATGTAGCTGGCATTACCATAAAATTAACTTGAACGGTGCGTGTATGTTCGCCATCTGAGAGCGTAATGGGGAAAGAAATCCGACCCAACGGAAAGACGGCTTCATTGCAGAAACCAGTTAATGGGAAATCAACTGTCTCTAAGTGCGCCTTATTCTCTGGATCCAACTGTTTGAAACATTTCTCATAAACGGTATCCATAGAACTACCTGGGTCGATAAACATATAATCCAGTACGGTAATGACCAAAAATACCAGTTATCACGACCGGTTGTTCTTCTTGTGGGCCTCCAGGTACAACGGGAAAATCACTTGCTGCTCAAGCTGGCGTTCATTGTGACTTCGTTTGTGGTTACGCCTGTGCGTCGGACCACCTTGAACCATGCATGTTTGATTTGCTTTCTTATTGCTTGGACCTTTATCACATCGGGTGATTTGGCGAACCTCCTTGTGCACATTTTGCACTAAGTGAGTGAGTTTCCCGCTTTTAAGTGCCTTTTCAACCTCGGTGCGCAAGCTGAAACAGTTGTCAGTTGTGTAACCCGTATCCTTGTGATAATCACAATAAGATTTGGATCCTGACCCTTCTTGTTTTTCATCTGTTGCGGCTGTTTAAACTGATAATTTTTCGTACTGAGAACCTCTGCGGGAGTTTTGGTTAGAGGCGTCCACTGCCTCTCACAATTTTCCTGCTTGATTGCTTTTTGGGTAGCAATCTTGTTGATCGTTGCGCGAGCATCTTCTGAAGAGTACGTGCTCGAACTTGAATCCTTCCAATTCTTTTTGAATTTTTGACCATTGTTTCTACTCATATCCAGCGGACGATACTGAGGCAATGGAGGTCGTTTAGAACTTAAGTAGCGCTCAGTTTGAGCGTAAACTTTGGCTGCTGCCATAAGTTTTTCCCAACTCTTTGGTAACCCTTCAGTTCCTGATAAAACTTTGATCATATCATCACACCGAAGTGCATACTTGAACTGTGCGCGAATCAAATGCTCGTGTACATCGCCAATCTCAAGGACCTCCTTGTTATAACGTGTAATAAAATCTTCCAGACTTCCGTTATTTCTTCGCCAGATATTCATGACATCTGCGGAGTCTCTGATAGAACATCCTTGCTGACTAAAATGAACTAAGAATTTTTCCTTAAGATCATTCCAGAAAGTTAGTTTACCTGTTGGGAAGTTGTTAAACCAGAGGCGCGCAACACCTGTGAGGGTATGAACAAACAAGTGACACCACATAGGTAACGTCCATCTGCCAATAAGCCCTGCGCTGGTGAACTGTCACACCCCGATTTCCACGTGTCTCACCGGTGGGCCCGGTGGGGGATTACCGTGACGTAGTTGGCAACAATATAGTCAAACCACACAATATATATGAATGCACAGCGGAAGCATAAAGATAATTATATTTCAACCATTGTTTGCAATATCAAATGTATTGTGAATAGTCGAAAATTATCCACAGGGGATCAAATAAAAATATAAGTTTTGTTCAACAGACGAAGGCATCTTAAGCTTGCGAGACTCTTTATGATGCTAAGGAGAATATCCAGCCAATTACGCATAGTACCTGCATTTAGTCTTTTTGGGAAAATACGTCAGTTTACACTGGTAAATACATTCAACCGACACTTTTGAAAAATGTTTATTAAAATTGATTTGAATGCACAAGGCACAAACTCTTTTATAACTTGGGAGAATTATTTAGATATATATATAATCTTGTGAACGAATTACATGTTCCTTATGCGTTCAGTAGCCCGGATCAAGTCCGGGTTAAAGATCAATAGACACACCACAGCGACTATTTATGCACTGACGAGTGTACGCCTACACTCCGCGCTTAGGTCGTGGCCATTTCGTAAAATGATGCCAGGGATATCCGGGACATGGTCATTAACCCTCCAAAGGTTTTTAAGTAAACAAGACTGTTTAAACGAGCCGATCAAATTTATTCAATTACCCACTTAACTGTGGAGAATTTGATGCCCGATCAAGCGGTATGCTATATACCGTAACCCAAGCCCGTATAACGGAAAATAAGTTAAAAGTATTTACCTTTGCAAGTATAAATCCTTAATCGAAATAAGTTGCAGATAGCTTTTACTGTCTCCTATTCTGGAACGAAGGTTTTAAAATAACCTATTAGAATCCTAACGGGTCTTTAATTTAGCCGTAGCTTAGACCGGTCAGTTTTAAAGGATAACTACGGTTTAATCGCGTGAAAGGCGAAAACCGGGAATGGAATGTGATTTGGACCCAACAAGTTTGAAGACTTGTTTTATATGGGTATAATAACCACACTCTAGATTTTGGGGTCAAAACAATACGGTTTGACCCGTTTCGGCTAGTTTATGTAAACTAGTTACATAAACCGAACCGTGCGCGCAAAAGGCGTAACGGGTAACCGCAAGAGTCCTACACTGTTTTCCTAAGTCAATATGCTTTAAAGAGGTTGTGGTATCAGTAGGATACCTTCCATAATGCCCGTAACGAGTTTAAATCCATTTTATGCCCCGTAGGGGTATTTCGGTCTTTTTAAAGATTATAAAAGAGGTTTCTGAGTTCTACAGGAAATCTGAGTTTCCCGAACAGTTTATAAAGTTCAAAATACTTTATTTATTATTAAAATCAGTAGCAACTGGAATCGGGTCAAAAGACCTTGTAGAACTCAAGTTATGGCCGAAAAGGGTATATTCGGTATTTACCGAACCGTTGCCATAACCGCAGGTTATGAGCAGGTTATAAATAATTAAAAATCTTTAAAATCCCAAAATATTATTTTACATCAGTGTGTAAAAGGTTTGGTGTCGAAATCTGGGTTTAGATAGGCGTTATGCTAATTGCGCTATTAAATTACTAGAGTTTCCGTAATTTGCGCTATTTAGCATAACTCCTATTCTGGACCTCGGATTGACGTGAAATTTTAGGGACATGCTTAGAAATCAGTAACAATTGTTACGGTCCTTTCACATGTCTGAAATTCTCGTTTTAAATTAAAAAGGGCGTTACGGTCAACTTTTAAGCACTTAACAGAAATGTGTAAAAGACTCGGACAAACAACGAACCGGTCACAGAGGGTTATACCATCATGTAACCTGGTCCTAAGAGAGTCCTAAGGCATATCTAAATCATACTTTAACGGGTCAGAACTGAAGTCAATGCAAAAGTCAAAGCTTTGCGACTTTCGGCTCCGAACCGGGTCAAAACAGTAAATGGTCGGATCAAACAAGCTTAGACTAGTTAATATACTTATTAACATGTTTTATGAGTGTTTAAACATGTTACATATCATCTACATTACTGATTATGCATTAACTCGCAAAATGGCATTTCTATTGACTTTTTCTAAGCACGTTTGACTCGACATTCGGACTAGTTAGAGTGGGAATCAGAGGGTGCCCTTTTAGGGGTTTAAAGCCCACATGATCACCAACATATAACTATCTTTGATTCGACAAACCACTGGACCATTTGTGATTTATTGCAAAGTCAATCGTTAATTACGACGGATTGACTTTTAAGCTAAACTATGCATAAACTAAGCCACAAAAGGGTAGGCATACTTACAGAAGCTTGGTGCACGACTAAGGATGTTAGGAGAATACTTGAGAGCTCCAGAAATGATCAGAAGGCAGGTTTGAGGTGTGTTTCACAATGGAACACTACCATGCCTTTTATAGTGAAAAACTTAGCTCAAGATCATTACAACTCAACCTACAAGGGTTCATGGATGATCAGCAGGTGTCCCTGGGTGCTAGGGGACATGTAGAGGGTGCCCATGCTTCAATAAATGCTTCAATGATCGTTTACAAGCTCAAACATTGAATCTATCCAAGAATTCTGCATCTGGGACTCGTACGCGGCCCGCTTTAGGATTCAGGCCACTTGGACGCGGGCCGCATGAATCCTAAAGTCAGTAAACGTATCTTCAACTGGCGCGCGGCCCGCATTAGCTCAACCATATACTTAACGCGGCCCGCCTGAGGGTTGATTTCCAAGATTTTCAAATCTTTTGTAATCATTAACCTGACCTTTCGGTTTCGAAGGGGTAACTTTGCGATTTTGGCCCTCGATTATTTACAACTAAGGGCCTCGTGACTTTTACCCGCATTGTTAAGTCCCCGGTTAGTTTAATTACTATCCGAAAAGCCTTAACTTTTATTGTTGACGCTTTTAACCCCTCGCATACGAATTTGATCATAACTTTCTCGTTTTAAAACAGAACTTCGCGAAATTTATATTGTATATTCTAGTGAGCGTATTTTACTGTTACAAAGCCTCGGGTTCGTCAAAGGGTCAATCAGAGGTATAAATTAAACATGTTGACACAATTAACCCCTGTAGCTTGTAATCTCTCACTTTCTTCCGGATTTCGCTCCGTACGATCCATGATTTATTCGTTTGAAGGTACGAGCATCATTTAGGGTTACTATACAGTATATTTACCCCTAGTTGACATTTTTAACCCTCGAATTTACATACTTTCAAGGTTTGTCAACTTTAGTCCTTTATTTAATATTTAATACCACGTGTAAACTCATGACACGTGTCAACACATTATTGGACACAAAATTCCGAGGTGTTACATCCTCACCCCCTTAAAATAAATCTCGACCCGAGATTTACTGAAATAAATAAGGGTATTTTTCCTTCATGGTGGATTTAACCTCCCACGTGAATTCGGGACCTCTACGGGCATCCCATTTGACCTTAACAATAGGTACATGCTTCCTTCGAAGCTTCTTTACCTGTCGATCTTCAATCGACAAAGGTTTTTCCACAAATTTCAAGCTCTCATCTATATGCACATCTGTATGTGGTATTACGAGTGATTCATCAGCGAAGCACTTCTTTAGATTGCAGATGTGGAACACATTGTGAATTCCATTGAGCTCCTCTGGTAAGTTTAACTTGAAGGCAACTGACCCGACACGTTCGATAACCTCGAAAGGTCCTATGTATCTCGGGCTTAGTTTGCCTTTCTTACCGAAACGCATCACCCCCTTCCAGGGTGATACCTTAAGCAACACTTTTTCACCTACTTCGAAGTGAAAATCTTTACGCTTTGGATCTGCGTAACTTTTCTGCCTATCCCGGGCAGCTTTGAGACGGTCTCGAATCTGGACAATCTTGTCCGTCGTCTCGAAGACTATCTCTGGTCCTGATAATTGGACATCTCCAACTTCTGCCCAACAAACAGGTGATCTACACTTTCTACCGTATAATGCCTCGAATGGCGCATCCTTAATGCTGGTATGGTACCTATTGTTGTAGGAGAATTCGATTAGTGGTAGGTTCTTATCCCAACTACCACCCAAATCGATTGCACATGCACGTAGCATGTCTTCCAACGTCTGAATAGTACGCTCACTCTGACCGTCTGTCTAAGGATGGTAAGCCGTACTAAAATTCAAACGTGTGCCCAAAGATTGCTGGAAGCTTTTCCAGAAATGAGACGTGTATCTAGTATCTCTGTCAGAGATAATAGACACAGGTATGCCATGTAAGGCTACAATCTTATCAACGTATAACTGGGCTAACATGTCGGAGCTATAAGTCTCTTTGATGGGTAAGAAATGTGCTGACTTAGTCAGTCTATCAACTATAACCCATATTGTATCATTTCCTTTCCTCGTCTTCGGTAACTTGGTAATAAATCCATAGTTACACATTCCCACTTCCATTCGGGAAGTTCAGGCTGTTGTAGCAAGCCTGATGGCTTTTGATGCTCAGCTTTGACTTGCGCACAAGTTAAGCATTTTGCTACATAAGCGGCTACAGACTTTTTTAAGCCTATCCACCAATAATTTGCCTTTAGATCCTGATACATCTTATCAGCTCCCGGGTGAACAGAATATTTGGAACTATGGGCTTCCTGGAGGATAACATCTCGTAGTCTTCCATAAATTGGAACCCATATTCGTCCATTTAATCGTAAAATTCCGTCCTTGCTAAGAGTTAACTGCTCCTCAGTTACTCCTAGTTTTTCTCTAGGATAGTTAGCTTCCAACACAGCTTCTCTCTGTGCAGCTAACAACCTTTCCATCAAATTATTCTTCACTTCAATGCTCTTGGCATTGATTCGGATGGGTTT